>NW_006159542.1:5279980-5284976 GCF_000334495.1 Tupaia belangeri chinensis
TGTCTGGTCAAATTAAAATAAGTAAAGAAATGAAGTGAAATAAATAATTTTTTAAAAAAGCCAACACTTTATATATGCCTTATATCTCTCATTGAGGAATGTTTCAGGAATCCAGAGGGGAAGATACATAGTCCTCTTCATCCCCAAAGTCCTGTGTTCATCTGCTCAGGGGTACCTTGAGCATCCTTTGAATTGTAGCTTCATTTGTCCCCACCCCCTGATTTTCCAGCAGCCTCGGCTTAGCTGTAACTCCCTTCAGACTTACTCTTGGTCTGGGTGGGTGAAGTTCTCCCCAACTTCCTTCCTTCTCATTGGACTGTACTTTTTCATCTGCAGTGTATTCAGATGTAAAGAGTTTTGACTCTGAAGTCAGATCGCCTGAATCTTTTTTGTTTTGTTTAAGGTTTTTTTTTGTTTGTTTTTTGTTTTTTTTTGCATTAGGGCACATGTGCTCACCAGGGACAAAGAGACATAGACAGTGACAGGGAAAGTGAGAAATCACCCCCCCCCCCGGGGGATGACCTCATGGTAATCCCTTCTCCTCCATTCTTCTCCCAGGATCTTGGACATGTATGCACACACAACCGGCTTGAGTTTCAAGTCCCCGAGGCCGGGACTCGACCTGTGGTCAGCTATATGGGAGTCCAGTGACATGACCACCACACCACCGGCTGGCCCGAGATCGCCCAATCTAAATCCCACTTACTCATTGTATGACTCTGGCCAAGTGACTTATCTTTGCTGTGCCTTAGTTTTGTCTTCTGTAAGTGGGGATGGCAATAGTGGCTACTTCATAGATTTGGAGAAGTGAATGAGTTAATAGTGTCCAGGACTTAGATGTGCAATGATAAATGCTAGTGCTTCTATCATTAGTGAGCTGGTGTCTTCTCTTAAGACTTCCCCAGGTGTCTTACCCTCCAACATGGTATTATTTCCTGTATTCATCAGGAGACTTGGCTCATAGTAGGCGTTCAATAAATAGCTTGTACTCAACGTTGTGCTTGCTGGCTTCAGAGAAGGCAGGGAGGGATCCATAAATAGCTAACTTGCCCCAGGTAAGGACCCCAGGCAAGGGAGCAAGTCTCAGTTTCTCCTTTCTGTAAATGACAGACTAGGAGTCAGGATGCCCCATCCCTAAAAGCCTTTCAAGCCCAGCTCCTCTATCAGCTGCAGACTGAGGTGGGCAAGGGTAGGGGCGGGGCAAGGGTGGGAGAAGAGAAGCTGTTGTCCTTTTTTGGCTGCTGGAATCCTCAGTAGCCTTGGGCCTGGCCTTGCACAGTGGACATAAAAGGCATTGAGCTGGGCTTTGGAACCATGGGGGTGGGAGGGTGTCCTGGAGGACGGTTGCTGTGCAAAGTGATCTCAGAGGTGGGGTTCTGCAAAACACTGAAAGGGTCCAGGTAGACAGAGTTGGGGGCCTGGGGGCCTCACATTTACCTAGAGCTGCCAGGGCGTGGGAGGGAGTGCAGGAGCGTAGGAGTGTAGGAGAAGCTTCCAGATTCCCTTTGCAAAGGAGACTGTGATGTCACAGCCTGGGATCTTGGTCAGCCTCTGCCTCCTACCTGCCGGTCAGCCAGGCTGTGACTTGGTTTCTCAGAAGCCTAGCCTTTGTCCATTTCTGGGACGAGCAGGTGTCGTGAAGACCACAGGAAATGGTGTTCAGAGCGGGCCTAGTTCAGAACTTGCACAGGGTAGGTGGGCAGCGAGCGGTCGTTCCCCGCCCTCTCTAATTTGGAATGCGGCGGTTTCTAGAGCAAAATGACTGAAGCAGGATTTGCAAGGTCTGAGTTCTGGGGAAGACCAGAACCAAATGGGAGTTTATTAAACTGGGCCAGACCACCCCTCCCATGTGTCATGGCCATTATCCTGCTGGGTCCTTGCCTAGAACTTGGGGAGTTGGCATGTACGTGTGTGTGTGTATGTGTCGTGTGTGTATGCATTTGTGCACATGCGCATGTGTGTGTACCGTGTAGCCTCCGTTTCAGAGGAGAGGAAGTGGAGTTCAGAGAAGTGAAGTGACGGGCCCGAGAGCCCACTGTGGGTCTGCAGCTGCTCTAGAGCGTCACACCAGGGCTTCCGAGGCAGGGAGAGGTCAGAGTGAAATGGGGTGGGCACACGGACGAGGAGCTCTTAGACGGTAACACCAGGGCAGACCAGCTTTCCCTCAGGCCCCAGCATGGTATTCCCTGTGTTCATTCCTCAGTAGACTTTTGATTTTAATTGCCAGAGGGCGCATGCACTCTCCAGAGAGGGACAATGAGACAGAGAGAGGGAACAAGGGAGAGAGCAGCTCCAATGGGGCATGGCCGTGCTGCAGTCCCTTCTCCATTTCTCCACCCTGTTGGGATCTAGGACGCACACACGTGCCTCGTGTGCCTTTTAAGCCTCCAGGGTTGGAATTTGACTCCTGATCTGCCATGTGAGATCTGACTCCCTTAACCAGGAGGCCACAGAAAAGGCTCCGTTCCTGAGTAAGGTAACCCGCGTTGGCTCCAGGAGAGGGGCGGTGGCCAAGAACACTCTTCTGAGCTTGTGAGATACAGCCTATGAACTCTGTGGGCCCTGTCCTGGGCCCTGTCCTGGGCCCTGTCCTGGGATCTTTGTGACAGGGACCCTCCAAAAAGCACCTTCCTAGAGGTGCTTGCCTCCGACTGGGGACCCACTGCTTGTCCATTTCACCCTGCTTTACTGCCTTTTCTAACATATTAGGTCCTAGGATATCCAAGAACACAGGTCTGGGAGTCACAGACTCGGGGTTCAGGTCTTAGCTCTGCCTCGTTTCCAGGCCACAGTCTTTCCTTCTCTGAACCTCAGTTTCCCTGAGGTATTCTGGGGGTCATAACACTTTCCTTGTGCACTCAGTCAGGCTGTTGTGGGAATCTAATGAGGTGAGGGGTGTCGCAAACATGGAGGGTTGCGCGCAGATCTTAGTGAACACTGAGGTGAATGTCAGCATTCTGGAAAATCAGGAAGAATCGAAGTCCCTTCACATGTATCTCTCAGAATCTCCGAGCCCCAGGGCACAAGCCAGGAGACGTCCTAGCAATACACAGAGGCAAACCTGTCACTGCCTGGTGGGGGGAGGGTGCTTTTGCTGCGTTGTGAGGAGTGTTTATGGTTTGGCTAATGATGACTGGGACTGGTTTTCTAGGCGGGAGTGACTGCCTGAACATGGGCCTGGCATCAGGAGAGTGTGGGCGGCAGGATCCTCCCCATGGATTTGACTGGCTGGTACAAGGGCAATGAAGTTCAGACAGAACAGTTGGAGCCAGATTATGAAAGACTTGGGACCCCAAAAGGAGGAGTTTGGACTTTGTCATCTTGCAGTCCGTGGGGAGCCACGGAAGGTGTTAGAGCAGGGGAGTAATGGAATTGGAGGAGGCCCCTAGGAGGTGTGTAAGTGAGGGGATGGATGGGAAGGCTAAGCGGGGGAACAGAGCTTCTAGAAGAGCTTGTGGGGAGACATTCTCTCTGGATGATTCGGTGGCCAAAGTGGAATTGTTTTTATTTCAGGGACAGAAAGGGGATCCGGGGCTCTCTCCAGGAAAGGCCCACGATGGAACAAAGGTAGGTTTCCAAGGACCTCCCTTGTTCAGGGAAAAGGAGGGTGGACAGTCTGCAGTGAGCTTTCCTCAGAGCCTACGCCCGGCAAGGGCAGGGAGGCTGGAAGATGTAGGAAGGTCAGGGCACGTCCGGGTTTCCCTCCAAGTCCTTCGGCCTTTCCCAGCACCAAACCCAGGGCCATTCTTGGCTGCCTCCCTCCGGGTGCCCCTCCGGGTGCAGCCAACAAAAGGTGTGGCCCGCGGATGCACCTTGGGAGTGTCCTTTTGCCTCATGCCCTGGAGGGCTCTCTGCAGGGCCTGCAGGTGACCCTAGCACATGCCCGAGAACCTGACACATTCAGAGCTCCCCTGCTCTGAGGTTATTCATTTGCGCAGATTGGATGGGCCTTTGGACTTCTAGACGGTACGGAGGGGATGGGCGGGAGGCCCAGAGCTCCCTGACTCTGGAGGGCTACAAGGGCAGAAGCTTTGCCCACAGGAGAGAAAACACTTTGGTCAGAGGACTACACCCACCCCTGAAGCATCCACTCCTCTAAACCGGGGCAAGGGACCTGGAGAGAATGCAGGAGGGCTGGACAGAGCGGAGCCCAGAGTACCAAGAGAAGCCATCAGTCACCCTCAGAGGAACCTCAGCCTATCTGACTTCCTCTTGGACATGGCCCAAGAGCTGTCCCAAGACAGAGTGTTGCTTCGCGACCCAGCCTCCTGTGCGTGGGCACAGAGAAGTGGCTGCTGTCTGTGATCTCCCTAAGACCTGGGTGGCTCATTGCCTCACAACGTCACTACTAAGCTTTTCATTCAGCAAACATTTACCGGTGGCCCAGGGTCCTAGGACAGTGTCCCCACAGACTCCCATCTGGCTCCCATCATAACCTTACATACCAGGGAAGGTGGGCCAAGCTAGCAGATGAGGAAACAGAGGCCCCGGACAGGGGTGGCTTACTGGCAGTCACGCAGCTGGTAAGTGGTAGAATAGGCTTCAGACCTACCCAGTGGCCCGTCTTCTCTCCAGTTCCTGTGTGGCTTGCTCTCAGGTCTGGGGGTGGCGGCAGAAATGTCCCCTACTTGGTGACCACAAGGCCAGCCCTGATCAGGTGTCTCAGGCATGCAGGGAGAGAGAGCCAGCTGGTATGGTGCCTGTCCTCTGGAGCATGGTCTTCAAACGTGATCTCAGTATTGAGACCCGTCCCCTGGATGGTCTCATCTGCTGAAGTGCAGTATGCAAAATGGATCGGATGGAGCTACTGAGTGGAGTGCGGTGGGGGCTGGCACCCTGTCCATTCTGCTGTCACCCCAGTGAGCAGCCCCTGAACTCTGTGGAGGCCTCTAGGTCTCCATGGACCCCATTAAAAAACACCCAGCCATGGGCCAGCAGATGGCATGGTGGTTAAGGGGCTAGACTCCCACATGGGTGACCGTGGTTCAAGTCCCTG
>NW_006159542.1:5285362-5289776 GCF_000334495.1 Tupaia belangeri chinensis
CCAGCCATGGGCCAGCAGATGGCATGGTTGTTAAGGTGCTAGACTCCCACATGGTTGACCGTGGTTCAAGGCCCTGGGCCTGGCAACTTGCTTTCTCACTTTCCCTCTCTATCTCTCTGTCTGTCTCTGGTGAGCGCATGTACCCTATAGCAAATTAAAAAATAATAATCATAAATAAAAGTAAGTAAATAATAAAAAGAAAGAAAGACCCAGCCATTGGAGGCCACACTTCCAATCTAACCCCTTTGTCTGTGTCTTGCAGGGTGACATGGGCTTGCCTGGGCTCTCCGGGAATCCAGGACCTCTGGGACGAAAGGTACACCCTGCTTTTGCTGCTTTGCCTTGCCCAGCGTATCTCCCGGCAAGCTGGTCATTAGGCAGGAGAACTGGGGGCCGCCTGCCACTCCCCAGCCCAGCCCAGCGCCCATGGGCCCAGGGCACATGGTGAGAGGTAAAGGAGTTTTCTAGGGTGTCCTTGTTAGGGGCAGAGAGTACCTTGGCTTGAATTCGGTTCCCCAGGGTGGTTAATTAGTGTGACAAGAAGTGTCCTGTTTGCTGTGCTTCCCTTGGAGCCTGGTCACTCTGGTGAAGCCATTCTTAAGAATGCATGTGGTGATGGAAGAGCTCTGTCCACAGATCTGACGTACGCGTGTGTGTGTGTCGGTCGCCCACGAGCTGAGTGGCCTTGGGTCTGTGCATCCAGCCTCTGACCTTCCAATGGGCAATAAGAGAGCGATCCCGCTCACTGACCCCCACCAGGTGGGGCTGGCTCCCCACCCAGAAGCACGGCGTGGAGCAGAGGAGTTGAAGGAGTGGGCTCTGGGATCTGCAGGATCTGGGTCCTGGTCCCAGCTCTGTTTCCAGCTCGGGTGCTGCAGGTGGGGTGTTCTGCAAGGCAGGTTGTTCCCTGTACATGCCCAGGCACTGTCGCCCTGTCCCTGCCTGCTCCTCAGTCGTGCCAGGGAGGCTACCTCTCCAAACACCTGTGTTGTCTGGAGAGGAGGGCCTGCCATTTTCCTAGATAGGGAGCCCTAGCTTACAAGGCCCCTGGATTCTTCTCTGACGTCTCTAGCCAGGGTCTGCCATCTTTCAAGACTCCACTCTAGTGTTCCTACTCCAGGAAGCCCTCCTGGAGCACCCAGCCTTTAGGCCATGAGCCCCACTCTGCTCAAGGACACTTAGCATATCGTAACTCAGTCCTCTGCAGCCCTGAGTCTGGCCTCACCAACCGGAGCATGCAGGTCTGGTTTGTTGCTGTCCTGCTGGGCTTAGCAGGGGGTGTACCCATAGCAGGTGTTCAGGAAACAGGAGGAGGACAACGCAGGCTGAGAGCCAGTAGCGGCGTGCAGGAGAGTCTCCACTGCTGATGGACTGCTCAGCAGACACATCGGCCCAGGGCCGTGTCTCCAGCTTCCGCCCTGGCTCCCAGCTGGGGCCACAGCTGCCCTCTCTCTGGGCCATCTGGTTCTCATCTGGACAGCTGCGGGACCTCCTGGCTCCATGCTGTCCTTGCTCCATGGGTCCCTGTGGCATAGGGGGCTTGGAAAATTCAGTTCCCTTCCTTTCCCCTCCACCCTCCATGGCTGGAACTGGCCACACTTCTCATCTAACCGTCCAGGCCCTGACCGAGGCCGTGGCTGTCTGCAAACTGGGAAACGTGATGTTTTCTGGCTCCGAGAACACCAAGGGACTCCTTCTCCCTGTTCACTTCCCCTCTGGACTCCAGCGCTCTCTGATGGATGAGGTGTGAGCGGAAAAGCCTCCTTCTAGTCCGGCTCATAAAGCAGCCTGTGGTGGTCTCACTCGGCATGGGGGTGGCCGTCTAGCAGAGGTGGCGGCTGATGGGAAAAACAGACTTGGACCAACTCCTGCCTGGGGTTCCAAAGCTTCGTGTGCTCAGCAGATGTCCAGGGAGACAAGGGGCCCTACCAAAGGATCTGGCTCACCTGGGCAGGAGTGGCATCTTCTCTAAATGAAGCAAGGGCCTCTGTGTGGTTGGAAAATATTTGGCAAAGCCTACTCTGAGGTCATGTCGGCCCTGGCCCCAGCATGGGGGAGTAACACAGGGTGCTGGGAAGAGCAGGAGGCAGCTCGGGTCCTGAGGCAGGACCCCAAGGTCAGAGAAGAGGACCTATGGGGTGGTCCACCTGCCTGGAATCATACCATGACCCGTCTCTTCTCCCACAAGTGTCTGTGACAACTTCAGCCACCCTTCTCGGTCATCTCATGTGGCTTTTCTGCATCCTCTTTCGTGGGAGGCTTGGGGCTGAAGGTACATAGTGGGTGAGAGGTGAGGTCAGCTTCCCCCTTGCCTGGCAGCATATTGAATTAGTGTCACTCTGAGGTGATACCAATAATCTCCTTCATTCATTTATGAAACAAGGATTCTTCTTCTTTTTTTTTTTTTTTGCTATAGAGTACGTACACTCACACACGAGGCAAACAGACGGGTGAGACAGACAGACAGAAATCATCCGCCTCCCCAGGGGATGGCCACACAACACTCCCTTCTCCTTTATTCTCCTCTTGAGACTTCGGGCATGCATGAGTTTTAAGCACTCAAACCGTGATGGGCCACGTGGGAGTCCATGTCTTAACCACCATGCCACCTGCTGGCCCCAATGCCGCAAGAATTCTTGAGTGCTTACGGTGTGCCAGGCATTGAGCTAAACAAGTAGAACAAAGGTCCCTGGGTTCGCATCCTAGAAGGGGGATCTGGCCGTGGAAAATACAAGGTATGTTAGAAGATGAACAGGGTTGGGGCCAGTGAGTGGCATGGAGGTTAAGGTGCTAGACTCCCATGTGGCCAACCACAGTTCAAGTCCCAGACCCAACAGCCCAAAATCATGAGAAGAGAAGGGATTGTGGTGAGCACATCCCCCCTGGGAAGGTGATTTCTGTTTCTCATTTTCTCTCTCTCTCTAGTGAGAACATGCACCTTGTGCCCTGTGGCAGAAACCTAAAAAAAAAAAAAGAAGGAAAGGGCTAGGGAGGAAAATAAGCAGGAAAGGGAGTCTGGGCTGGGAGGTTCCAGGCTTAAATCACATGACAAATTAGAGGCAGCAGAAAGGGCCTCTGACCCTCGTCTCATGGCTTCCTCACAATGGCTGCCAGAGTTAGGCAGAATTATGCCCATTTTACAGCTGGGAAAACTGAGGCCCACATAGGTCTCATTAATTTACTCATTTATTCATCCTGCCAGTCATTCAGCAAGTGTGTACCTATGTGCCAGACCCTGTGCTGACCCTGGTGCTAAATGACAAATGAGGTCATCGAGGGCTTCATGGAGGAAGCAGTCTATAGCAGTGGCTCCCAACCCTGCCATGAATTAGAACCAGCAGGGAGCACGGGCCCCACCACCAGATTCTCAGTCAGTTGGTCTGAGAGGGGTCCCCAGGCATCAGTAGCTCTAGAAACCTCCGGGAGATTGTCTTGTGCAGCCATGACTGAGAGCCACAGTTGAATGGAGATACCTTCCATGGGTCACTGAGCAGCCAGGCTGAGATTTGAACTCGGGTCCTCTGACCCTCAGGCCCTTTCGCTCCCCACAAGACTGACTGAAACAGCTTCTCAAGCCAGAGAGGGCCCGTCCAGCGAAAAGAGGCTCCCCACCTGAGAAGATCGATTTCTCTGCCACGATCCATGAGGAGTCCCAGCCCTGTCCCTCTCCTGCTGAGCTTGGGCCAGTCGGCTCACCTTGCTGGGCCTCAGCTGCCTCACGCAGTGGTCGGAAGGGTTAAGTGAGTGCCCCAGCTGTAGCACCCAGCACGGGGCTGGCACATGGAGGCACTTCCTCCATATTTGCTGCATGAACGAGGGAATGAATGGGTGATAATAGTCATGACGGAGAAGCAGCAGCAGGTCTTGCCCACCTGGTACCCTCAGTCCCCTTGCTGGTTACCCATCAACCACCTTCTCCGAGCTGAGGGGGCTTTCCGGTCTGACCCTCCTGCCTTTTCTCCTGCAGACCAGTGGCTCTCAGTGGGGGGATTCTGCCCCCCGGGGAACAGTCAGCAGTGGCCGACGTTTGTGTTCGTTACCACGGGCTGGTGGGAGAGCTGCTAGCTTCCAATGGGCAGAAGCCAGAGATGCCGTTGGGCATCTTGCATTGCTCAGGGCAGAGCCCCTACCCACAACAAAGCATATCCCGGGCCAGCCAGATGGCATGGTTGTAAGGTGACTGGATCCCACATGGCTAACTCTGAGGTTTGGATCCTAGACTCGTTGGCTTGAAAAACACACTGGGCGTACGTGCGTGTGTGCATGGGTACCCAGAATTCCGAGAGAAGAGTGGGCGAGGCATTACAGTGTGGCCATCCCCCCTGGAGGGTGTTCTCACATTCTCACATTTTTTCTCTCTGTCTCCGGCTGGTGCATACGTCCTATAGCAAAACAAAACAAACAAACAAAAAAA
>NW_006159542.1:5289792-5301131 GCF_000334495.1 Tupaia belangeri chinensis
GCTCCCAACCCTGCCATGAATTAGAACCAGCAGGGAGCACGGGCCCCACCACCAGATTCTCAGTCAGTTGGTCTGAGAGGGGTCCCCAGGCATCAGTAGCTCTAGAAACCTCCGGGAGATTGTCTTGTGCAGCCATGACTGAGAGCCACAGTTGAATGGAGATACCTTCCATGGGTCACTGAGCAGCCAGGCTGAGATTTGAACTCGGGTCCTCTGACCCTCAGGCCCTTTCGCTCCCCACAAGACTGACTGAAACAGCTTCTCAAGCCAGAGAGGGCCCGTCCAGCGAAAAGAGGCTCCCCACCTGAGAAGATCGATTTCTCTGCCACGATCCATGAGGAGTCCCAGCCCTGTCCCTCTCCTGCTGAGCTTGGGCCAGTCGGCTCACCTTGCTGGGCCTCAGCTGCCTCACGCAGTGGTCGGAAGGGTTAAGTGAGTGCCCCAGCTGTAGCACCCAGCACGGGGCTGGCACATGGAGGCACTTCCTCCATATTTGCTGCATGAACGAGGGAATGAATGGGTGATAATAGTCATGACGGAGAAGCAGCAGCAGGTCTTGCCCACCTGGTACCCTCAGTCCCCTTGCTGGTTACCCATCAACCACCTTCTCCGAGCTGAGGGGGCTTTCCGGTCTGACCCTCCTGCCTTTTCTCCTGCAGACCAGTGGCTCTCAGTGGGGGGATTCTGCCCCCCGGGGAACAGTCAGCAGTGGCCGACGTTTGTGTTCGTTACCACGGGCTGGTGGGAGAGCTGCTAGCTTCCAATGGGCAGAAGCCAGAGATGCCGTTGGGCATCTTGCATTGCTCAGGGCAGAGCCCCTACCCACAACAAAGCATATCCCGGGCCAGCCAGATGGCATGGTTGTAAGGTGACTGGATCCCACATGGCTAACTCTGAGGTTTGGATCCTAGACTCGTTGGCTTGAAAAACACACTGGGCGTACGTGCGTGTGTGCATGGGTACCCAGAATTCCGAGAGAAGAGTGGGCGAGGCATTACAGTGTGGCCATCCCCCCTGGAGGGTGTTCTCACATTCTCACATTTTTTCTCTCTGTCTCCGGCTGGTGCATACGTCCTATAGCAAAACAAAACAAACAAACAAAAAAACAAAACAAAACACCCAGCCACAGGGCTAGGGTAGAAAAGCCCTCACCCCTCCCGGTCCCCTGGGCCCTGCCTCCCTGTGTTTTCTTCTGCTATCCCTCCCCTGGCGTGCTCTCCCCTCCACACTCAACTTTGCATATCTGTCCCCCAGTTCTAGTCTCGAACGCCTTCTTCCCCTGAGCACCTCCTCAGCACCAGGGCAGAAGTCACGCCTGCCCCTCTGGCCTCGAGGCCCATCTCTTCAGCCTCTTTGGGACTGGGTACTTTCTGGTTGGTGGGCCACTCACTGGTGTCCTCAGCACGTGTGTCAGGTCGGAGCAGGTGCACAGAGGACAGGGCCCCCCCCAGCCTGGTGGTCTTATCTCACCACGTGGGCTCAGTACAATGTGAGACTGTCACAGTCCCTCCTGCCCTCCCCTCCCTCTGGCGGACATCGCTAATGTGGTGTTTTTGCCACGCCCTGAGATGACCTTAGGATCTTTCTTAACACGCTGTCCCGGGTAGACATGATTGATGGCATGAAACTGGTACCCAGGTTGAAACCTAGCTGCCCGCTTTCCAGGCCGACTTCCTCCGGCTGCCTCCTGCTGTCTCGCCCTGCCCAGCACCGAACTGACTGCTGTCTATGGGAAGCCATAATCAAAGGAGGGGAGGATCTGGGAATACTTGTGGAGAACAGGGTTGAAGCTGCCTACGATGACCTGTTGCTTTTCTGCAGACCTGTCTGTTACCTGGGTGTGAACCCCCACTTAATAGCGCCCCTCTAAGAATCTTCTCCAGGCTCCCCTGCCTCTGAGCTGCCCTGGGCTGCTGTGGCCCACACCCTCCAGCCTCTCTCCTGTCCTGTCTTTGTTCTTTCCCTCCCCTGCTCCTCCTGCAAGTTTGTTTACAGTGCTGCCTCCTCTGGGTCAGGCATCTAGCACTTGGTTCCTCTCCTGTTTTCTCCTTAGTATACTTTTTTTTTTTCTTTTTAAGAATTATTTTAGGGAGCAGCAGTTGGTGTAATGGCTATGTTGCTGGACTCCCATGTAGTCGACTGCAGTTCGAGTCCAGCAGTTTAAACTCACGCTGGGTGCGTGTGCGTACGTGCCCAAGATCCCGAGAAGAGAATGGAAGAGAAGGGATTGTGGTGTGACCATCCCCCTTGGAGGGTGATTTCTCGCTTTCTGTCTCTCTGTCTTTCTGGCAAGCACATGTGCCCTATAGCAAAAACCTTTCAAAAATTTATTTTATTTAACTTTATTTGTTTATTTTAATTTGACCAGAGAGGAACAAAGAGAGAGAGAGAGAGAGATGGAGAGGGAAAGCAAGCCACCAAGTCCAGGACTCGAACCGTGGCCGGCCATGTGGGAGTCCAGCATCTTAACCACCACGCCACCTGCTGGCCCTTCCCCTTAATATATTTTGAAAACCTTCATTCCCTTGGAAAAGGTGATGAATGAGTTTGTTTTTCTCACCGGCATATCTCTACCCCCTCATACAAGATCCTGGTCTTTGTTGGGACTCAGCAAACATTTGCGAAATGAATAACTGAATCAATGAATGAGTCCTGCAGACACCTCCCTGCCCTGCCCTGTCTCAGGCATCCCCTGAGTGGAGTTTGGTGTCATGTCAGAACTTCACCAGCCATGATGGACGGTGCTTTGAGACTAGTTACAGATTTCAGAGTCCTACAATCTGAGCCCACAAGATGCTCTGAGATGTCAGTGGGGAAACTGAGGCCCAGGCGGGTGCAGACACTTGTCCAGTATCATGCAATACGTCTGTCTACCCCTTGGCATGTGTTTCCCCTCTTCGATTCTGCCCTGCAGATAGCCCAGTGTGAGGTGTGGGCTTCCAAGGTGGTAGGCGAGTCCAGTGGGAAGTCGTGGGTGTGCTAAGCAAGTTCGGTGAGTCTTATTTTACTGCTACGAGGGATGCCGAGGCTACCTACAGGCTGAGATGAAGCCTGGGTGAATAGCTGCAGCCTAAGCACACACTCGTCCCTAGGACCCCCAGGCAAGGACAGGACCTCCCTTCCCCCCAAAGCCCAAACAGCATCCCCGCCGGACGGGGAGACTGTCTGTAGCAACAGTGAGGTGATGTCTGGTTTCTCCCTGCGCATTGTAAGCAATGATTAATCTGGCTCCCAAACCAAAATATAGCCCAGCTCTATTATAAACACAGGTCCTGTGGAGACCCGCCTGCTGGGCGGCCAGGGGCCCCTTGCAGACAGCGAGGTCCCTGGAGCTCCCCTGAAGCACCCCCCCTCCCCTGTACTATCAAGCGCTGATCACAAACGGGGAAATCACTGTCTGAGGGTGCACCTTGCGGTCAGCGGCTGCTCTGTAATTGCTGGGGCCCTGGAGAAGATGAAGGCTTAGGCCCTTCCTGGTCCTGGGTCCTGTCATTTGAAGCTATTTGCTGGTCCAGCTTGGTAAACACTGAGAAGGTGCTTCCAGGAACACAAGCCTCTCCCAGACTCCACCTTCCACGTAGGCTGTGCTTGGTCTGCTGTT
Organism: Tupaia belangeri chinensis; assembly: GCF_000334495.1. Lineage (NCBI taxonomy): Eukaryota > Metazoa > Chordata > Mammalia > Scandentia > Tupaiidae > Tupaia > Tupaia belangeri. The sequence continues at coordinate 5,293,394 of NW_006159542.1, forward strand.
TCTGGGCAGCCAGGAGAAACTGGGTGTTCATGGCAATAGTCAAGGCCCTTCTGGGTCCTCTGATCAGGAGAGGCCTGGAACTGTGGTCTTCTGGTAGGTCTAGACCCTCGAGAAATGATCAGGGCTTGCCCATGACTTGCTAAGCCATTTTAGACAAATTCCACTCTTCCTCCGAGCCTCAGTTTCTCGGTCTGTCTAATGAGAAAGGAGCTCGCAGACTGATGGCTTTGGCCTCTTCCAACTCCGAGTTGCTAGGCTTCCATGACATCCTCGCTCCTAAGTAGTGCTATCAGGGACGGTCTGTGAGCGTCCGTCCTGGGGAGACGTATCTGCAGAGGGATCTTCCTGGGGGTGGCCAAGTGGCTCTTCTAGGCAGATCTTGGGCTTCCGTGACTATGTCTCACCCATGATTTGATGGCTAAGAACATAGAGCCTGGAGCCACGGGCCTGGTACTGCCCCAGGAAAGCTGGGTGGCCTCAGGAAAGTCTCTTCCCCTCTCTGAACTCAGTTTTCTCAACTGGAATGTTTTCCTCGTAACTCTGACCTCCCAGGGGCGATTGTGGGAGTTAGCGAGCTGGTACGTTAAGGCTTTGGTGCGGAGCCAGGCCCAGGGCTGGCCACAGCACGTGCCCCGACAATCACTCATTTCCTTTAGCTGCATCCTGAGCAAAGGGCTTGCTTACACTCTGCCTGGGATTTCACCCGAGACACTTCTCTGCCTTGTGTTGTGGCAGCAGAGGAAGCCACGATAGCTGGCGATGGACAGGGGTCCCCTGCCCCCCTTGTGGTTGTCTCTGAGCCCTTCCCCTTGCTGCGCCATTGGCTCCACAGCAGTCCTTGAGGCAGCAGAGGATGCTGACTGAGGAAGGCAGTTGCCCGGCCGAGTCACCACCAGGAGCACTAGGCCAAATTCAGCTCTTCCTTGGGAAAAGGGAAGAGCAGAGTCACCCCCAGAGAGAACCGCTGGTCTACAGGGCTAAAGGCAGGAGAGTTAGACTAGAAAGAGCAGGGCAGGGCAGATGGGGCTCTGGCAGCCTTCTTGGCTAGGGGGACGTGGTTAATTGGTAACTAGCAAGATGGCTGGTGGCACCATACAGGCAAGACCTCTTTCTGCTGAATTTCGCCTGTTCCTCCTCACCTGCACGCTCAAGTGAGAAAACGATCAAGGCGGTTAGACAAGGGATGTCGCGCTGCACCCTGCTCTGCGCGTGCTGTGGCTGCCCCTCCCTTCGCTGTCTGCGTGCTCCGATGTGCCGCGGTTGCTCTGCCCGGCCCGCCTTCCACTCCCTTGCTATTCTGTTCCAGTCACAGCTGCCTTCCTGTGCTTCCTTGAACCCGCCCAAGAGCATTGACCTCAGGGCCTTTGCACTTGCTGTTCCCTCTACCCAGAATGCCCTTCCCCAGAGGGCCAGCCCTACTCTGGCTCCCTCCTCGCATTCACCTCCTCTGAGTGGCCCTCTCTACACTCCCCTTGCAACTGCCAGCTCCTCCCAACACCGCCCCTCTCTGTTCCCTAACTTTGCCTACTCTTCTTCAGACCTCTGGTCACTACCAGGCATTACATCTCTCTGTTTAAAATAGTATTTCTTGGGACCAGCAGATGACGTAATGGTTATGTCGCTGGACTCCCATGTAGTTGACTATGGTTTGAGTTCTGGACCCAGAAGCTTGAAACTCACACCGAGCGCGTGTGCATACCCAGAATCCTGAGAGGAGAATGGAGGAGAAGGGAGTACAGCATGGTCATCCTCCCGGGGGTGGGGGGTGATTTCTCATTTTCTGTCTCTCTGGCAAGACCATGCACCCTATAGCAAAAATATCCGCCCCTCCCACACACACAAAAAAGTATTTCTTATTGTGGTTAGAAGAAAACAAAAACCGTAATAATCAAATTTGCCATCTTACGCATTTTTACCTGTTCAGGTCAGTAGCGTTAAGGATATTCACTGTCGAGCAAGTAATCTCGGCATATTTTTTGCCTTGCCAAACTGAAACTATACCCATTAAACAACAGCCCTCCTTCCCTCTGCTGCCCACCTGCTGTTCCTTATCTTTTACATTTATTTTGTGTGTGTGTGTTTTTTTTTTTTTTTACTGCTCCTTCACTAGAATGTAAATGCCATTAAGGCAAATGCAATTGTCTGTCTCACTTTTCCTGTGTCTGGAGCAAGGCTGATCATGTAAACCCCTTAAGTGCTTGTTGAACGAATGAAATGAAATGAATGAATGAATGAATGAATGAAAAATAAAGATTATGGTGATGACAGCAGGCTGATCTTTACAGGATCTTTGAATTCCATCCAGATATTGTGCTAAGTGTTTTATATCACCTATTTACATCTGTGGAAAGCAAAGATCAGAGAGGTGAAGCGAGTGTCCAATTGTCCATCTGAAACCTGAGATCTTAACCACTGTGCATGCTGGTCACTGGTCAGTCTGTGCCTCTCAGTTCTCCTACTGAGGAAAATAGCACACACCGGGGTAGAAGAATCTGATTCGGCCATGTTGCATCAGTCTCCACAGGCACCCAGATCTGAGATGCGATCGTATCTCTGAGTGGTTTTGAGGCATGAGTAGGTGTGGAAGGAATTCTTGTAAACTCCCCAGACCTCTTGAATCAAACCAACTCTGTTGTTTATACTCAGGAGCCTCCACTATCCGGGGGCAGGGGTTGTGGGTGGTGCTAAGTGTGTGTGCCTGTGTAAGTTTCTGTACGGACATGGAGCTTATACACGCCTGGGGATGTCTGCAAGGCTCTCGTGTGGCCTCACGTGTCAGAAGGTTGTGGTGGTGAGTGGAAGTCTGCTGCTTCTCAAGCGATGGGTCTTGGAGCAGGTGGCTTCAGTTCTCTGAGACTCAGTTTTCTCCCAAGTAAATTGGAGGTTGTGCTGTTGAAGTGGCTAGGTGAGGTCATACACTGCCCGTGGAGTCCCAGATAAACACTAGTATATAAAAGGGCCCAGAGCCCTGTCGTCTATGTCGAGTCTTATGTGTGAATTAGGCTCTGGGAGAGCCTTAGAATTCTGGGGCTCTAAAACATCAGAGATAGAGAGGACTCAGAGTTCTAACTTCCCCATCTGCAGTCCAGAGAAGGGTAGTAACTCACCCAAAGTTGCACAGTAAGTCAGGGACAGCGTCGAAACCAAGCCCGGAGTTCTTGTGTAAGGGGGTCCAATGGGGACCAATGTGGTTATCCTGTCTGAAACAGAAGCCCTTTGCCTGGTTTGACTCTCACGGCAACCTTAAACTGATGGACACCCCAAGTCAGATTTTTCTCAGAGACCTCCTAACTTATGAAATGGCTCAGGCGGTCAACCCCGCGCCACCAAGAGCATACTCAGCTCATCTCTCTTGACCTAGGGACTTGGAGATGCCTTAGACCATATCACTGGGTCATTGAGACAGAGGGTGCAGTTGGTACAGGGCCTGGGGATGTTTGCAAGGCTCTCGTGTGGCCTCATGTGTCAGAAGGTTGTGGTGGTGAGTGGAAGTGGCCAGAGTCGTCCTCAGCCAGGTCATGGGTGGACCCTTTCTCCCTGGAGTAGGAGCGGGGACCAGGGGAGGATGATGGCAGTTATTTTGGTTAACACATATGGTTAGTGTATGTGAGATCTTTTTTGATTGGGGCTTTAGGAGACAAGGTGGGTCCCTACAGGGGAGGGAACCCCAGCATCCTGTGGTGGTTGAGCATATCCCCGACCTTGGGTTCTAGTCTATCCTGTTCTGAGGTTCTCACTGTCTCCCTGGATTCAGAAAGAAGGGTTGTGGAGTGGCATCACTGGGCCATAGTCTCTCTATCTCGGATCCACCCACAAACCTTGCCGAAGGAGCAGACTGAGGAATTTTGGTCTAAGAACCACTTGTGGAGGGAAACCACAGGACTGTACTACCTATCACGTAGTATCCACATCTTTTTGGCGAGTGTTTACTGAGCACGCACTGCAGGCAGGAAGGAGGCTGGGCACCTGAGCGCTGAAACGCAGGCCCAGGTGTGTCCTCCCTGCCTGATGCACTTTCTTCCCCACACAGGGATACAAGGGCTATCCTGGACCGGCAGGGCATCCCGGAGAACAGGTGAGGCCTCGTGGGCCCTGCTTGCTCTTCCTTCTTGCGCCCTGCCTGTCTCTGGCCCTGACTCCAGCTCCTGGACAAGCCTTCGAGCTGGGCTGATCTGCCTCCCATCCTGCTGGAGGCCCCAGTGTGCCCCGCCCTGCCTTTCCCCCACCACCTTTGCCTGAAGGAGCCTGAGTCTGTGCTGCCCAGTGTGGTCCGCTGAGCCCAGCCTAGAGCCCTGAATAGCTGGCCTGTTTCTGGCGATGTTAGGGGATATTATACACGCTGCCCGCCGGGGTTTGCAGGAATTTTGGCCACCCTGGCCCAAGCCAAACAGCAACCCTGCCAGCAGGAGAGAGCCAGCCAGGCCGCCTCAGTGCTTTCTTATTCCAGCGGCAAGTAGAAGGGGTTTTGTGGCACCAGGCCTGCACCAGGCCTGTTGGACCGGTTTCTCAGAGGGGTGGGCTTGGGGGCCCTCAGGCTTCTTTTTCCTCCTGTTACAGCTCACATTCCTGCACCTCTCTTTGTCCATTGTTAGCCCCAGCCCCCAGAGCCCCCAGACTGGAGCTGGGTAGGGTCTCCACTCTCCTTATGTTTCTCTCTGTTCCTTTACAGGGGCAGCCAGGACCCGAGGGCAGCCCAGGGGCCAAAGGTTACCCTGGCAGGCAGGTGCAGTATATGGCTTCTGGAAGCTCTGTGGCCACAGTGGTGTGAGATGGCCACAGGTGTCCCCAGGCAGAGGGAGGTGATGGGCTGGGGGCCCAGGAGCCACACCTGCTGGGTGGGCCTGAAGGAAAGGGCTGCCCAGGGAGGGTGGACTATGGAATCGTCTCTTTTGCAGGCAGCAGGACAGGGTTCTCTGACTTTGTGGGGGTGGGGCCCTAGAGGCTCCTCCCACTCATCTTCCCCTCTGAGGGCCTCCTCGATCCTGTCCTGATTCCTGTCCTGATTCTACGGTGGCAGCTTCAGGGCCCTGAGGAGATAAGCCTCTCCCAGCCATTGTCAGCAGGTGGAATGTCTCCATATGTCCTTGCCCCTCTCTTTTGTGTTTCAGGGGTTACCTGGACCCGTAGGAGATCCTGGGCCCAAAGGCAGCCGGGTAAGTGGTCCCTGGCCAGTGCTACCCAGGTGGGGCCCAGGTGGACCTCACCTGACCCTCCAGCGGGCTTGATGGGAGTCCAGGGTGGTAAGGCCTGGGATGGGGCCCTCCCATCTGAGCACCCCCAGGACAGAGGGGCAGCAGGAGGGCTGGGTGATGGGGATTCCTAGAGCCACACGAGCCAGATTGTTCCCAGGCCTGGGCAGTCTGGGCAGCAAAGGCTCTGCTGGGGGTCCACCACAGCCCAGCTGCAAACAGTCCAGCATTTGCTTGCTGTGTCCACTGACTCAGCCCCAGTGACTGGGAGCCAAAGCCTGGCTACTTGAATCGCCTGTCACTGGGATCTCAGAGGCCTCCCTCCTGTTTGCATGTGAGGGCTGGGGAGACCACTCTTTTTTAGAGGCAAGATCACTCTTTTTTCAGAAGGCGCGTGAATGCTGATGGGGTTTGTGGACCTCTCTATTTTCCAGGCTTCCATAGAGCAAACCCTGAGCAGCCCTCGGCCTCAGCTTGACTATCTTTTCATTTAAAGTGCATTTATATATTTCTTCAAGGAGAAAGGGAGAGAGGGAGAGAGCTACCCCTGTAAAAGTCTCCATGCCGCAATCCATCCCCAGCGTCACCCGGATCATGAGCACGTGTGTGCCGGTGTGTTCAGGCAGGTCCCAGGATGCGAGCCCAGGACCTTTTCTGTATGGTCCAGCTGCATCACCCCTGCACCACCACCTCGTGCCCAGTTTGCCCATCTTTCCAATGGGAGGGGTGTCCATTCCACCCTAGCATGACTGTGGGGTTGTCAGAGTTTGAAAGCAAACTCTGCAGAAGAGGGGCCACAGGGTGGGGTCCTGTGTGGGCTGGGGGAGGTGGACACAGTTCTGGGTGGGTTGCATGGGTGTGAACGGAGCTGGGAAGACAAAGAGCTAATCTGGTGTAGTCTTCTCTTCACACAAGGAAATGGAGTGGTGGGCCCCAGTCTGCAGTGCACACCGAGGGAGGAGCTGGGGTGTTCTGGGGCTGGGCTTGCTGCCTCCCAAAGAATGCTTAGCAAGTGGGTCACATCCTCGGTCGGGGCAGGTCGTGGGTGATGTGTGCTCCACTCCTGAGCCAAAGTTATTTATACCCTGGCAGGAGGATGGGGTCAGAATAGCCAGTCTCGGCCCTAATCCCTGGCGCAGACTGGGTGCTGGGAGGGGAGCCTCCAGGCGGTGGGCAAGCAGGCGAGTAGGCAGGCCCAGGATGCGGCCATGAGATGCAGGGCCTGAGGAGGGCCTCTAGCCAGCTGCTCCCATAAGCTGTGGCCTCAGAGGGGCCTTCTAAGCCCAGGGAGAAAGGTCTTCTCAGCCTGGCCCTGTCTGATCTGCTGGGAAGAGGGATGTGCTCACGACATCTGCGTCTGCTTGCTGGTTGTTATGCTGACGGCATCTTGAAGCCACATGTGGGAGAGGGCGGCCTGGCCCCAGCTCTCCTGTCCCACAGCTCACGGGACCCTGGGCAGCCTGGGTGAGCTGGGGCTGCCCCAGTTGCACTCCCAGACCTGCCGCCATCAGCCTCATGTTTATGAATATGGCAAAGCGTAGGCTTTGAAAGAGACCTGCCCTGCCTTGAGCCAGCTGTAGGGCTTTGGGCAGGTCACTGGGCCTCTCTGAGGCCATTTTCTCACCTGTCAATCTGGGAGCTAAGCCCCAGTTGGAAGGCTCAGTACATGTCGCTCACTAAGACAATGCATGTTAAAGTGCTGGACACCCAGGAGGAGGATGGTCTGCGGTCTTGGCCTTCCAAGGAGGCAGAGATGGTTGTGAGCCTCTGTTGGTTGCTTGTTGGTGGGAGTCAGTATAGCAGAGTGCCTGGGATTCAGACCACTTCAATGCAAAGGCCAGTTCTTCCAGCTGTGTGACCCTCAACTAGTCACTTCACCTCTCTGGGCTTCCATGTTCTCCCCTCTTCAGGAGGCTGCCTGATCGTCCCTATTCCTAGGGCTACAGTGAGGATAAAATGAATGCTTTCATACATGCAAAGCTTTGAGAGCTGCGTCTCACACGTGGTTTGTGCTCAGTAAGCATTAGCTTCTGTTATCATTATCGTTATTATTAAATCATTCCACAAACATCTGGAGAGTACAGTAGAGTAGAAACCCTGGGCCAGGTCCCCGCCCTGGAGAAGTTCCCAGCTACTGAGGACATGAAACCCGGACACAGATCATGAAGTCGCAGGGGAATGCGGAGGGCGTGGGAGGTACTGCGGATGGAGGTGCGCTTATGGCGCTGGGCTGGGAGATGGCGTCGGGTGGAGCGCCGGGATCCTTGCTAGAGGAGAGGGTGTGTGAGCTGGGCTGGAAGGGCTAGGCCCTGCAGGTGTGAGGCGTGGGAAGGGCACGCTCATGGCAGGGGCATGTGAATAAAGGCTGGAGGCAGGAAATCAGGTGTGTTCTAAGGTAGAGCCCAAGAACGAGCGCAGCCTGGGCTTTAGAGTCAGCAGGACTTCAGTGAGCCTTGGGCTGCTTAGGAGTTTTCTGAGGGGGCCCCCCGCTCCATCACTGACAGTCGTGTTGCTTAGCTGCCAGAGCCCCAGTTTCCTTGTCGGTCCTG
>NW_006159542.1:5301228-5303144 GCF_000334495.1 Tupaia belangeri chinensis
CCTCCCAGAGCCCCTGTTCCTTTGTCGGTCCTGTGCCTGCCGATCTGCAGGGTCTCCTGTAGGGTGTTGTGCAGCTGCCCCGCGTACCTGGCAGGATGCAGCAGGCCGTGGCAGTAACTGGCGGTGCTCAGGCAGCTGGCATGGACGTGAGTCCCACATCCGGGACCCAGGTGTAGGAGGAGGCATGGCAGGAGCCATGGTGCCCGCGAGCAGTCGTGGGATGGGCAGCGTGTGTGCCAGGCTAGCAGCTAACCCAGCCCAGAGCTTCCTTCCGCAGATCTGGAGCCCCAGCCGGGGCGGGCCTCCGTGGCGAGCGCTGCGCCCTTCCCTGGCGTGAGGGTATGTGCCTTTGGACTACATCGTGGGAGCCAGCACCATGCAGTCCATGGGCATATACACTTGCCTCAAGGCCTCTGTCGTCGAGGAGCCACAGCCGCCGCCGCCATGCCAGCGAGCAAGAGGAGCTCCGCGGGGGGTGGCTGCGAAGGGTGGGCTGTGACCGGCCGGCCACCTGTGCCCCAGCGCGCCACCTCTCTGACACCCCCATCTGCTCTTTCCTAGGGTTACATTGGTCTCCCAGGGCTCTTCGGCTTGCCAGGGGCCGACGGAGAACGAGTGAGTATGCGTCTGTGGTCACCCGTCCCTCCACCCACCCCTCTGCCCCAGCAAAGCAGAACCTGCCAGGCATCTGTCTGGAGAAGTCATGGCATCCATCCTGGGGGAGGTGCCCTTGGTTGAGTAGGAGTCTGCTTAGGGGACAAATCAAGGCAGAGGTATCCTAGGCTCAGGGAGCAAGTGCAAAGTCAGGGCTGTATGACAACCTGGCAAGGGGGACAGTGACACGGTGGAAGCACTGAATGAGGAGAGAGTGGTGGGGAATGAGGCTGGGAGGTTGTAGGGGCACTCGGGACCAAGGTTAGGAAAGAGATTTCATTCTGAGGGCATGGGGAGCCTCTCGGCTTTCAGCAAATAGTAAACAGTCCCACTTTATATTCTAGATCAGGAGTCTGTGACCTCTGACCTAGGAGCCAAAATCCAGCCAGGCAGCTGTTTTTGCAAATAAAGTTTTATTGAACACGGCCATGCTCACTATTTACCTATTCCCAAGGCTGTGTTCCCATCTTAGTAACACTGAACACTTGTGACAGAGGCTGACGGGAACCAAGGAGCCAAAAATATGTCCTCTGCCAACCTCTTTCAGACAGAACCACCTGTCTCCCTGAGAGGGCTCCGGGGAGTGGAGGGGGGGTCTAGGCAGCAGCTTTTGCGGCAGTCCCAGGTTGAGACGGTGTGGCTGCATCGGGTGGAGTGCTGAGGACGAGGGATAGGCGAGACTTGGGTGGGCCTTGTGATCCCTGAAGGGGTATAGCAGCTCTCTAGGGAAGGTGGAGGCTGGCTTAGGGGCTGGCAGGGGTGCTAAGATTTCCTCAGATTCCCCATCTTTCCAACCCAAGCATTGAATTCCAGGGAGACCCAGATGCGTCAGGAACTGCCCAGAGTCCAGGCCTGGCCTCGATGCCCATTAGAAGCCCCTGAGCTGGGAGCCTCCAGAGCTGCCTGCCTGCCCCCAGGAGCTCAGTTGTAACCTCAGTGATAGGACGAGTAGAGAACCTTAGGAAGGTGGGAGGAAGAGCACTTAGTAAGCATCTGCTGACTACCAGGAGCCCTGGGCACCTCCCTTCAGCTTTGCCCGAGTTTAGGGCCATGCAGACCCTGACCCTGTGGAGTACAAGGGCCGTTCATCTGCTGTGCGTGTTGCCAGCACCACCGTCTTCAGGGTCATATATCTTAGGCCCTCTGTGGCGTCCTCCTGTGGGTGGCTCTGGGGCTGGTGTGGGCACCCCTGGCTGTGACCTACTGGAGTCCGTCCTGACCTCTTTCCTGTCTCTCCCCCTATAGGGCCTGCCCGGCATTCC
>NW_006159542.1:5303175-5308517 GCF_000334495.1 Tupaia belangeri chinensis
CGGTAAAGATTTTCCGTGTCTATTACGCAGACTCTACGGGTGACCCTGACCTTCCACTGGCCACGCTACCCTACCCATGTGTGGCCTGGCACTTTCTGCTTCTCTCTGCCAGGCCATTGCTCTGCTTTGAGTGTGTGCCTGGTCCCGGGGCCATCTGGGCTGTGTGTCCCGTGGCCAGGATGCTGAATGGCTGCTGCCAGGCTGGGGCTGGGGCTCCTGCATGCTCTGGGACAAGACCCCTCTGTCACTCACTCCTCGGTGAGCTCTGTGTTGAGTAACTCCTGTCCGGAGTGCCTGTGTCCTGCTCTGGCCACAGGACTCCCACCAGGCCAGGTGACGGACAAGCTCAGTCTCGAATGCTCAGTCACCGCGTTTCCTTGGTGTCACCCGGCTCTACCCAGTTTTGCTCATGCATACACAAGGCCAGAGGATAACGGGGTGTGGGCAGACCCCCGGCAGGCAAGACCCCAAGGGGGGCTCAGAGGTGACCCCCAGTCTACCAGCTTTGTGTCTTCCTGTGTGGTAGGAAGTCCTTTTTGTCCTTTGGGCATCTGCAGGGCATGAAGCAAAAGCCAAGGCGCAGGGAGATTCACTTGCCCCAGGTTTCACGAACAGAGCCAGGGTCCCAGCTCAGCCTCTGACCTCAGCGCTAGCTCCAGGCAAGCCTGGCGTCTTCAGTTGATGGTGAGGTTCTGAAAATAGGTTTCCGAGAATCTTTGCCTAGGAGGGATGTCACTCATTCATTCCAGTTACCCCACATTCCTGGAAGGAAAGTTCTCATTCCCAATTATTCCTGGGAGGGAAAACTGAGGCTCCAAGAAGCAGAGGAGTCCCTTGTCCAAGGTCCATTGGCCAGACTGAGCTGACTGGGGACATCCTGAAGCGTCTTTCAGGCCCAATGGGTTAATCCCTGGATCCGGAAGCCATGCAGCCCCAAGTCTGGGCCTTGCGTTGCAGGGGTGGATGGAGCAGAGGCTGCCGGGGAGGTTAGAGCCTCAGAGATGGCAGAAAGGGAGCCAGGAGCACTACTGGGCACTCAGGAAGGTGGCCCTGATTCTGTGACTTGGGGCCGTGGTCCCAGCTGCTGTGAGCTGCACCGGGCCCTCTGCGCTGAGTGGAGCATGCGGACCAGAGAAGGATCCAGGTCCTGACCTCGAGGAGCTGGCTCAGAGGGTCCCCACCCTCAGACCCAGGTCTCTCTGTGGTCCGACAGTACTCTGCACTCAGTTCTGAGCCCTGACACCCAGCCATGGGCCAGGAGCAGCACCCAAAGCCCCTGCTTTGGGGCAAGGCGGTTCGGCTGGCACCCAGCAGGGAGATTCACTCATTGAGAGAGAAGCTATCGAGGGCCGACCATGGACCAAGCCCTATTCAGTAAATAGACAGAGCGCCCGCTCTCAGGGGGAGACAGAGGCACAGACAGTCGTGGCGTGGGAGTCTGCAAAGACGAGTGACGGTGCCGAATGCTGAGAGAAAGCGGGCTGCAGGGCGTGAGGGCTCCGAGGCTGAGCTGCTGGGCCAGTCTGTCCCGGAAGTCCTTCTCACTATGTGAGAAATTGGATTGAGGTGAGATGGGGACTTCCCGAGGAGGAGCATTCCAGGGTGAGGTAGCAGCAGGTACACAGGCCCTGGGGCAGGAGTATGGTCGGGTCAAACTTCCTGAGAATCGGGGACACAGTGTCTGGCTCATGGGCCGTTGTGTTTGTCGCATAGTAAATGCTCAATCACTAGGAGCAGTCATTGTTCCCTCAGTCATTGGATGGCTGAGGGGCTGTCTGCCTTTTGTGACTTTGGGCATGGCTTCCCCTCTGGGTCGGGCTTCCTGCAGTTGAAGTGGCAGGGAGGGGACAGTTGACCATCAGATCATCTCAGCCGGGCCCTGCCTCATCACCCAGGCTCACCTCCAGAGCCACCCTTGAGGGATTTGTCTACTGTCCACCTTGGGGGCCTCACTGAGGCCAGGCCTTGCCACCCTGCGGGTGAGGCGATCGAGGCCCGGAGAGGTGAATGCCTGGGCCAAGCCCACATGACTGCCATGATTCAGAGCTGGGTTAGAACCCACAGCCAGAGCTTTCGACTCCCAGCCCGGAGTGCAGCTGTTTGGAGCCTTGGTTCTGAGTCTCCGGAGCGTGGAGGAGGCAAGACCCGTGAAGCCCTGGGTGTGTCCATGGCTTCTCCAAACTGACACAACGAGGAATGCCAACAGAGCCTATGCCTTGCTTGTCCTCCTCAACCTCCTCCTCCGTGTCCCCTCCCCTCCTCTTCCAGCAGCTCTGTCATCCCCGTTCTCCCTGCTGTGGGCTCGTGTGTGTTTTTAAGCTAAAGATCATGCTACTCACAGCCAAGAAGCCAGTGCCCTGCCTGAGGTCCCCATCTGGGGGCCGTGCTCTCATTGCCCATCAGCAAAACTTTGCTGAGCACCTACTATGTGCCAAGATCTCTGTGCCATGGAGCTTCAATTCCGAGGGTGGAGCCCATCAACTGGCAGGATAAATAACCCAAAGAAAGAAGGACTCTGAAGGGAGCCGCACGTGTGAGGCCCTCTGGGCATGTGGTATTTGAGCCAGACGTGGTTCTCCCAGGGGGCCCTGGATTAGTCGTCCTATTTTCTAGGTGGGGAAACCAAGGCTTAGACTGCCAGGCCTTCCAGGACCTCGCTTGAATCCTCCTAGCTAGCAGCTCCTCGCTGCTTCCTAGCTCCTTGACTTGAGCTTCTTAAGAGTCAGCCCTTGGGGGACCAGCAGTTAGCGTAATGGCTATGTGGCTGGACTCCCATGTAGTCGACTGCGGTTCAAGTCCCAGACCCAGTGACTTAAACTCACTCTGGGCACGTGTGCATGCATGCCCAAGATCCTGAGAGGAGAATGGAGGAGAAGGGATTGCGGCGTGGCCATCCCCACCCCCCCGGGGTAATTTCTCACTTGCTGTCTCTCTGTCTCTGTGTCTGGCGAGCACATGCGCCCTATAGCAAAACCGCTCCAAAAAAAAAAAAAGTCAGCCTTGCCTTTTCTGTAGGGGCATTCCCTGGCCCTGGGGTGTCAGTGTGGGCGGAAGACATGCCCTGTGCCCATGCAATGCCCTTGAGAGTCGTGAAAATGCCCTGGCCTGTGGTCCAGCCTTGTGGCCGGCGAGTCAGCAAGGTCTGCATCAGGCATGATTTCTGCGGTAACAGGACCCCCGTGCTGAGTCCCGGGGTGTCGCCCCTGCCTCTACCAGGGCTCCGAGCCTGCCATGTCCCTTAGCCCCACACTCCCCAAGGCGTCTTCAGGGCCATCCCTCTGTGGCCAGTGCTCCCAGCCCTTCATCAGTGTGGTGGAGTTGGGGTTTCCTTTGTGAATGGTTTTCCTTCTCGTCCACGTTTTGAGCCAGGTACTTCCTAACTGCTCACTAATGAGACAAGAGGCGGTGTCAGGAGAATGGCCTGACCGCTCGTTTCTGCTGGGGCCGGTGATGATTTCACCATAGTCAGTCTTTCCCCAGCAGGCGAATCCTTGGGCCCGTGCTCATAGCCTCCCTGCACCCAGCTTGGAAGGAGGGAGTGTGAGAGACTTTGGCTGCAGAGAGCTGAGACAGAGACTGTGAGGTCAAAGTCCATCAGGGCTGCAGGGGCCTTGGCAGTGGCCTGGCCTGATCTCTTTATCAGACAGAGGAGCAGCCAGAGAGGACAAGCAACTTGCCCAAGGTCACCCAGCAAGTCAGGGTCAGGACTCGAACCCAGGACTCTTGCTAGTACAAGGTACTCTCCGTGTCACCGTCTCCTCTCTGCTCACATATGCAAGCTCCAAAGCAAAGCTTAGTCTTTGCCCTCATCCCCTCATGTTCCCTGCTAGAAAGAGAATGGGTTATTTTCTGTGGAGTGGTCCGGGTATGAGATGTGACCCACTTGGCTGGAGCGGAAGGGTTTTTCCCGACCTGCTCTGCTCTGTTTGGGCACAGCTCAGCGTCACTCACAGCAGGAGGCCAAGCCAAGCCTCCCAGCCCAGGGTCTGCCGCAGGGATGGAGGGTACAGCTGTGAGCCCGCTTGTCTGTGCTCTCTGGGAGCAGGCCAGGCTGGCCGTCACTCACAGCTTCTCATGGCCCCAGCCAGCCTGCCAAGGCTGGACTTACGTGGTGAGTCAGGAGGGGAATCTCGAGCTGAGAGTGGGACCAGGCCTGGGCCCCACTACCTCTGTGTGGGGCTCAGGGAGGACTGGGACTTGCTCGAGGCCACACAGCTGTCTGGGGCAGGACCAGGCTTCTAGTGGGGTGCGTTTGGCCTCAAACTCAGGGCTCTTCCCAGTTCTCTGACCATGGGAACCAAGTGATGGACAATTCACATTTCCGAGTGGGGAAGTGGAGGCCACCCAGCTGTGGTGATGCCATGAGCTGGAGGTAGGTCTCTAGTGTCCCTGAAATGCCCTGGGGTGTCGGTGCCCCTGGAATCCTGGTGAAAACTCTGGTCACCTCCGCCCTCCTTGTTCCCCACAGGGATCCTGTTACGAGCACAGAAATCATGCCTGACACATGACGACTTTTCTTAGATGGGTTTTCTAGTGGATTCCAAGAGACAGAGTGAAAACATGGTCGGCATCATGATAAAAGGGTGTGAGAGGACCTCAATACGAGGGGTCTGTCTGCATGAGCAAACTTGGGGTACACTCACCTTCTAGAAGGGAATACAGCTGTTTCACGTGCAGGAAGAAGAATGCATATTAAACTTGTGCGGGACCTGCAGACTTTGCAGACTATGCTTGCTCTCAAGAGGTCCCTAGAGTCCTGCACTTCCTCCTGGAGCATTCCTGGACATTGCCCCTGCTGGCAGACCCTGTAGTGGAGTGGTGGCACATTGGAGCTTGCTAGTGGCTGGTTATGAGCACCTCACCCTCCAGGAGCTGAGCGTGAGCGGCCTTGGCAGAACGTCTTGTTCTGAGTGTTCTGTAGCCCACCCTCTGGAGCAGGCAGTAGGGGTAACCCTGCCTGGAGACGGGGGAGTGGATGAGATGCCTTCGGAGGTCTCCACAGCCCCGCAGCCTTCCATGGACGTGGTGACAAGGCTGTCCCTGTCATTGCTGCTCCTCTGAGTTTCTGTGGTCAAGAGAGAACATGGGGTCTTGTCCCTAGCCTTGTGGTCTCTCCTCCTGGGCCTTGTTTCGCTCTGAGTACGAGGCGTTCAGTTCCCCAGAGGGGCCTGACCTGGGGAAGTGGAGAAACCACGTGACCAGGACCCTGGCAGGGTGCCGAGCTCATTCCTTGGACCTGGGGCCAGTCTGCTGCAGCCAGGAGCCTGGGCCTGCGGAGGAGGGTCCCTGCTATGGGCTGGCTGGGCGTGTAGCCCTGTGGTAGCCCGACAGGGGAAACAGAA
>NW_006159542.1:5309027-5334208 GCF_000334495.1 Tupaia belangeri chinensis
GGGAGCAGGCCAGGCTGGCCGTCACTCACAGCTTCTCATGGCCCCAGCCAGCCTGCCAAGGCTGGACTTACGTGGTGAGTCAGGAGGGGAATCTCGAGCTGAGAGTGGGACCAGGCCTGGGCCCCACTACCTCTGTGTGGGGCTCAGGGAGGACTGGGACTTGCTCGAGGCCACACAGCTGTCTGGGGCAGGACCAGGCTTCTAGTGGGGTGCGTTTGGCCTCAAACTCAGGGCTCTTCCCAGTTCTCTGACCATGGGAACCAAGTGATGGACAATTCACATTTCCGAGTGGGGAAGTGGAGGCCACCCAGCTGTGGTGATGCCATGAGCTGGAGGTAGGTCTCTAGTGTCCCTGAAATGCCCTGGGGTGTCGGTGCCCCTGGAATCCTGGTGAAAACTCTGGTCACCTCCGCCCTCCTTGTTCCCCACAGGGATCCTGTTACGAGCACAGAAATCATGCCTGACACATGACGCCTTTTCTTAGATGGGTTTTCTAGTGGATTCCAAGAGACAGAGTGAAAACATGGTCGGCATCATGATAAAAGGGTGTGAGAGGACCTCAATACGAGGGGTCTGTCTGCATGAGCAAACTTGGGGTACACTCACCTTCTAGAAGGGAATACAGCTGTTTCACGTGCAGGAAGAAGAATGCATATTAAACTTGTGCGGGACCTGCAGACTTTGCAGACTATGCTTGCTCTCAAGAGGTCCCTAGAGTCCTGCACTTCCTCCTGGAGCATTCCTGGACATTGCCCCTGCTGGCAGACCCTGTAGTGGAGTGGTGGCACATTGGAGCTTGCTAGTGGCTGGTTATGAGCACCTCACCCTCCAGGAGCTGAGCGTGAGCGGCCTTGGCAGAACGTCTTGTTCTGAGTGTTCTGTAGCCCACCCTCTGGAGCAGGCAGTAGGGGTAACCCTGCCTGGAGACGGGGGAGTGGATGAGATGCCTTCGGAGGTCTCCACAGCCCCGCAGCCTTCCATGGACGTGGTGACAAGGCTGTCCCTGTCATTGCTGCTCCTCTGAGTTTCTGTGGTCAAGAGAGAACATGGGGTCTTGTCCCTAGCCTTGTGGTCTCTCCTCCTGGGCCTTGTTTCGCTCTGAGTACAAGGCGTTCAGTTCCCCAGAGGGGCCCGACCTGGGGAAGTGGAGAAACCACGTGACCAGGACCCTGGCAGGGTGCCGAGCTCATTCCTTGGACCTGGGGCCAGTCTGCTGCAGCCAGGAGCCTGGGCCTGCGGAGGAGGGTCCCTGCTATGGGCTGGCTGGGCGTGTAGCCATGTGGTAGCCAGACAGGGGAAACAGACTGGGAGAGGTGGCGGCCACGTGTCTTGCATGGCGGCTGCTGCTGAGAACCAGGGGCCCAGTGTTAGGGGCTCAGGGCTGAGGCTGGAAGTGGTGGAGGGATGAGGCAAGCAGGTGAGTGAAGGGCCTTGGGTGAGTCCTGGGCCACTGCCTCCCCATTGGTGCCATGAGGTGCTGGGGGTCAAAGACATCCCCAGCACTTTGAAAACCCCAGCTTTTCCCCAACCATTGTGCTCTTAACTGCAAAGCCTAGTTTCCTCTAGGTCACCTCTGCAGGAAAAGAGACTGGATGCGGACGGGATGGGCACCTGGGGTCACCCCGCATGCCCCAGCAGAGCCAGTCCCTGGCATCAGTGATGCTGTCTTTCTGTGCATTGGCTTGGGGGTGAGCAGGTTTGCTCGGACCTATACCCCACGTCCAGTCGGAGGACAGAGAATAGGCTCTGGAGTCAGGTGGCCTGGACTCAAATCCCAGCTCTGCTATCCCACAGCTGTGTGACTTTGCCCAAGTCTCCTGCCCTCTCTGCATCTTCATCTCTGCTCTTTCTTCATGTCAAAAAGGGGGCCAATCATAGGACCTGTCTCAGGGACCCTTGAGAGGTCCCACCATGGGCGTTTGCTGTTCCGTTGCCCTGCTGTCCTGCCATCGTTGCCCACTGGCTGTTCTCGGGCTCCTTTTTGTCTGTAGAAGTGATTCCCTTTGAGATTTTGTCCCCCAGTTTTGTGACAGCCTCTCCCTCGCCTGCACCTTGGAGACGTGCCCTTGTGGTGCCGCTGCTTGCCATGTGCCAGTGAGGGCTCAGTCGTGCGACGTCTCTGCTCATCCTCACTGTATTTGTCAGGGCCCAGCCAGACAACTGAGACTCAGGGATGTCCAAGGCTGGGGACCAGGACTAGCACAGAGGAAGCTGGCCTGGCACCTGAGTCAGAGCTGAGTCCTTGAGCCAGCTGGAGCAGCCTTAGAATGCGACCCGTGGGTCTGGGACCTGCCCGGTGTGAGTATGTCAGGCATCGCAGCCAGGACGGGAATCTGAGGTTGGGGGTGCTGTCAGCGTCTCCATCTGCCCCACAGTAGGTGACATGCCTGTGCTTAGCAGAAGAATCACCTTCCTTCCAGGCCTTGTCTAGGAGCTGGGCCAAGCTGAAAGGGTCCTTAGAGACTACCCCCTGCCAGCCCAACCTGAGCAGGACAGAGTGGGTGTGGAATGAAGGCCTGCCCGAGGACACAGGCAGCTGGAGGAGAGCCAGGGCTAAGCTTGACTCTGGACAAGCAGGGACATTCAGGTCCTGTCCCTCAAGGGGACCAGACCTGCCTGTGGAGTTGGCCAGACGCCCACTGGGCCAGTCTGCCACTTGTCCCCTCCTCTTCTGCCAGCCCCTGTACCCCAACTTCCATGGGCCAGGGGTGATAGAAGCAAAGCTTTTAGAAGGTGCCCTTGACCACAGCCCACCTGGCTGAGGTCTGCTGTCCCAGGAGGTGAGAGGGTTCTCCCTGACAGAATGACTAAGAGGAGTTGAGTTGGGGTGAGGCTGAATGCACAGGGGAGACCCCAAGTGTGACCTGGAGATGGGCCTGTGTACGTGCATATATGAATGCACACACGTACGCGCGCACACACGCCCCTCTGATGCCCTCTGCAAGAGGCTGGACACACGTTCCAGCACCTTCCGCACAGCTCGTAGCAACGCGACAGAGTCCAGAGGGGTGGGACCCAGGCTCAGCTCTGCCATATACTCACTTTATGACCTTGGCCAAGTGACGTTTCCTCGCTGAGCCTCGGTTTCCCTGTGTGTTAAATGTGGCCGGGAACCTTTTCCTTAAGGGTGAATGTCAAGCTCAAGTGAAGTTTTCCGTGCAAGGCGAGCATCGTGATGGGAGTGTCCTGGGTCCTCATGTCCTCCTTTTGGTATTGGATTGAGCCACTCCTCCTCTGTGAATGTCAGCTCCGCCTTTCTGATCCAAGAGGGCTTCCTGACAGAGGAGGGCTTTGGAGGGAGAGGGGTTGCGAGCAAGACCAAGCTGAAGGCCTGGAGGCGAACAGATCTCGAGGTTTCTTTGCGTCTTCGTCCTTGCTTTTTGAGTTTTGTTTTAAGGTTTGGTCTTTTGGGTTTTAACTACTCACTGGATTCCCAAGGAGGATTAGAAGCCAAAAACATGATTATCTGCCGTGAGGAATCTTCACTGTTTGAACAGCTCAGACATTCTCTGGTCAAGGAAACACGTGCTTTGTTTTTTATTAAATTTCTCTGGAAAAACAATGATTTGAATTCAAGAAAGGGAGGAGGACAGGTTTCCCCCAACTCGAGCTTTCTTTTGAAGTAGGAATGGAGCCCTGCCCCGGCCCCATGGCTGATGTTTTTCCAGCTGTCTGTCTCCCCAGGGAGCCTGTGGTGGCCTCCAGAGTGGGGTCAGGCAGGGGGCAAGGGGACCAGACCTGCTTGGGCCCGGTGGCTCAGCTCTTGGGGCTGCTAGAACTCACCTGTGGAGGTGGGGCTGCTGTTCCCTAGCGCTGTGACCTTGGGCGACCTTGCGTGCCCTTGCCGGTTGCCCTCTCACAGCCTCACTGAGTTATTCATAAAATGGAGGGTCGTGATACCACACGATGGCTTTCGAAGAGCATGTCACCATCAGAGGTCTGAGCTGGAAAACGCTACACAGGCCTTCCCCTTTGACCAATGGGAAAACCAGCGTCCGCAGGGGAAAATGATGCTCTTAAAACTCTCAGTGACCAGTCCAGGCCCAGACCCCATTCACATCCTGACCCCCAGTTCACATCCTTCCTACCCCATAGGGACCAAGTCCCAGATGAGGGGGTGGCGTTTGCATGCTGGGGACCTGAGGACCTTTTCCTGCCTTTCACAGTAGCCTGTCTCTGAGAAGTTGTTTTTTTTGGGGGTGGTGGTGGTGGGGGGCAGGCATATTTGTTGATGGAAGGGGTGACTCCTAACCCCTCTGCCTGCCCAGAACCAGGGAGTTAGACTGCTTGGGCATGGTTCTGTGTGCCCCCAGGGCCTGATGAATGCTATCCTGCAGGTGCAAACACTGACCTCGCCATGTCTCTTCTCTCTCGTGCCCTCAGGGGTTTCCTGGAGACTTTGGGGAGAGAGGCCCCCCAGGACTGGATGGAAGCCCCGTAAGTACTTCAAGGCTTCGAGAAGAGGAAAGATATTTAGAGCGAGAGCATAGTGGCTTTTAGGAGCTCAAGCTTTGGGGTCAGACAGACCTGGGATCACATCCCAGACCTGTGACCTGCTAGCAGGGTGTCCTTGGACAAATGACATGGCCTCTCTAGGCTCCTGTTTTCTCTGATACTCCGTGACAGCCTCCCCAGGGGAATCCCTAGCTCACTGAACCCCTGGGTCTGGAGCCTCATTGCACCCAGTCCCCAGGATGTAGGGAAGTTTAAGGTCCGTCCGCCCCCACTAGAGAGGGCCCAGCTGCCGCCATGTCACAGAACAGCAGGGATGTTTATGGCCGCAGAGGTCCGGAAAAGCCAGCGGTTGCAGGCCTGGTTTGCAGAGAAGAGCTGCGATCCAGAGGAATCTCTGCCCCGGCTGTGTTTATCGAGTTTGTAAATAACCAGGGCCCTGGGCTCTGTCCCATTGAGGAGCCAGGTCAGCCTGCCCTGAGCTGGGGCTGCCTTTCTCTTTCTGTCTCAGGCCTCATTCTGTAAGTGCAGACCGTGTTCAGGCTTTTGTCTGGTCACATTCAGACCCCTGTCCTGGTCTCCCTCTCCTGGGAGGAGGTTAGGGTTTCCTGCCTGAGTAGCAGAGGTGGCCGCTGGACCTGTGATCAGCACCTGATTATGTGATCTTGTGCTCAGTATGTGTTCTGAGAACCGACCCTGCCAGGGTACATCTTGACCTCAGAGCCAGACAGACCTAGGCTTGAATCCTGCTGACCACCCGCCAGGTGTGAGCTTAGACAACCCAGTTCCCCTCTCTGCATCTCAGTTTCCTCAGCTGTAAATCAAGGAAGCAGAATGCCAGTCTCACACCAGCCAGCGGTGTGATGGTTAAAGCAGCTGGATCTTACATAGCTGACTGCGTGGTTTGAGTCCCGGACCCGGTGGCTTGAAACATACACTGTACGTATGTGCGTGCATGCCCAAAATCTCAACAGGAGGGAGACAGAGGAGAAGGGATGCTGTGTGACCATTCCCCATGGGAGTACTCTGTCACCTCCTCTTTCTCTGTCTCTCTTCAGTGAGCACACATGCCCTCTGGCAGAGATAACTAAGTAAATAAATACAGAATGCCCATCTCAGGGTGCTGCCAAGAGAGTACCCCGAGGGCAGGGAGCTGTTCCACCCACCACAATAAAACACTAGGTAATCACACATGGTCCCTGCCCTGGAGGAGGTCACTGCTGTCCCCCTTCCCCTTCACACGAGATACAGGGAGATAAGTGGGAGCAGAAGCCCAGGTGCCACTGAGAAGGGGGCGAGGAGCAGGGGAGACTCCTGGGATGGTGACATTGGAACTGGGTGAGTAAAGAGATGTGGGGACATTGTAGGTGGAGATCCAAGCCTTTCCATCAATATGTATCACTTACTGGGTTATGCGGTATCATTCTAGGAAGTTCCGCAGGGAGGGGCAGGGATGTTGTTATCTCACGGCCCAGAGGAGCAGGCTGAGGACCTGAGGTCCCGTCTTAGCTCTGCCAGCACAGTGCTCAGTGACCTTGGGCAACTCACTTCCCTTCTCTGAGCCTTGGTGTCCTCATTTTATTTATTTAATTATTTTTTTTAGAGAGACTTTTGTCATAGGGCACTTTTGCTTACTACAGAGGCAGAGACAGAGAGAGAGAAAGTGAGAAATCACCCCCAGGGGGATGGCCACGCAGCAATCCCTTCTCCATTCTCCTCTCGGGATTTTGGGCACACACTAACACGCACCCAGCATGAGTTTAAGCTGCCAGGTCCAGGACTTCAATCATGGTCGACTACCATGGGAATCCGATGACATAGCCATTACACCATATGCTGGTCCCGGTGTCCTCATTTTAAAGCCAAGGACTTGGTGTACAGTGATGACCCTCCATCCGGGCAGGCTCAGTATTGCGCGAGGGAAGGAGACCACCCCGGGGTGTGAGCGACTCTCACTGCTAACCACAGTTCCTAGCGCCCCATCCTTATTCTCCTCTTCCCCTGTTGCACTTGGCTCTCACCCTTCCACCTGTCCTTTCTGGTGCGAGCAATGGAAGATCCATTCTTAGAGATGAGACAGCCGAGGCTTCGAGGGCACATCACACACAGCCCCGTCTCCTGACGCCCCAGCAAGGACTCTTTCCAGAGTCTCGAGGGCCCTGGAAGGAGGGACCCTGAGAGCATGGAGGACTGAGGAGGGGTCTCCAGGGCCCCCCACCTCCCAGATGGAGGAAGTGAGGGAGGCTGGCCTGGTGGCTCTCAGCTTGGAGCTGTTATTTCCTTGCTCCTGACCTTGGGAAAATAGCCTCTCAAGCCTCAGTTTCCCCCTCTGGAAAGTGAGAGTGAAATGCCTGGCGCCCTGGGCATTTCATCAGCACCAAGATTCTGCCCATTCGCGCATACTCAGAATTGGAATCTACTGGATTTCCAAGTCCAACCTCCCCATTTTACAGATGCGGAACGCCCATGGCAGAGGGGGAAGGGTCTTGTCCACACTCCAGGCCACACTCAGGCTCAGGAGAGTCACTGGAGCTCCTGATCAGGAGGAAGGAATGGCCAGTTCCAAAAGATCCTGTCAGGCCCACGTGGAGGATGGCATGGAGGGAGGGGCCCCGAAGGGAGACACGGCGAGTAACCACCTCGGTCTTCTGTTTGCAGGGAGAACTGGGCCTGCCAGGTCCCCCAGGAGTCCCGGGCCTCATCGTAAGTACACGGATGCCAGGAGGTGGGGTGGGGAGGTGGGGGAGAAGTGTGGGAAGCAAGAGGCAGGCCCTAGAGAAGAGGTTGCCCAGGCAACCTTTTTTATAAACCCCAGGAGTGGCTGGGGGGGCAGGGCAGACCACCCTGGGCAGGAGGGGACTGAGAGGAAAGCCCTACTGCAGGGCCTCAGGTGGGTCACTGCCTTCTCAGAGCCTGTTTCCTCATTGGTTGAATGGGGATGAAAGCGCGGAGCCTGAGACCGCCAACATACTTTCACGCCTGCTGCCGTTCACTGCCCTGCCAGGACAGTTGGGCGGCTGGTGGCATGCCTGTGTGACAGACGAGACGCTTCAGGTCCAGCAGGCACAGCAGCTGCGGCCCTGGACTGCTTTGGGCAATCGTCTTCGCCCTTTTCTTCAAAGCACTGACTTGGGAGCCAGATTTCCTGGATTCAAGTCACACCTCTGCCATATCCTGGCTGTGTGACCTGGCCCAAGTTGCTTAAAGTCTCTGGACGTCAGTCGCCTTATCTGTAGATGGGGATGACAGTGGAATCCTTTTGGAGTGAGTGGTTGTGAGGCGTGGCATGCCATCCCTGACATAGGATCTGCCTCTCAGTGAGTGCTCAGTTCGTGGGAAATATTATCACATTAATTACTGCTATGACCTGAAATGCCCAGGTCTGAGAGAGGCCTGTACATGTGTGGGTAGGAGGCAGTCTGACCTCTGACTCCATCCGGGCTGGCGAGGCCTTGAAGAGTGACTCAGTTAGCCAAAAACAGGGCCCTTCAGGGGCTGGGACCCAGGGGCCGGTGATGAGGGCTGTCCTACTAGAGACTCCTGGGGTTACAGCCTGGCTCTACGAGGACGTAACTAAATTTGCTCAGGACTGCATTGAATTACAACCCTGAGCAAATTTCTTAACCTCCTTGTGCCTCAATTTCTTCACCTATAAAATGGGGATAATATTAGTACCTATTTTGGTGGATTTTTTTTTTTTTTAGAGCTTTTTGCTAAAGGGCACATGCATTCGCCAGAAAGACAGAGAGAGACAGAGAGACAGAAAGTGAGAAATCACCCCCCCAGGGAGGATGGTCACGCCGCAAGCCCTCCTCCTCCTTCCGCCTCTCGGGATCTTGGGCACTCACGCACACGTGCCTGGCATGAGTTTAAGCCACCAGGTTCGGGACTCGAACCGCGGTCGACTACATGGGAGTCCAGCGACATAACCATTACACTAACTGCTGGTCCCTTCTTATTTTGGTGGATTGTTTATGGGATTAAATAAACTTACACATATGAAATGTCCAGTACCTAGTAATGCTTAAGAAGAATCTGTTACAGTAATGGCTATTGTTGTTGTATTACACACACAAATAGTTATGCCTGGCAGCTGATGTCTGCATTGCTGAATTGAGAAAGATTTCAAAGTCGCATTGGAGCTCAGTGGGAGAAGGTGCTGCAATTGTTTAGTGATGTCTGCCTTGGTGGGAGATGAAGCAGTGTCAATGAGTGAGTCACACGCTTGTCATCCCTGATGTCCATTCAACAGAACTTTGCCAGGCACCTTTTTTTGGCACAAGACACTGACCTAGATGCTTTGGAAAACACAATGTCTGCCATGAGAGTTAGAGAACTCTCTAGAAGTCTTCTAGTCCAACCTTTTCTGAGTCCAGCAGGACTCCCTTCTGGAGCATCTTGGTCATATGGTCGTTAAATTCCAACTTGAACACCTCTGGTGTTAAGAAACTCCCTCCCTCTCTGGGAGCCCAGTCCCTTTTAACAGAGCTGTCGTTGTTCAGTGTTTTCCTTTCTATCGAGCCCAAGACGTCCTCACTGTCCCTGGCAGAGGCGGTTCAAAGGCTACAGATTGTCGTCTGTTTTTCCTACGAATCCTTCTTCAGGATGAACCATCCCAGTCCCCAAAGCTTTTCCAAAGGGATGTTTACATATCCTGGCTGTCATCTTGGCATATGTTCCTATTTGTCATTGTCCCAGTGTCCACTAGGGACACTGTCCCAGTGTCTCTCGAGGGGCAAGGATAGTGCTTGGCTGGATAAATGCAGATTTGGAGACCAAGACTTTGCCACACGGTCTCTGCCCTCCTGGTTCTTTACCCAGTTCCTCCACCTCGGCTCTCCTCCGCTCTTCACAGTGAGGGTTGCCAGATAAAACATAAGCCGCCCAGCTAAAGCTGAATGTCAGATTTCATATTTAGAACACATTTATGTGAACACACTACTCGTTGTTTATCCGACATTCGAATTTAACTGGGCATCCTGGTTTTTTTTCATGTCTCCAGTCTGGCAGTAGGAGTCTCTTAGGAGACTCCTATTTAGTAGATGGGGAAACTGAGGCCTTTGATCAAGGTCACACACAGGCCCTTTCAGCCTCATTTCCCCCATTTTTGGATTCTCTTTGCTTTCAAAGTAAAGTTCTCTTTTTCCTTGTGCCTGGGGTTTGGGGGCTGGGTCTGAACCTATCGGGTACCACTGTTCCCTGCACAAGTGCCTCCTCCCATCCTGGATTTGGGGAAACAACAACTTCTGTGCTTGGGGCAAATTTTGCACTCCCTTCCCCCACCCCACCCCATGCACGCACACACACACAGAGTTGAAATAGGAAAGAATTTTCTAGCCGAGAGTTAAAGAGGAAAAGGGATCATGAGTCACCTATGGTTTTCCAGAGGATGTGGGTTTTTAGCTGAGCAAATGGGAATTCCACGTATTGATGACCACTTTAATGGAGATTCAAATGTATTCAATGCCTTCTGTCTAGTCCACTGAAGCAATTTGCATGCAGGCTTCGCAGAAGCTTCCCCGTCCCTCCGGGTCCTTGCAGTCAGAGGAAGGGCGGGAGAGGACAGACTAACATTTATTGAACGTCTGTCTGCTCCCGGTGCACTTGACGGGCCGTGGAAGCCTTGCGATGCCCGAGGTCACCAGCCGGGGAGCGGATGTGTTGGTCTGTAACCCAGGGCTGCGTGTCCCCCATCCCAACAAGCTGTGGTGGCTCCCTGCAGCCTTGGAGGTTAGAGTGCTTCAAGCAGCCCCCTTTGAGCAATCGAAACCCTTTGGCTGGCCCTCAAGAAAACTGTGCCTGATTCCAGAATCTGCTTAACAAAGACGATTTCTGTCTTTTTTTATTCAGAGTGACAGAGGGAATTTGGGCTCCTCTGTTTAATGAGCCCCAAAGAACACGTGACCTGGCCAGAAACCCAGCCAGTAGTCCACCATAGTGCATTCTGTCCCCACCATGGTGTATTTCCTCGTCTACAAAGTGAGGTCAGCCGCCAAACCTCATGTGCCGAACCCTTTGCTCAATGTCTTACTATCACAACGGCCCTCTGAGGGGGATCCCCTTTCATAAAACCGAGGCTCAGGGGACATAATGCACCTGGCCACGATCATGCAGCTGGTCACCTGATCGGTGCCTGTCTCTGCCGCTCATGCCCGTGACCGCTGCTCCACGCTGAGGCTCTGCAAGCCTTCCGAGGCAGCAGGTGTCTGATGGCACAGACGGAGCATTGCCAGGGACCGTTCTGGCATGAGAGAGATGCTTACAAAGATTGCATGGAGTCAAGGCTGGCCACCGTCCTCCGTCTCCTTCCGAACTTGCTGACCCTCTGTTGGGGTTTCTGCTGGTTGCCTTCAGAGGCAGCTCCCTGAAGGGTTTGTACATGAGCCGGTGGGTTTCCTTCTCACTGTTCATTAACTGACTTTTTTTTTTTTGAGAGAGATTTTTACTGTAGGGCACGTGTGCTCACCAGACAGACAGAGACATAGAGACAGAAAGCGAGAAATCACCCCCCAGGGGGGATGGTCACGCTGCAATCCCTTCTCCTCCATTCTCCTCTCGGGATCTTGGGCACGCACGCACACGTGCCCGGCGTGAGTTTTAAGCCACCGGGTCCGGGACACGAACCGCGGTCGACTACGTGGGAGTCCAGCAACATAGCCATTACGCTAACTGCTGGTTCCCCATTAACTGACTTTTGAGGTGTGGTTTCCATTCCCATCAAGTCACCTCTGCACTGACAAAGTAAGGCCTCGTTTAACAAGTGACAAGAATACAAGTGACACTGGTTACGAGGAATTTCACGTGTTCCAACTCACGGTCCTTGGGACTGTGTCCTCGTCGGGGTCACAAAGGTGAGGTCCCTAGGCTGGTGCCTGTCGTTGATCTGGTGGCAGGGCAGGTGGTGGCCCCCCAGCCCACACATAAATGGCATGCAGCAGGGAAAGGACCCTGAGCCAAAGCCATGGGGCTCTGGGCCTGATGGCCAGTACGCGCCATGCTCTCAGGTCTGGGACGTGGTATTCGTGCCGGGAGTAGGGATACACAGGCATTAACAAGGAGAACGGAGGACAGAGCACCCCAGACACGGGGAAGAGCTTTGCCAGAGTCTGCGGGCGAGTCAGTGGCCCAGGACGTCTAAGCTAAGGAGGAGCAGTGAGGCAGGAAGGTTTGACATCCATCCTGAAAGTGGGGGTACTGGAAGCAGCTCCCTGGCACACTGCATAGGGTATCTGCCAGCCTGTAGGGGAGCAGAACTCACCCCTCTGTCTGCATCTTGAGCCTGTCTTTACACCTTGCCATGTAAGGGTGAAAGAAGAGTGTCCTTGGGTCCTTTAGAGAAGTCAGCCCAGGGCTTGTAGGCCTGGGTGGCAGGGTCAGACAGACAGCCAGACCCTGGTCTGGTCTTGCCTCTGCCTGTTATTCATTGCTTAACCTTGGGCGTTTCACTTCTGTCCAAGCCTCAGTTTTCCTGTCAATCAAATGGCATGGAACTGACAATGGCACTGCCCTCAGGAAGGTTACTGTGAGCAGCTAGTGTGTGCCTGAGCCTCCAGCCCCTTTCCTGGCGGGATCAGCACCCAGAATAACATTTAGCTGCTGGTGGGACCAGCAGTTAGCGTAATGGCTATGTCACTGGACTCCCATGTAGTCGACTGTTGTTCGAGTCCTGTCCCCGGGGGCTTAAAACTCATGCCAGGCGTGTGTGCGTGTGTGCCCAAGATCCTGAGAGGAGAATGGAGGAGAAGGGATTGCGGCGTGGCCATCCCCCCCTGGGGGGTGATTTCTCACTTTCTGTCTCTCTCTCTCTCTGTCTGGCGAGTGCACACGCCCTATAGCAAAAAGCTCTCCAAAAACAAACAAACAAACAAATACCATTTAGCTGCTGTTGACAAGGGCTCGAAGTGGCTAGTGAGGCATCTGGCACTTAGTAGGGCTCTTTAAATGGTTGCAGATGCAGCTGATGGTGTTCTCGCTGGGAGTCAGAGAGATGAAGGACAAAGCCTGTAGCTCCCCAGTGTCTGGGAGCTTAGAGACAAGTGGAAACAGGATGCAAATGAAGAGCCTTACTCATTGTTCTTTCTTGTGGGCATATGACATTCTTTATGTCTCTGGCCAAGGTTCCCCTGAGGGTGTCTAGCGCAAAGCAGACGGATGCTCTGCTAGACGAGTCCTTTGCAAGCTCCCAGCAAGGTCGCTGGAATTTTCTCTTCCGGTCCTAAATGTGTTGATAGCCCAGTCTTGGGTGGGGGTGTCTCACCAACATGGGCAAGACCTGCCCTGTGTGAGCTGCCACCTTCCTCGTGTGCCACACACGTGCAGACAGGTTGTCTTTGCCACGGGTCCCTTCTCCCTTGAGGTTGGATGTCCTCGCTAGGTCCTGCTGGCCCTTAGCATGCATAGACCCTTCTGAGAGGCTGCAGAGGCAGCAAGTGGGCCCCGGGCATTGTGGTGCTGTGTTGCGGTTCCCTGCGGCCCCACGCAGGCCACCATCCAGCCTGTATTGAACTTGGTCCCCACACACCAGCTGCCTGCAGGCTGGAGTGAGGAAGAATGAGCCCGTGTTCCTGGGGCTGCTGGCTGGGCCTCTGCCCATGGCCCCGGCCCAGCTGGAGCGGCCTCTTCTTGCAGAGCCTGCTCTGTTTATTTGCGCCACCCCTCGGCCCTTCATCCAGGAAAAGAGAGGGAGAGGAGCCTGGCCAAGGGGCCTGTGGAAACGCAGCTCTGGGGGACTGGCTTTTCCTCTGACTCTGGCCAGGCCAACGATCCGGCGTCCCCACTCCATCCTCTCTATGCTTTCCAAAGATGACTTCAGAATTACCTAGAAGCTCTGGAGATGGACTGCCTGCTGGGAATCCCAGTCTGCCTGGCCTGCACTTCTACCTTCTCAGAGCCTCAGTTTCCTCATATATAAAGTTGGGGTTGCACAGAGTATCCTTCCTTTCTTTTTTGGTGTGTGTATTCACATTTTGCCAGAAGGTGCACATGCTCACCGGAGACAAAGGGTAAGTGAGCAATCACCCCTGGTGGGGGTGGTCATGCTGCAATCCCTTCTCCTCTATTCTTTCAGGATTTGGGGCACACATGCACATGTGCCTGTTGTGTTTTTCGAGCCACCAGGCCCAGGATTCGAACTGCATGATAAGCTGTGTGGTATCCAGCCACTTTAACCACCAGGCCACCATCTGGCCTTAGAACAGAACTTTAAGGCTGTTATGAGGAATAACTGAGTCGAAGCATGTGAAGTTCCCTGTAACCAGTGTCAGTTGTGTTCTTGTCACTCTTTAAACTGAGGCCTTACTTTGTCAGTGCAGAGATGACTTAATGGCCACTGAAAGCAGAATTAGTTAGTAAAGGCTCAGGTGGGAGGTTTTGCTTAACCAAATCACATGGGAATCCTGATTGCCAGAGTGTTTTTTGCCCCCTAAGTTCAGTGCATGGCAGGGCCAAGGCCAGGCTCCAGTCATTCTGGGGGTGGGGGGCTGAGGGCCTCTGCCAGGTCAAGCTGCTGTTTGTGAGCTGTCTGTCCATCTCTCCTCAGGGCACTCCACTGCACCGAACCCTGGGCCCTTTCTGCAGGAGTCAGGCAGGAATGTGGTCTTTCGTTCTCTGCCTGGCCTCCCTCCGAGACGTCTCCAGGCAGCCTCAACAGGAACTTGAGTCCCCATTCTCCAGCCTGGCTCTCTGGGGCAGGCTGCATTCCTCTAGAGCTTCAGCGCTGTGCCCTGATCTTGCAGCACCTGCCAGGGGCCACCACAGAGCCTGACTCGGGAAGGGGGCACACTGAGGCCCAGAGGGGCCGAGCACGTTGATTGTAGCCACACAGTAGAGAGATACTTAGATCAGTCGCCAAGGATGGGCAGAAGGCAGAGGAGAGTATTTTCAGGGGCTCTTTCTGGATATGGGCTTTACGTTGTGACCTTGGTGGATGGTGGTAGGGATGGTGTGGGCAGAAGTGAGGTCTGAGAAAGAGGGCCGGCTTATTAGGAAGAGAGGCAGTGACTTCCTTCCAGAGCAGAATGGGGTTTGACCTTGGCGGTGTGGATACTGTGGGCTCCCAGAGCAGAATGGGGTTGTTTGACCTTGGCGGTGTGGATACTGTGGGCTAAGTTCTCTGTTGCGGGGGAGGCTGTCCTGTGTGCCACAGGAGTATAGCAGTGTGTCCCTGGACCCTATGCACCAGCTCCCCTAAGTGCGATGACAAAACCACATCCAGATGTTGCCTGGTGTTCATGCATGTTAACTCAGTGAGTCCCGAGACAAGCCTAGGAGGTACACAGTGTTGTGAACCCCCACTTGTTACATGAGGAAATCGAGGCACGGAGGGGTTAAGCTCCCCCAGATCACACAACCAGGGAGTCGCAGAGAAGAGTGAGACCCAGTGGTCTGATCGCCATGTGACACTGCCCCTGCCAGGCGTGCTGAGCCTCATGGAAGAACAGCTGTGAACGGAGCTTGGCTTTCCAGGTCCAGGAATGTTGCCGTTCCCGCCTCCGACAGTCCAGGCTCATCTGAAGCGGGGCCTCTAACCTGGGCCTGGAACCCTGCTGGCCCATCTTAGCATCGACAGGATCCATCACTGCTTCGGAGGGCTCTGGGGTCAACGGCCAGCTGCCCTCCCAGAGAGATGGCCAAGCCTCTGGGAAGCAGAGACGTGCCTCCCCCTCCCCCTTTCCCTGCTCCCATCTCTTGCTGTTTCATTCTCAGCTCTGGAGGGGAGGAATCATGGTCCCCTTTTATAGTGAAGCAGCCTGAAGTCCATAGAAGTCAGAGGAAAGCCTGAGTCCCTTAGCTCAGCGCTCCCGACCTTTTCAGCACCAGTTTCGGGAAGATAGTTTTTCCACGGACTGGGAGAGACAAGGGTGCAGGTGGGGGTGGCTCATGAGCGTGCTCACCTAGGTTCCTTGCATGTGCAGGTCACAGTAGGGTTTGGGCTCCTAGGAGAATCTAGCACCCAGGCTGATAGGACAGGAGGCGGAGCTCAGGCTGTGGTAATGCGAACGATTGGGAGTGGTTGGAAATATGAAGAAGTAGCTTTGCTCACCAGCCCACTGTTGGCCTCCTGCTGTGCCTCCATTTCCTTTTAATTTTTTTTAGAGTGATTTTTGCTGTAGTGCAGGTGCACTCACTGGAGAGACAGAGACAGAAAGCCAGAAATCATCCCTTGGGGGGATAGCCATGCTGCCATCTCTTCTCCATTCCACTCTCAGGAATTTGGGCGCACACACACACACACACCCACATGCACCGGGCTTGAGTTTTAAGCCACCAGGTCCGGGACTTGAACCATGGTAGTCTAAGGGACTCCAGCGACAAAGCCATTACGCCATCTGCTGGTCCTACGTCCATTTTCTAACAGGCCACAGAGCAGCACCATAGCCCAGGGGTGAAGCTGTCAGGGATCTAATGTGAGGTAGAAATACCTAATAAAGACGTGATGGGAGGAGCAGCAATGGCCAGGTGAACGTGGGCAAGGAGCTACGTGCTACTCCGGCACGGCGCTGAGGCAGAGAGGAAGAGCGACATTCCTAATCCCAACATCCATCCATGGAGTCA
Source organism: Tupaia belangeri chinensis (assembly GCF_000334495.1). Lineage (NCBI taxonomy): Eukaryota > Metazoa > Chordata > Mammalia > Scandentia > Tupaiidae > Tupaia > Tupaia belangeri. The sequence continues at coordinate 5,325,033 of NW_006159542.1, forward strand.
AGCCAGGGACCCCGGAGGCCACCCCCAGGCCAGCCTGCTGTGGGCTACCTCTCATGCATCCTCTTCTCTTTCTCTTCCCAGGGTGACATGGGAGCATTGGGTCCGATTGGTTACCCAGGACCCAAGGGCATGAAGGTAAATAAGAGTGGCCTCCTAACTTGGGGCCAGCTGGGGAACCGCCTGACCTATTTCAGCCCAGAAGGAAGGGTGGCCTTAGATGATGTTGGGGGCAGGGAGGACAGTAGGATGGCCCGAGGGGTACTGGGGCGGAAGCCGGGCTGGTCTGGAGCTCAGCTCTCTGGCCGGGGAACTGGTCACCATCTGTATGTCATTTAGGCCAGCCGTCTTTGTTGGACAGCAGCTCTTGAGCTGAGTGTGAGCCCGATGTGGTTCCGGGCCCCAGGGCACTGACAGTACAGTGGGGACATCGCCAAGGGCATATGGCAGACCAGGGAACTCGTCCATCCCTGAGTGGAATGGGTGTGCAGGAGGACAGGCTGAACCCGCTAGGAGCACGCTCCGGAGACGGCCCCTTTTGGCCAGCCTCTCCCTCCCCTCAGCTCCTCCTTCCTCTGGGTTTGTCCCCAGAACTGGTTCACCGGTCAGCTGCCCTTCTTTTAGCTCCTTCAGTCCACACCCCTCCCCAGTGAGCTGGGAGTCTACCCAGTCCACACCCCTCCCGTGTGAGCTGGGAGTCTGCCCCTCTTACAGATGTGAACACGGGGGTAGAGGTCTCACGGCACGGCCATCAGTGGGTGGGAGCCTGCTCCTGGTGCTGTCCTCACAGCTGGCCTCTGGCCTTTGTCTTGCAGGGACTGACGGGCAGCGTGGGGGAGCCCGGACTGAAAGGTGATAAGGTGATCTGAATACTCCCTTATTGCACTGTGGTTTCTCTGCATGCCACCCCTGCCTGGATGCTGCCGCTGATTGCTCGTCAGGTCCACACCCTGCACCCTTCCCGCCTCTCTCTGACCCCTACACTCCTGCTCCCCAGCTTCCTCCGGGTCACTCTGAGTGGGGCTCAGGCAGGTGGTTTTGGGGGTGTACAGACTTGATGGACAGAGCATGGGGGCTATGGAGGCAGGGGTCGGGGGATGAGTCCAGGCAGGTTTCTGAGTGCAGGAAGACAGCCGGGGAAGATCTGGGCTCTGAGCGCTCGAGAGTGGGGATGATGGTTTAAGAAGAAGAAATCCATGTTAGCCACAGCTTGACTGGGAGCCCAGCCCCAGAGAGCGCATGGGCTGCAAATGCAATGCAAACCCCAAGACCAGCCTCAGCCTCTACCCTGCTTCTCCTGCAGCTGCTGGGGGCCAGGGGCCAGGGGCCAGGGGCTGGGAGGGCGCGTGTGGGAGGGAAGCCGCCCTGCCATGTGTGCTCTGTGCAGCGCTGCTGCTGAATTCGCGCTGCCATCCTGCACCAACCCAGAGCTGGAGACGAGTGGCCAGGCCACACGGCATCTCGGCAACAGAGATAGGGGGCCCAGCACTCGCTGTAGCTAACTTCCTGCCTTCCCCCCTCGGTCTTTTGGCAAAGCAGGAACCAGGTGTGGGAGGACTGTAGGGCAGCTTTCCAAGTATCCACAAGAGACCTGAGGGGAGAGCTGCTCGGCCGCTTGTGGTCAGGCTTGTTCTGCACCTGTCTTTAGATGACTCCGACCCCTCCTACACCTGAGTCATAGGAACAGGTGCCACGTGCTAGCGCTGAATGCTCGGCACGGATTAACTCTGTAATCCTCCAAGCCCTATGAGATAAGAAGCTTGCCCGAGCCCACATGGTTGGTAAGCAGAGGGGCAGGATTTGAACCCAGATCCCTGACCTCAGAGACCTCAATCATTAAGCAGAATCGAGCTCAGAAGATCAGAGCCTTCTGGGATATCCCCTTCTCTAGTGTCTACACTTCACAGCTGGGGAAACTGAGGCCCGAAGATGGGGAAAAAAGGAAATTCAGTGATTTACTGGGGGAGCCAATCCAAGCTTTTGGACTCTTAAAAAATTCAAACTGCTGCGTGAACATGGACATGTCCCTCCCGGGAAGCCAGCTGATGCGAGGCTAACCCCAGCCCTTCCCCTACCTGCTGCCACTCTTCCCACCACTTCCTGTCACACCCAGGCCTCTATCGGCAACCACCCCCGCCTCCCTGACTCGAGCTCCCCACTGCCTGCGGCGACCCTCTTCCAGGGGCCTCTCTCACTAGGGAAAGGAGGTTTCTGTTGGGGGAAGGGGGTCCCCACACCCACCTGCTTGCCCTGAGGCTTGAGACCTCAGTACTCTGGAAACACTGAAGTCATGGACAGGGAGAGAGGAAGCTGGGAAAATCAGTGCAGGGCGGGAGCGTTTTATAGGCCCCGTGGCAGGGCCGGCCTCCAGCGCACTGTTGCTCAGGAACATGGAAATAAATGTGTTACATGGAACCCGCTGGCGTGCTGCTGCCTGCTGCCTGCTGCCTGCCTGGGACATGGACAGATGCAAAATCATTGGGGGAAAAAGGAAAAAAAAAGAAAAAAGAAAAGAGAAGGAAATTATTTTCATACTCTTAGTTTTCAGGAAAATCAAATAAGTCTTTGGGGTAAAACGGAGAGAGAGAGAGCTTTTCTGATCCCCGGGTGGGGTGGGGTCTTGGTGTTGTGTTCAGAGTAGCCACACACATACCTGCCCCCTTGGCCCTCCTCTGGGATGACAGAGCCTTGATCCCTGCTCCCTCCTGCCTGGAATCCCAGTTTTTCCATGATCCGGCCTGGCTTCAGTCCCGCTTACAACCACTTGGCTTCCTCTCCCAGCCCGGAGGCGCATTCTGGGACAGAGGCCCCTGCTCCAGGCGCAGCTCTCTCCAAACCCATTGTCCTCATGTCCTAGGCGCCTGTTCAACTCTCTTTTTCCTGTTTTATTTATTTTTTTTCCTCCTTACTTTTGCCTGTGGACATTTTTTTTTCTTGTGGACATTTTTTAAAAAAAATGTTTCTTGGTTCCTAAAACTCTAGGATGTTGTAGGATTTTCCAAATTGGAAAAACCAAAGCATGTTAATTTTTTTTTTTTTTTCTAATTCTAGCTTTGTTCTAGCAAGGAGGTTCTTCTGCTGGGTCATGGCCTTCTCTGCACAACCTGCGTTTTCTAAGATCCTCCGTTCTTCCTGGGTTTTTCTTCCCAGTCTTCTTCCAGCTCTCAGGGCTGGGAGTGTTTCCTGAGTTCTGGGGCCAGAGTTGTTACCGTCCAGTGTGGAGGGCTGGAAAGGGCAAGGACTTTGCCAGGAGGCTCTAACCCGAAGGGGCCAGAGCTCCCTGTCTGGTCTGTGAGGCTTATTTACCAGGCTGTGGCTGAAGACAGAGAGGGAGCCAAGGAGGCCTCTGGCCCCAGGACTCCTCGTCACCACGCCTATGCAATGCATGCTCTTAGAGAAGAACCCCCAGACCTACCCCAGGACCTGCTTGCTCTGTTTCACATTCTTTTTTTTTTTTTTAATAAGGTTTTTGCCATAGGACGAGTGTGCTCACAGGAGGAGAGACAGAGAGAGGGAAAGTGAAAATCATCCCCCAGGGTGATGCCCATGCCACCGTCCTTCCTCCATTCTACTCCTGGGGTTTTGGGCACGCATGCACATGTGCCCTGTGTGATTTTCAAGCTGCCAGGCCCGGACTCAAACTATTATTGGCCATGTGGGAGTCCAGCACCTTAACTACCGTGCCATCTGGTACCCCCTTGAACAGTCTTTCTTTTATTTATTTATTTATTTTTTTAAAAGAGATTTTTGCTATAGGGTGCGTGGTGCTTGCTGGAGAGACAAAAACAAAGAGACAGAAAGTGAGAAATCACCCCCCCGGGGTGGGGGATGGCCATGCTGCAGTCCCTTCTCCTCTATTCTCCTTTTGGGATCTTGAGCTCACATGCATATAGCCCTGGCATGAGTTTTAAGCCACTGGGTCCGGGATTCAAACTCCAGTCGGCTTTGTGGGAGTCCAATGATGTAACCATGATGCCACTTGCTGGTCCCCCCTTCCACATAGTCTTAACAAGCCAGCTGCTCAGGCTGTAGCTGAGTGACAGCTATTATCAGAGGTAGACTTAAGCTGGGTGCTGGCTGGCAGGACAGGACAGCTCTCAGCCTAGCAGTGAAAACCCCCAGTGGCAGACACAAGCGCTCGGAAGCCACGGCAGTGTGGGGCCATTGTACAGGCCGCCTTTACCCCACACGACGATGCCAGTGCGGAATGAAGAGGTGGACAGAGCCAGGAGCCGTGCGTTTGCTCTGCAAGCGTCAGTTCTCCAGGCAAGGCCAGGTGACGGTGGGCAGCCAGTTTGTGTTCGTGGCATTTCCAGCCACGTGAGCAGCCCCACACAGGTCTGCACGTAGGCCAGCTTGTCCCTGCCAGGGCCTGCTCTCCTCACTTGGGTGGCCCGACCTTCCTCACGAGGATGCTGCTGGTCCAATCTGACGTGGGGCACACTGCGGCCAAGCTGTACCTTGCCAGAGGGTCTGAATGTGGGGGAGGCTTCCAGAGGCTGCACAGTCCCCATCGTAACCTTCTCTGGTGTATACTCAGGGTGAACAAGGGGTTCCAGGTGTGTCAGGAGATGCCGGATTCCAAGGAGACAAGGTAACCCACCAGGTTCTCTCCCACTTCTGCCCTGCCCTGCCCCGATGTTCTCTGGTCCAGGCCTCCTTCCTGGGGACTGTCATGGGCCAGGACCTGCCTGCGACATGGCTTCCTTCCAGACAATCCCATCTCTCCATCCTCAGTCATCTCTGCCCTGGACTTTACAATGGCCTCCTGACTTCCAGGCCTCCAGCCTCCTCCTTCGCAGTTGAGCATCCTCACAGCCACCAAATTGCTCATCTGAGGGTAGATGAGCCTTCTGCTCTGTGCTCCCACACCACCCATGGCTCCCTACTGCCCTCAGAGTGAAGTCTCCACTAGGGACTTGGGACCCCAAACCGCGGGTCCCTCTGACACTCTCCTTCCTCACCCTCACAGCCCTGGGCTCCAACCCCCCCAAACTGCCACCTGAGCCTCTGGCCTCTACACAGGCAGCGGCCTGTGGGACACACCCTCCGTCCAGCCGGTCTGCATCTCCCTGCCCAGGGGCCATGAATGCCTTGAGCAGTACATCTGCCCCTCACTTGCAGCATCGTCTTCTCCCCCTGGTTTTGGGGAACTTTTGTTCAGCCCCCTCCAGATGATGAGGTCTCTGATAGAGCTCAGCTCAGGGTCCCGTGCTTCGCAGACAAGTTGGAGTGACTGAGGGAGTGAGCAGCTGGCCTCCCTCTGAGCAAAGGGACAAACCCAGGTGGCCTTGGCCAGGAGAACCCTGCTGGGGCCTGCCATGACCAGCTTCTCGCTGCCTATATCCGGAACCACGTGGCCCCCTCTGGACCTCTCTCAGCCAGGCAACGGGCCCGGGATGTTGGCCTGAACCCCCTATTCCTCCTCCTTCCCTCCTCGCTGGCCTGTCCTGACTCACCTGGTGTCCCCAGGTTGCAAGCTTCTCAGCTCCTGCCAGGCCCCAGGCCTTTGGGAGTTCCCCAGGTATAGAGGGCACTGTGGTGCCTCGTGGAGCCCTTTCCCCCTGCCCCCCCCTTCTTATTGTAGGTGGCACTACTCTCTCACCCTGGCATCCCTCAGGCAGCCTATAGGGCACCAGGCGGCCCGGATCCAAGCTGAGGCCTGCAGCAGGGAGAGCAGGGGAGGAGCTCACCCTCCTCAAGGGGGCGCTCCCACCTCGGGCAGCAGGAAGGACCAGGCAGCAGTTCACCTGGCCATGTCTCTTCCTCACTAACCCTGGCCTGCTCTGGTTTTTTTTTTTTTTCCAGGGGAGCCAGGGGTTCCCGGGGTTGCCAGGTGCACGGGGGAGGCCAGGGCCTCTGGTAAGTACCTTTTCCTGCGATGCCCCAATCACATAACCTCCTGGTCGTGGCACATGGCTGGGAGCGCTTTCACAGCTAAGACTATTTTCTCTTGCAGCAGCCGTTAGGGGTAAACAGGGGAGGGCAGAAATAGTAATTTGGGGCCAGCCTATGGTGTTAAAGCAGCTGGATCACACATGGCTGACTACGTGGTTTGAGTCCTGGACCCAGCAGTTTAAGAAACATGCCAGGCGTGTGTGCATGTGTGTCCCAAATCCTGAGGAGATGAGGAGAAGAGATTGCAGTGTGGTCATCCTTCCTAGGGGCTGCTTTCTCATCTCTCTGTCTGGTGATGAGTGCATGCACCTTATAGTCATAAACCTAAAAAAAAAAAAAAGCAAGCAAATTTTTACAGAACACTATCGGGAGAGAAAGAGTTTCAAAAGGAATATTCGGGGATCTCAAACTTCAGTGTGCACGAGTCTCTGGGGATCTTACGGAAGCAGACTCAGTGGGGCCTCAGGGTCTGCGTTCTGATAGGAAGATGTGGCAGTTGCTGGTCCGTGCACTGCTCTTTAAGTAGCAAAGTTCTAGAGAAGATTTAAACCGAGTGTGTGAAGGAGTCACAGGTGGAAAAGAGGAGAAAAGAGTGAGACTGAAAGAGTCAGAAGGCTGGCGGGTTTGAATATCTCTCATGCTATTAGGTGTTCATGCTAATCTCTAGGCATTTATCTAATGATTCTCAATCAGTACATTTAGTTCACGGTAGACATTACATTTTTCCCTTTCCGAAAGTCACTTGTTTATGATGAAGATCCTGGCTCACTTCTCCCTGGATTTATCTATGCATTGTTCCTTTCAGACATCTGTGTTCTATCGCAGTACAAAAAATTTCTTCCCTGACTCAAATTTTTAATGGCCCATAATCAAGAATCATGTAACACAAGGATTTTCTGCTCAATAATGTACTGTGATTTGGCATTTTAAAGTTTTCAAATCAGGGTTCTTGAATTTCTCTAGCAGGTTGGCTTCGTTTGAAGGTTTTGCTGATGTAGAATGTTAAAAGAGAATTTTTTTAAGTATAGAAAAGGTGAGATAGGCTGATAGTGGAAATGCAATAATTTTCTGGGCTAGATAGATAAAAACATAAAGTGTGAAGTCAGTATGGAGGAAGAATAAAATATAATAGAAAAGGTGCATCCTTTACCTACTTTTGCTTACTTTTCCTTTTCTATTAACGTGCAAGTTGTAGCAGAATACTCCAGATATTAATCCCTTGCTAGTTTTAAACATTATAAACATATTCTCCCAGCCTTTATCATTCTCTCAACCTGCCTACAGTGTTCTTCATTGGATGGAAGTTCTTAATTTTGACATTGTGAAAAAAACACGAAGGATATTATATCCTTAGTGACCTGTGCTTTAAAAATCTCCTTTAAGAAGTATTTCTTGGGAACCAGCAGTTAGCGTAATGGCTATGTCACTGGACTCCCATGTAGTCGACCGCAGTTCACGTCTCAGACCCGGTACCCAGCAGTTTAAGAAACATGCGGGATTAATGTTTGTGCACGCCCCAAATCATGAGAGGAGAATGAACAAGAAAGGACTCTAGGGTGGCCATGCCCCGGGGGAGATTTCTCACTTTCCCTCTCTCCTACAAGTGTAAGTGCCCCATAGCAAATTAAAAATATTAATCAATAAAAAGAAAGAAAAAAGATAGGATGATTTGGCCACTTGACAGATGAGGACACTGAGGCCCCGAGGAGTGGTAACTCACCCAGCGTCATAGATAGGCCTCGGTCAGACGGAGCTCTGATGGGGATCGGGAGACCACCAGAGGGTCATTGGAAGCAGTGGGACATTTATTGAGTGGAGCCCTGTGGATGCTGCTTCTCTGAAGGCTGCCCACAGCCACAGCGTTGGGGAATTATCGTTGCTTCCACTTTATGGATGGGAAAACTGAGACTGAATGGTGAAGTGACGTGCCCAGGTCCTGTGGCTAGGACATGGAGGAGGCGGAGTTTGAACAGCTCCTTCTGTTGTCTGAGCCGATGTCATCCACATACTCTCAAACCTTCCAACTGCTCACAGCCAAGGGACAACGCTGAGCTCCCACTTACCCCTGCCTCCCACTGCGATCTCTCTTCCACAGGGCAAAGTCGGAGACAAAGGATCTCTTGGGTTTCCTGGTCCCCCTGGACCCGAGGTATGTGCTGCCCCCTTTCTCTGTCCAGCTATAGCTGGGACTGGGTCTTGTCCTTGCGAAACTAAGGCCCAGAGACAGGAAGGTCTGGCCTGAGGTCACACAGCAAAAGAGAGATGAGGCAGAGAGCAGAAATTCCTAGCCGAGCAGCCTCCTTTCTGCCTCTGCTCTTCCTGTCTGACCAGCGGCTCTCAAGGACAGCGGGGATGAAAAGCTGACCTCACTGTCCGTCTCCTGCCTGTGGTCCGGGAAGGCCCTCTGTGCCCTGCCTCCTGGTCTCCTCACAGGAGCGCCCCACATGCTCCACCCACAGGGCCCTCTCAGAGCCCTTCTCTTTCCTAACCACCCTGGGAAGGTTCTGAGTCAGACTCCCAGGGAGGGGGATGAAAGCCATGCTGAGTTCTGGGTTTTGAATGGAGAATGAGAATTAATGAGGGGTGCATTTGGCAATTCCTCCAGCAACTCTGGTCCAGCAGGAGAATCCCTGGGAGTTTCTGATCCATGGGCTCGTGGGCGTAGGTAGGCCAGGCCTTGGTTGTTTGCTTGGCGTTCACGTGGAACAGAGTGGAGCAAGCTGGCTGAGTCCTCCTGACCCTCTTTCTTGAGCATGAGACCCATGTCTGGACAGCTGGGATGAACGGCATCCAGGGCTGGGGTCCATCTCAGGGTCATCAGCCCAGACCACCCTGGCCGAAGCCCCTGCCCCCAACCATCACTCCCTGGTCCCCGGGCTTGCTCATCCATGAGGTCTCTGCATCTGAGACCAAAGTCTGGCTCCGCGGGATCTCCAGACTCTTCCAGAGCTCGCTCCGGGTTTGGCCCAGATGGATGAGGGAATGTTTCCTAAAAGCTACGAGTTGTGACTTTCTGCTGTGTTGACTTTGGCCGTGGCACAGGCCTATCTTTAGACAAACGGATTTGGCCTCTCCTCCATGGCCCCGATTCCCTCCTTTGGTCACTGGAAAAAGCCTTGCCGAGAGCGCGGGTTTCCCAGCAGTCTGGCCAACGAGGGTGGAGAGCAGGCTCCCTCACACCTAGCAGGCACCTGCTGGTGCCAGGAGGCCATGGGGTATCTCAGGGATAAAGACCTGCTGACGCGCCACAAGGCCGTAGTCGGGCGGAGGCCCTAGCTTCC
>NW_006159542.1:5334638-5344262 GCF_000334495.1 Tupaia belangeri chinensis
CACACGGCCGTAGGAGGGAGTGAGCCTTAGCTCCAGCTTACAGGTGAGGAGGCCGAGGCACAGCACAGGGATGAGCTGCATAGCAGCGAGTAAGGTCTGCCTCAGCTCTCTGCAGGGCCCCTGGACCAGTCTGGGGTCTGCGTCTCCCACCTTGACCTCCTGCTTTGATGGGCTCTCTCCTCAGCCAGGAGCTGCCTCTGCTCGACCGAGGGCAGGAGCTAAAAGTGTGTCAGGCCTCCCCTGGTCCTTGGCCTCCTTCCCAGGGAGCATGGGGGTAGCTCTGGCTCGCCAGCACATGCCAAAATGATCTCTTCCACTCATCAACGGGCAGATGTGTGTAAACGCCAGACCTGGATCACGTCCTGACTGCCAGGTTTTTGCTGGAGATGGGCCACCCCAGGCAGGCTGCTTTTCCCAGGATGTGGGACTCAGATCATTTTGGATGTAGGTTTTTATTGAGCACTTACTGGGTACCAGGTGCCAGACTAGGTTCTTCACCTTCATTATCTCATTTAAGCCTTGGACTGGCTCCGTAGAGTGGGTGCCGTGTTCACCATTTCACAGATGAGGAAGCTGAGGCCCAGAGAGGCTAAAACCTTGCCCAGAGTCACACAGTGAGTAGGTAGCAGGATGGGTGTTCTAGCTTCTCATCCTCCCTTGGGCCTTGGGTTTTATGTGTTAGCTCCAGATTCAAGACCATTCTTGTCTTGGCCAGTGAGAAGGGTGAGGGGGTATTTGAGCTGGAATTTAACGGGAGTTATTAAAGGCTAAAACAGGAAGGGATCAACAACAACAAAAAATACTAACTTACAAAGTCAAGGTGGGAGGGGGCATTTTGGTCATAGGAACTCATTTAAAAAGGCTTTAGTTGTGAGCTGGCAAGGCAATGGAAGGAGTCGTGGGGCTACTCCCAAAGCGAATGACGTTGTCGGCTGAATTCACCGAGGTGTTACACTGAAACAAGGAAGGGGATGTTCCCATCCTGGCTCATGCTAGATAAAACACACCAGAGGAGAAAACATGGCATACTGGGAATCACCAAAATGGAAACTTGCCGACTGGAGGTGGCCGGGCTAAGAGCCCCTGGGCCCCTGATGAGGCGCTCTTAGAACAGAGAACGGCAGGCTCCCAGGAGCTAGTGGAACCAGAATCTTAAGAGTGCAAACCGCTATGGGGAAGAGGGAGCTTCACCGAGAGCCAAGAAGGACGATTATGCTCTGGGCCAGGAAGAACCTTCTGCAGATCTGTGGGACCCAGCCTCATTGGGAGGCAGTGCGCCCCCACAGGTGGACAGGGGCAGAGTCCAGCATCTGGCCAGGATGTCACAGGGATTTATTCACTTCCGCTTCTGATTCAGGGCACCAGCACTTTTCAAGCCTCTCAGAGTCACAGAAGACGCAGAAGAACATGGCACCAGCCTCAGAGCTGCAGTCGGACTGGACTTCTCAGGGCAGGACAGGGCACGCTGGCTCTGGGAGCAATGTCCCCAGACACCTGCAGAGGACTTGAGCCATTCTGGGCTGGCTGTCCCTGTGTGTGTGACTCAGGCTTTCCTGCTCGGTCTCGTTTTCTCTCTGTCACTCTTCAAGGTGTCAGGGCTGCTGGCACGATCCCTGCCTTGGAACTGGGGACTGTGAGGGCAAGGCCACTAACTGGCCTGCCTGGGGTCTCATCCCTGTGGGAGGGGATAGAAACCCTCTTAGCACTTCCCTTCACAGTCCCATGAGTAACGCTGCTCTCTGCTTCCCCTCAGGGATTCCCTGGAGACATCGGCCCCCCTGGGGACAATGGCCCAGAAGGCACCAAGGTGAATCCCTGCCCACGGCAACTCCAGGGGGAGAAAGCAGGCAGCTCTGTGGAGACCACGGGCCTCCAGGATGGGCTCTCTGGTTTGGAGGTAGCCTGCCGCGGAGACCGAGGTGCCGCCTCTCAGCCCCTTTCTGTTCTCTTCTCTCCAGGGAAAACCTGGAGCTCGAGGCCTGCCTGGACCCCGTGGGCAGCTGGGTCCCGAGGTGAGACTGCCTGGCCCTACCCTCTGCCTGTCCTCCACTGCCCATCCTGGCCTGCTTGCCCCCTCCAGCAGGCTCTGTCCTGGGTACTGAAGGCCCTAGCTGGGGGCTGGAGTCCCCTCAGCCGGGACACAACCCTCACCTGCCTCAGACACCCTCCAGCTCGTCCCTTACAGCCCAACCCTGTGACCCTTGCAGGGACCTTCTCTGGCCTGGCTTGGCAGGTACAGACGGGGCCACTGAGACCTGGAGAGGTAGATACTCTGCTGGGTCCCCAGCAGCCAAGGCCCTGATTTGAACTCAGCTCTGCATGTACCCAAAGCCCATGACATAGGCCCATGGTGTTAATATCTGTGCTCCTGAGAGCTGCCTAGCACACCCCCACCCTCAGATTACAGAACGCGCACAGCTCGTAAGTGGCAGAGTGAAGATTGACTTTTTTACTTGCCTTTGATGAGGAGAGTTGAGAAGGGTCTCTGCAGGCTTGCTGAGCACTCCTCGGCAGGCCTCAGCTCTGCCCTGTGCATGAAGCCCTCCTGCCCCTGCCTTCCCCCACCACCTCACCACTCTACGGAGCTCAAGCCCCAGGCTCCCATGACACACAGCCCCGGGGGAGGGGGGCAGAGGAGGAGGCCCAGACTCACCACGACCACAGACAGGCATCCAGCTGACACCAGTCCCTGCTCAGGCTGCTTCTGGGTCTGGCGAGGTCCCAGCGCTGGGTCTGGGAACTGCTGTGTGGGGTTGCTTTCCTGGAAGCTGGAAAAGAGGAGTTGGAGGGGGTGGCCCTGGCATGCCAAAAGGGCCAGTGTGGAGGTTGCCCAGGCCTGTGGGAGTCTGGAGCAACCCTTGGGCCAGAAGTGGGAAGGGAGAGGGAGGAGGGCGGGTAGTAGCCACATGCTTCTGTCCGCACTCGCATTAGCACCCAAGAAAACCCTTGAGGTGCTGCCACTTGCACCGTCTCCATCCACCATTCGGTCACTCATTCACTCGTTTGCCAAATAGCCACTAGACACGGGGCCATCTGAGTAATGCTTGGGGCTGGAGCGTAGTTTTACGAAAGAGTTGGCATCTTCGCAGTCGTCCAGGAATGTGGCTGAAGCCAGCCGCATTCTTGAGGGTAATCTCCACCCTGGGGAAACTGAGGCACAGCAAGGCTAATCTCTGACAGGGAGTAAATGGCAGAGCTCAGGACAGCATCTGTATCTTTTTTTTTTTAAGTTATTTTTATTTATCTATTTCCTCCATGAGTGAGAGAGACAGAGACAGATGGACAGGTAGAGACATTACTCCCAACAGGGTCTTCATGCCACCATCACAATCCACCCCAGCCTCAGCCGGCCCCAGGTCATGGGCATGCCCGTGCCTGGTATGCTCAGGGAAGTCCCCAGACATGAACCCGGGACCTTCCCACCTGAGTCAGCCTTGCAGAGTGTAGTGTTTCCCCCTGTGCCACCGTCTAGCCCCTGGAGTTCTGATCTCGGGGCTGCGGTCTGAGGCATGCAATGGGGCTGTGAGCCCAGGGGCCCCGTTCACCAGATGTCACCACCGTGTGGGCCTGACTGTGGAGCCCCCGCTCTGGTGGGGCCAGGCAGGTGAGCCATGAGCACCACCTCTCTTTGTCCAAGGGGGTGCTCCTCTGCCCATCCCTTTCCCTCTTTGCAAGGCACATCCTCCAAGGGTCCCACCAGTGTGACTTTCTCTTTTTTCCTCTCTCGTGTCTCCTGACTCTAGGGAGACGAAGGACCCATGGGGCCACCAGGGGCCCCTGGCTTGGAGGTGAGTGTCGCTGGCCTGGGGGAGGTGGGATTTGCTGGAACTGAGCCAGCTGTGCACCAAAAGGGCCACATCTGGCTAGTGCTGCAGAGATAAGTATTCGGGGATGGCCTTGGCCAACCAGAGAAAGCTAGGGGAGACCTCAAAGGGGGAGAGGCAAGAGGCCAGAAACTGGCTGACCGTCATTGCCTGTGAACTTCGAAAAGTTCCCGAACAGATGGAATTAAAGTCCGGGTTTCATCTGCTGCAAAATAATGAGACCCCGTATAGTGTCTGCGACATCTGCATTCTCCACGAACGTTCTGACGGCCCCTTGTCCGAGTTGGGGGTTTTATGTTCCTTTCCTCACTTGCTTTTCCCGTGAGAGAGGCACTGCTCTTCTTAGTATCATTAGAGAGGAAAGAAATGAGGCTCAGTTAGTAAAGGTGTTAGCCCAATATCTCACAGCGAGAAAGTGGGGGTGTCCTGCCTAGAACCTCAGCCCAAGTTCTTTCTACTGCCCTGAGCAGGTCACTAGTCCACACCCCCCGCTCCACCTTCATCTCAGCAACTGCAGAAACCAGCACTTCCAGGTCCTCTGTTCTCAAGATCTTATGTATATATACAGGGAGAGACAGAGAGAGAGAAAGTGAAAAGTCACCCCTCCAGGGAGATGGCCATGCCACAATCCCTTCTCTTCTATTCTCCTCTTGGGATTTTGGGCATGCACACATATGCACCCAGAGTGAGTTTTAAACTGCCAGGTCCAGGACTCGAACTGTGGTTGATGACTTTGTGGGAGTTAAGCAATGTACCCATTACGCCATCTGCTGGCCCCATGGTTTCTTATATTGTTAAAAATCATTGAGGATCCACAGGGTTTTTGTGTGGGTTCCATCTCTTGGTATTAGTCATTAAATATATGTTAAATGTATTTATTAGCTCATTGACAGTGAATAATAAGCCCATCTCATGTAACAGAAAATGTTTTGTTAATTTTGCCCAAAATCACCATGTTTTCCAAAGCACGATACTCGAGTAGAAAGAGTGGCGTCGTCTCTCCACGTTTGCAGACCCCTTCGCAGTCCGGCCTAATAGCAGCCCGCTAGGTTCTCAGCTCTGCCTCTGCATTCAGTCGTTGCCGGCAGGACTTGTCTTTTCTGGAAAATTCTGCTTACTCTTATGAGAATAACAGTGACAAAGGCAAATGACATCTTAGTGCTATGAAAATGGTTTCGACCTTGTAAACCTCCTAAAGGGTCAGGGACCCCCGGAGTCCCTCAGCCACACTTCAGGGACCACTAGCATAAAGTCTCCATGCCCCCATGGCCCTGATACTCTGCTAAACTCCTTCCCTTTCCTCACTCCTTGAAAGCAGGTGTCATCATTCCCCTGTACAAAAGACAAGTCCAGCCCAGGGAGGTCACATAGTTGGAAACCCTCCCTGTATTCCAGGACAGCTGGCTTCCTGGTGGCATCAGGGTACTGTGACCCTTCCCAGCCCCTGGGGACCCTCTACCAGGTTGATGGCGCTCCCTAGCATCCCAGCAACGCTGCCCTGGCCCAGTTTTCTCACCTATCTTTCCGTTGCAGGGCCAGCCTGGCAGGAAGGGGTTTCCTGGGAGACCTGGCCCGGATGGCTTGAAGGTGAGCGGACCTGCGGATGCCCGGGGTGGTGGTGGGGTGTTTAATAGACTAAGGCTTCAGGACAAGCCTTGAGTCCCACAGTTGTGAAAAGTCAGAAAGAAACCATCCTCATTTATCACAAAGTATTGGTAACAATAAAAACGACCAGGTATGACCTAAATATTGAACAGCGGGGGATAGTTTGTATCACGGGATACAGCGCACCCACCCGAGATGCTGTTGCAGAACATTGGACAAGATGGGAAGGCACCTGTGGGCGGGTCGTGGTGGGAAGCAGGTCGTCAAACAGAAGGTGAACAGGCGAGCCTGTTGCGGGGGCCGGCCGCCGCCATTCCTGTGTGCACCGAGTGGAGGCTGGACATTGCAATGACAGGAGGTTCTCATGTTCTTCTCTGGGCCTCTGGTTTTCCCCATGCACACAACGAACATGTACTGTATTTGCTAACAGGGTATATATTTTTTAAGTTCTCAAATAAGAATTGGCCCAGGGTAGAAGAGGAAAGATCCTCAACACATGACCCGGTGGTTTTCCAAGGACTCCCCTGCAGGGTTTGGGTTTCCCCAGCTATTCTGGGGAGAGCTCACTGGGCCCACTTTACAGACGAGCACATCCTCAAGGGGCCAGAGCGGAGTGGGGAGCCCTCCCTTCAGGGGCGGTGGACCATGGATCTGTTCTGGGCCCTCCGATTTTGTGAGTGTGAGGTCTGGGAGAGGAGCTGAAGGGGAGGACGAGGCTCCAACCAGGAACGCGGGGAGCCACGCTGTGTTGGAGCCAAACCCCTGGCTAGTTGGAGCCCACGTCCTGCCCTCTGCGGTCTTGGCCTCTCTCCCTCCATACCAGTGTGTTTCTGTGGTGGGAGCGGTGACAGTCTGGATGGATTTATCCCACGGTCCTGCTTGCCTGGTCCAGCTTACGCTGTGGGGAGACCAGGGCAGCTGTGGCCATTTAAAGGGCATCCCCCTCAGCACCCCCACCCCCACGTGGGAGAGAACCAACAGCCAAGGCCAACATGCAAGCCAGAAATGACCTTAAAGACAAATGAGTCTGACCTCCCTTCTTCATAGCGGTGAGCACTGAGGAGACCCACCCAGGCCACCATGAGCAGGGGCAGAGCCTGGTGGAGTGGGGTCTAGGACCCAGGCGTCGTGACGCCCCAGTTTCCTGCTTTTCCTGGAGTGAGGTGGCCTGATGCATGGTCATGGGCCTTCTAATCAGGCAGACCAAGCTTCAGTTCTATCCCTACCTTGCTGTGTGACCTCAGCCCTGTCATTTCACTTCTCTGGGCCTCAGTTCTCACCTCCACGAACTGCAGTGGGCTGCCGAAGGACCCAAATGAGCTCTCGGGGTCAGAGTGCCGAGTAATTTGCCAAGGGCCCACGAGAAGAAGTGTGCCGTGAGAGTCACGCCCGGAGCCAGAGATTCTATCCCAGTGCCCCTTTGTCACTGCCGTTAGTTTGGGGTTGCCAAGACCAGATTCTTGAGTTGAAGTTCCTGGTCCATCTTTGCTGATGGCAACTAAGATAAGAGGCCTGGACTCCATCTCCTGTCCCAGTTGACATTCCTCGTTGTTGCTTCACAGGGGGAGCCAGGGAATCCTGGACGACCAGGGCCCGTGGGCGAGCAGGTGAGTTAGCGACACGTCTATACACAGTGGGCCATCCACTGAACACCGTCCACTGTGCCAAGGCCTTTGCTAAGCACCTGACATGCACCTCACTGAATTCTCAGAGTAGCTTCAGAGACGGGCTTGACCCACTCCCTGTTCCTCTGAGGTTGACAGGACTCTAGAAAGGTGAAGTCTCTGAAGGAAAAGCCGTGAGCCCCAGTCACCATGGCCGGGCTCTGCACTGTTGTTTTGGTCCTTGGCCTGAAGAGGCTACACGATTTTGCTCCCAGAACATTAACTGGACAAACTCTGACGACCATTGCCTATGCTCCCCTTGGCTCGTAGCTCAGGAAGCCCGAAGCCAGAAAAGCGTAACCACTTGCCAGGGGCTCTTGCTCCAGGCATCCCTAAATTATAAAGAAAATGAAATTTAAACCAGCGGCTCTGGCTAGTTGGGAAGCTAGGCTAAGGTCTGAGGGAGAGAGAGGGTTGCAACTAGTCATTAAGAAGGTGGTGGGAGGCCCAGTCGTGGTGGCGCTCACTGCTAAGATGCTTGCTCCACAGGCTAGGACCACGTGGGAGGCCTGGCTGGACCCAACCTAGAGGCCAGGCATGGTGGTGTGGGCCTGCAGTCCCAGAGACTCGGGGAGGTTGAGGCAGGAGGGTAGTGACAGTGAGACCCTGTCTCCCGACATAGGAGACTTAAAGATCAGACCAAAGTCCAGAGAGGCAGTGCTGCGTGCTGGGTGACAGGACAGCTTCTGTCCCTCCTCCCAGCCCAGAGCTTCCTGGAAGTTGCACCGCTGGGCTCAGAGGTAAAAGACTGGCACCCTTCTCCACTCCTTTAAATAAGGACCCTGCCCAGAAGCCGGCAGTGGGGATGATGCTGGGAGCCCAGGAGGACTGGACTGTACCAGGAAGCGCCGTGAGTGGCGTGAGAGTCGCACACGATGGGCTTCCTTACCAGGCCGGCAACATCTGCTGGGGGGAAGACAGGAATGAAAGCAGAGGGAGGCCTGGATTTTTGAACTCCTTCCAGTGTCATTCGAGCGCATTCTGTGGGAAGCCCGGGAGTTTGGAAAGGCTGCTGTGGCCTGGATACATTTCCTGATTGGAAAAATTAAAAAAGAATATGATCAGCAAATTCAATTTCATAGTTATGTTAATGGTAGGGCCCTCAGGAAATAGATACTCAGAATCCTAGCACGTCAGGGCACAGGGGGTCCTTGGGAATCACTCGGTATACCTGGGGGCTCTAACTCGGTTCCTTTGCCAGGGTGGTGAAGCCCAAGGACCCCTCTCAGATGAAAGGTTTTAGATGCATAAGTTAAAAAAAAAAAAAAGGTTATAAAGAAATCCAATTATATTGAAATGCAATTATGACAGTATGTTAAAATGTGATAGACTCATATGTGCTGCTTTATGAAGGCATTAAATCAGGAGTTCTGGCAGCATACCCCGGTTCCGAAGTGGTGACAAATCGTGTTGTTTTGAGATCTCTGTAGCAATGACTCTGAAATAGCACGTAACTGGGACAGTCACAGGTATTGGGAATGCTACTGGGTGTGTTGCCTATATTCACATGCGAAGAAAATGCTAAATTAGAGGGTGCATCATGGAAGCTACAGTTGTCTATTTTTTCCATTCAAGTTCGTGGACCCTCTGAATTTCCATAGAGCCTTACAGAGAGGCTAACCCCCCTGGATTCTAGTTCATGCTGGCAATCTGGGATTCAAGGAGGAGAAACTGGTGTGGCCAAGGTGACCAAGCAGGGTAGGGGGAGGGCTGGGGCCAAGAGAGGTAAGACCCCTACCTGGGCAGCCCTGGTTCACATGGCTGCCAGGATCATGGCAGGAGAGAGAGCTGTCCAAGCCGAGAGGCGCAGCTGGAACCCTGTGGCAGTGGGACACCCTGGTGTGCCGCTCAGACCTTGGCCCTGGCCCTGTGCGGTCACCACAGGCATTTCCTGTTCACGGCAGAAGCAGAGGATCCCCAGGAAAGAGCTCTGAAGCTCACGCCTTGAACCCCTTATCATCACAGCGATGGCCGCGCTTCTCCACCACCTGTTCAGTGCCTGTGCCAGACTGTGAGCGAGCACGTCTCACCCTGGGCGGGCTCGTTATCCCCATTTGGCTCTGAGAGGTTAGGTAACTCATCCACAAGATCTTGCAGGCAGTAACACTAAAATGGGCAGGGCCGAGACTGACACCTAAGTCTGCTGGCTTCCCAAGACCTGCCCTGGGGGCTGGGAAACCCCACCTCCTGAGCCCTCGCTCTACCTAATGCATTTGCCAGCCTCTGTCCTAGGTGCTGGGCACAAGGCTTGGGCCTTAAGAAGCTCTATCCAGGAACCAGCAGTTGGTGTAATGGCTATGTTGCTGGATTCCTATGTAGTCAAGTCCCGGACCCAGTGGCTTAAACTCACACTGCGTGTGTGTGCGTGTGTGCCCAAGATCCAGAGAAGAGAATGGAGGAGAAGGGATTGCAGCATGGCTATTCCTCCTAGGGGGTGATTTCTTGCTTTCTGTCTCTCTGTCTCTCTCTCTTTCTGGTGAGCGCACGTACCCTATAGCAAAAACCTCTTTAAAAAAAAAAAGAAGAAGAAG
>NW_006159542.1:5344298-5345832 GCF_000334495.1 Tupaia belangeri chinensis
AAAAAAAAAAAAGAAGAAGAAGAAGAAGAAGAAGAAGAAGAAGAAGAAGAAGAAGAAGAAGAAGAAGAAGAAGCAGCTCCATTCAGAACGAACTGAGCGTATTTACACCTCAGCCTGAGCTGTTGCCAGCTGAGGACCCACAGCTGTCTTGTTCTCAGTGGCATCCCCAGCACTGGCACCCAGCAGAATGTCTCAGGAGGGAAGGGCGGGAGAGAGGGAACAAACTCCCAGGGCAGACAGGAGCCCTTTTATCTGCAGCAATGTGAGCACCTGGCTGGCTTCTCCCCTGAGTTGGAGGCTCAGATCCTGTCTGCCCAGTGTCAGCTACAGGTGACAAGGACACCCCTCCCCTGTGCCTCTCGCCAGCCCAAGAGGAGCTAGCCATGCGGCTTTGGAGCTGCTTCTCCACCAACCTGTCAGGTGCAAGCCCTGGGCCTGCAGACTGCATTCTCCAGCCCAGCCTCTGTTCCTTGAACAGGACAGGCCTGTCGAGACGTTCTGGAACAGTGCTCAGGGGTTCCCTGGGGGCACTGGGGAATGGGCGGGCACTCACTGTATAGTCTTTATTCATTAGGATTCTGTTTGGCTTTTTGTTTGAGGTTTATGACCCACCTGCCTTCCAACGCCCAACAACTCATAAATTTAAAGTAGCTATGAAATTTCTGTTTCTCTGGCCCAGTCGGGCAGGGAGCTTTTGAACAGAGCTGTTTTTATTCCCTTCATTCAGCATCCTTAAAGTGTCTGAGGCTCCCTTCTGGGGTGCTCAGTCTTCTGCCTTAATCCTGTGCCCTTTTAAAATAAATTAGGATGAGACAGGAGGGGACTAACATCCAGGGAGTGAGAAGCTGTGTGTGCCAGGCATTATCTCGAAAACAGCAAGGAGATGGGAGGGACATTATTGCCCTTGTTCTTCAGTGAAGGACAGTGACTTAAAGTGCCAGGTCCAGGGCTTGGCATCTAGTCATACATTGAAGCTGTTATTAACATTGCTATCACCATGAGTATAGTCTAATTGTGAGCGTATGTGTAAGTCATTTGTTGCAAAAGTTAAATATTTGCCTGTTTTCTGTGACATTGTCTGTGACCTCAGATCTCGGGCCTTGTTCCTCTCACTTCATACTTTACTCCTGAAGGTCTCTGGGTCCAGGGATCCAGGGACAGCCCAGGAAGCCCCATGCCAGAATGTCAGGGAGATCTAGGCCCTGCTCACATCCACATGTTTTAGAGGCCTCGGGTGGAGGGGAAGGTGTGAAGGCTTTGGAGACTCACAGACTAGAGTTGAAACTCTAGGCTGACACTTTAAAACTATCTTTGGGGTCAGCTCTGGTGGCTAAGGGAGCCCAAGCCTACATGAATGACTGCATGGTTTGAATCCCGGCCCTGGCAGCTTGAGAAATGCCTATGTATGTGCATGTGTGCCCCGATTCCCACCAGAATGGAGAAGTGGAGGGGAAGGGATTGTGGCGTGACAATGCCCTGTGCAGGGGTGCTTCCTCCCTCTCTCTCTGTCTCTCTCGGGCATGCTCTAGCAAAT
>NW_006159542.1:5345939-5355894 GCF_000334495.1 Tupaia belangeri chinensis
CATTCCTGCCTGAGCATAGGATTTCTGGTCTGGCTCCGGCCCAGGGTCTTATTTCTCTCCAATCAGAGTTTGGAGGACAGAGAACAGGGCTTATGGGACATATTCGCTCCTTCCTCAGTCTTTTCCAATTCTTCCAGAAACTGTTGGCTGCCAGTCTGAGTTCTTCAGAAGCCACTTTTACATTTCTGAGCCACCCAAGACCTCCCCTCTGCTTGCAATTTCCTTAGCAGGGAGGAGGGTGGGTCCTGGGCAAGACATTGGTCCACCTTCCTGGGGGACCTCCCTGGGCTGCTCACCTTTGCTGTGTGTGTGCAGGGAGACAGCCAGGCCTGCCGCCACCTAGAAGAGCCCTCTGGAACACAGAGGCGAGTTCCCACTCAGTGGAGTGAAAAAGAGCAAAGGGAGCCACCAAGTGTGTGTATGTGCACGTGTGCGTGTGTGTGCGCCCTTTCAGAAAACAGTAAAGAGGCCTCCACTTCCCAGACTGCAATCAGGTTTCTTGGCGGAGGCTGTTGCGGTATTTCTATCTCAGCCAGCCGATTTGATCCCCTCTTTGAAACAGCCCCAGAGCCCTGAAACATGGGGACAGATGGCCTCTTCCCAGCACAGCGCAAGCCCCCCACCCCCGCTCTCCACACGGGCTGCCTCCCAGCCTGCTGCTGGCGCGGGAGGAATGCGCGGTGCTCCCAGAGAGGCTGGCAGCCGCCCCACCGCTTGGCTCCCAGATCAGAACCATCTGGTGGAGTGAGGGAAGTCAGGACGGTGCCCGGAGAGAGGCAACGCTGTCCTCGGTGGTGACAGCGCCAGGCTTAGCTGGCACAGTGGGAGACACCCAGGACAGGACTCCAGAGAGGGCGCACGCAGGCATGTTGCCCTGAAAGCTCAGCATGTTCCCGAATTCACATCGTTGCCTCTTGTTTTCACAAATGTGTCTCACAGGGACTCCTGGGATTCATTGGCCTGGTCGGGGAGCCAGGAATTGTGGGAGAAAAGGTAAGTGGTATCAGGAGAAAGAGAGAGTTAGAGCTCGTATTTTGAAATTTTAAAAAGAGGCAAAGGGGCCATTGACCACAGGGGACCACTGTCCCTGGCCTCTCCCAACACCTGGCATTCAGATCCTTGGAGAGCCATGCTCCCCTTTCCCAGAAGTCCCAGGGCTCCTCCCCTGCCCCCCGTCATCACCCTCACACACAGCAGTCAGCGATGCCTGTGACCGGGGCCTCCCGGCTGGCAGTGCTCACAGTGGGCAGCAGAAAGGAGGGAAACGCCCATGTTTTAGAAAGATGAAAGATGGGGTTGGCTCCACGGCCTGGTGGTTAAGGCAGCCTGGTCCCACATGCTGATCCCGTAGCTCAAGTCCCAGACATGGTGGCTTGAGAAACATGCCAGGCACTTGTGTGCATGCGTGCCCAAAATCCAGAAAGGGAGAGGAGGAAGAGAAGGGCTTATGGCATGACCATTCCCCATGGGGGATGCTTTCTCCCTCTGTCTTTGCTGAGTACACATGCCCTATGGGAAAGTTAAAAAGAAAGGAAGGAAGGAAGGGAGGGAGGGAGGAAAGAAAGAAGGAAAGAAGGAAGGAAGGAAGGAAGGAAGGAAGGAAGGAAGGAAGGAAGGAAGGAAGGAAGGAAGGGAGGGAGGGAGGGAGGAAGAAAACGAAGGCTGAAAACGTCCTTAGATTGCCTCGTCCTTAGATTGCCTCGTTAGCCCCCAGGAGCTCGGTCTTATAGGTGAGAAAACTGAGCCTCCTGTAGGGGAAAGGACAGTAAATGTCAGAGGTGGCACTCCAATCAGGTTCATTGCCAAAGGCCACTCTTCGCTCACTAGGACACTCTGTCACCTTGGCTCCCAGGAAGGAAAGGAAACAGCCCAGCAGGCACCTGCCTTCCTCTGCGTTGACTTATCTGACCCCAGAGCAGGCCCTCTGGGAGAGCCAGTATTGTTCCCATTGGGCAGAGGGGGAAACCGAGGGCCAGAGAGAGGACACATCCCAGCTAGTCTGGCTGTCCCTGCATTCCCAGGCATCCGCACCTCACTCTTCATCACACTCTGTGGCCCAGACCCACTGGCCTCTGTCTTCTCCCTCCTCCTCCTTCTTTCAAATTTACTTTTTATTCTGAAATAGCTACACATTCACCAGAGCTACAAAAAATAGTACAGAAAGGTCCCATGTACCTTTCACCCTGTTTCTTCCGATGCTAACAGCTTAGGAAACTGTAATAAGACATCGAGGCCAACTCTGGCCTTCTTGTGCCACTCGAGTGTCCCCATGTGCCTCCTCACACACACACACCAGCGCCCACTCCGTTCGCTTGGCCGGGCTCGCCCTTGCCAGTCCCTCCCGCCTTCCCTCCCCGGTCTGGATGACTCATTTATCCTCAGCTCCTGGCCGATGTGACTTCCTGAGGGCCACCCACCCCGGGCCCCCTAGTGTCACACAGCCTCAGCACCGTGACCCCTCCCTCACTGCGTGTACCTGAGGGTGCATCTCTTCTGGCGACTCGTGGGCATCTCCCTGCAACACCCTGAGCATCTTGCTCCATGGGAGCGGGCCTGCCTACTTTCCAAGTCCAGCTATAGTGTCGGGCACACAGTGGGTGCTTCATAAACGCTGGCTGAATGGATACAGGAAATAGAACCAGAGTCAGGATTTGAACCCAGAGCCCCTGCCTTCGTGGGTAGCTCTGTCACTACTCCCACCACGTCTGCCCAGTCTGTCCGGATTCGTCGAGAGGGAATGCGCTGTCTCTGATTCTCCCGCATCGCTTCTAGGTTTGAATGGGGGTGAGGAGAGGGAAAGCAATGCCTTCTCTTGCTATTTCTGCCTCAGCCAGCCCAGCCCCGGGATGCCAGGCCTAACAAGGACCACATGACGTGGGCCAGGATCAAAGCAGGCCGTGTAATGAGTGCATCCTTAATCAGCCCGCCCCTGCCCGAGGGACTCCCACCGCGGGGCATGCTCTGGTGGATACTGCGGCCTCCCAGGCCTTGCCCGAGGTCTTGGTTCCCACGAGTGAAATCTCAGAGCCCCACCTGGGGCGCTGTGTCCATGAGCTGGGCAAGGACTCTGTGTGGACCTTGGGCAAGTGCCTTCCCCCCACCACAGGCTATCCCAGAGCCACAGCCGTGACCTCCCCACATTGCTGTCTTCATCACAGGGAGACCGCGGCGTGATGGGACCCCCAGGACCGCCAGGACCCAAGGGGTCGATGGTAAGGAGTAAGTCCGCATCCTGCCTCCTCCTGCCGCTACCTCGGTGACAGCTCTGCTCTGCCTGCCTCTGCCTTCCTCTGCCTGGTGCCCGCGTCAGACACCCAGACGAGTCTCCTTCTCCCACGCAAAGGCCCTCTGTTGTCCTCAGGGCCAGGCGAGGCGGAGCCAGCTGAGGCGGGACGGGAGGAGGGAGGAAGAGGCACCCTCCCAGCTGACTCCTTTTCCTCCTTTCTTGATAGGGTCATCCTGGAATGCCAGGTGGCGTCGGGAACTCCGGAGAGCCTGGACCCCTGGTAAGCAAAGCCCTCACGTTCCTTTGTCAATCCGGAGTTAGTCCAGGCTTCAGGATCAGACAGATGTGGGTTCAAATCCCCCCTCCACCGCTCCCTGTATTCCTGAGGCAGATCTTTTAACTCCTCTCAGCCTAAATTGTACTCATCTGAAAACCAGAGGGAAGAAACGGTGTGACTGCGAGCGAAGTGGGACCGTGCAGCTGCCGTGCCCGGAGTGGTGTTCTCGCCAGGACCCCCGTGGTCCCTCGCGGCATCGTCATGAGTCCATTCACTCACGCGCACTAAGGGCCATGGATGTGGCCCTGGCTGCTCCAGGAGCTGGGCCCAGCAGTCAGCAAAGCAGAGCGCGGCCCTGCCCTTTATAGCTTGTATTCTGGCATGGGCAGGGGTGTGGGGGGGAGTTGAAGAATCCAGTGGAGGGGTGACGCCTGCTAGGGAGGAAGCAGGCAAGAAGATGGAGATGCTCAGAGCAGGCTGGGGCAGAGCCAAAGGGCCCAGGGTTCCAGCGCTTCCCTGGACGACCGAGGAAGCAGGGCTATTCCGTGGATCTCAGCCTCTCCCCGAGTGATGGGGAGGCTAGGAGACCAGATTCAGGGGGGCTGGGGAAGGAGGGGTTGCTGTCATTTGCAGGAGGCAGAGCTGGTTTGGGTCCCTGCTCGGAGCAGGTGAGCCAGGAAGGGCATCTGCCTTAACCAAAGCCAGAGATCTGGCCAGGCTTCCTGTGGGTGGGAAGTGGGTGGGACAGGGGGTACCCGCTCAGGCCCAGGTACCAGGACAGAGCTCAGGGGTGATGAGTTCAGGTCACCTGGACCTGCAGAGCCCCACGGAGTTGGAGAGGGCGCCCATGATTTACGCCTCCATGATTTGAGCCCGAGGGAGGCTGGCACCGACAGACCAGGCCCCGGGGCAGATGAGTAAGGTCAGGCCAACTCAGTTCCCGCACTTTTTTGTGCACCTACTGTGTGCTGGGCATGTGCTCAGCCCTGGAGGTGCAGAAGTGGTAAGCAATAGGTCCTGCTCTTAAGACTCTCACTGTCTAGTGGAAGTGTCGGGTATAAACATTCTATCCGCTGTAATAGACTTCCACTGAGCACCTACTATGTGCAAGGCAGTACTAGGTGCCCAGGAGAGGCTTGGAGGAACTAGCCCAAGGGCAGGAAGCCTGCACATCAGTGATGGTCACCCAGGAAGAGGGTACTAAGCACCAGGTGGCTCTGTCATCCCTACACCCTTTGAAGAGGTGGAAGCTCTCCTCATGCAGAACGGGGTCAGAAGCTAGCATTCTTGGGCTCCCAGCATCTCTCATTGCCCTGTTCATGGAGGAGGAAGGAAAGCCACATCGGGCCTGGAGCTAGAAGGGCTGGTAACATGGAAGTGGGACCATATAGGGCAGAAGCTGGCAGTCAGAGAACCAGTGTGCTCGCCGGTGGGGCTGGCGTGTGGGCTGCAGTGCCCGGCTCCCTCCCCAGTGTTTGGAGATGCAGTGACTGGAGCCTATCAGAGTGAAAGGTGCCCAGGAAAGGGCCAAAGCCCCGGCAAGGATGCTTAGGGCTTATTATCAAATTCTACCTCCTCCACCCCGGGCCTCAGGCTCCCTGGGGCTCAGTCTTCTTATCTATCCACTGGGAGGAGAAAAGCCTGGCAAGGTGTCCCTGGGACAAATGCAAATCCAGTGAGAGACAGGACAACAGTGGAGACATCCAGGCAGGCGCAGAGAAGGAAGGTGCTGGCCGCCTCTGAATCCCGCACCTTCCTGGCTCTGCTCATCCTCCCACCCCACCCCCTTCTGGTGCATCCTCTGTTCAATGGGTTGGCCCAAACCTGGTGAGCCCAGACAGGACTGGCTGCCTTCTGATCCCAGTGCCGTTGATCCACCCCTGCTGCTGCAGTATGGGGCTGGGCCTTGGATGCTTCCAGCCAATCAGCTGCCCCTGGTGCCCCCAGAGAAGCAGACAGAATAGCTTCTGGGAGGCCCAGAAAACTCACTCTCGAACCAGACACCTGGGAGTCAAATCCTGGCTCTCCACTTACTAGCCGTGTGATTGTTGACGGCTTGCATAGCCTCTGAGTCTCAGTTTCCTTATCCGCACATCAGCAGAACATTAACTTCATGTGGACATTGTCGTGGGGAATAAATGTGGGTGCATGCTGTAGGCTAGCCAGCACCCTGCATACACCACGTGTTGAACGAGTGGTGGTGAGTAGTAACTGCTTGTCAGACATGCTGGCTCCGGCTGTTACCAGGATCGTTACCATTCAGGGACGTTTCTGCTGGCACTGCTCCCCTGTCATTGGCCTTCTCCCACCTCCCCCGTACACGGTAGCCTCCATGTTCTCCTGTGGGTCACTGAGGCCAGTTGAGGTGTTTTTTCCCATTATGTGGGGGTGGGTCCCTCTGGGACCTGCCCAGGGTCAGCCAGTGACCAGAGCTGGGTCTTCCATGCAATTTGACCTCCTCCCACTTTGAGAGAGCAGACACCTTTTACCATGGACTTCCCTTGCCATGTCCTCTCAGCTGTTCTAGGGACTTTTCTTATCCTCACTTTATAGATGACAAAACTGAGACCTACAGAATTTAGATGACACAATTAGTAAGTGGCAGAGCGGGGATTTGAACCCCAGTTGGCTGATGCTATGGCCTGCTTTTCAAAGCACGCCACTGCCTCTACTTAGAGACTTGGCTCCTGGAACTTCCCGGCAGCACATCGCATGTCTTCCAAGGTCTGAGATCACTCCATAAAATGGCCCGTTCTCACCCAGTCTTCGCGTGCTCCACCATCCGAGAGTCGGAGCTGCCTTTTTACTGGGCCAAGCTGGAGTCCACACCCTGCCTGCTCTCCTGACAGGGGGTCAGTCTGGGACCCAGCCCCTCACATCAGCCCCTTGGCAGCCCCTGTTAAAAGGTCTGCCACGGGACGGGGCTGGGCCTGAACCCCTCAAGGCCAAGGAGAGAGAGAGAATTGGGGGCGGCGAGAGATCGTCCTGAGGTCCCCAGTTGGGCTGGGTCTTACTCTGGTATTCCCAGGGCCAGGCTGTGTCTTCCTTGGAAGACAGCACACCCGGCCTGAGGCCCCGGAGCTGGGAGGCTCTTGCAGCTGTCAGGGGGTCTTGGCTATTTGAGGGGATGAAGTCGCAGCCTCTGGGCTGTGGAGCGGGGCTGGAAGCATGGCAAGACTTCCTGCCTCACTCTCGGTCTCCTTCTCCTGCCTTCCCTTTGCCCTCTTCACTCGTCCATGTGTTTATCATTCACTCAACGGATTCCTAAGTCCTCGTCACATGTCTGTGCTGGGCCAGGTGCTGAGAATTCAAAGAACGAAGCCGCCCTAGGGTTTCCATGGGCCTCCCTCCTCTGTCCCTCCCGGTCATTATCTTCCTGTCATTCCTTCAACAGGCCGAGATAACTGGGCATTTCTCTGCTCCCAGGCCCTGCTCCCCGCTATGTGCCTCCACTGCCCCCTCTCTGCCCCTCCTCCCCACCTCCACCCTCGTAGATCCTCTCCCAGCCACCCCTCTGCTTCCCAAGCCGACCTCAGGGCCGGGTCCTAGTTTCTTCCCTCCCCGTGGGCTCTGCCTACCCTGCACAAATACAATGGGACTTCATTGGAAAAACTACAATGGAAAAACGGAATTAGAGTACAAGTTTATTTTGTTGTAGAAAAGTTTTGAAGTCTACACATCATTCTTTTCATAAATTGCATTTCCATGAACTTTTAAAAAAATGTGCTGGAGAGAGACAAAGAGGAGGGAACCAGAGCAAGCCTCCCCACGGAGGATGGTGACCCTGCAATCCCTTCTCCGTTTCTCCCTCCTCTCGGGATTTTGGGCACACTCACATGCAGGCCTGGAGTGTTTTTCAAGCTGCTGGGTCTGGGACTCTAACCGCACTGTGACGTGGGACCCAGTGCCTTAACCATCATGCTACCAGCGGCCTTCCATGAACTTCCTGATGACTCCGTGGATCTGGAGTTGTACTTGGCTGTTGGGTGGGGATGAGGTGCAGCACTGGGGTTGCCACGTTCTCCTCACTGATGGGGGAGGAACAGGTAAACAGGAACTGGGGACCAGCAGGTGGCATAGTGGTTAAGGCACTGGACTCCCACGTCGTTGACTGGGGTTCAAATCCCAAACTTGGTGTCTTAAACCTCATGTGTGTGTGCGTGTGTGCCCAAATTCCCAAGAGGAGAATGGAGAAGGGACTGTGGTGTGGGTATCCCTCCTCGGGAGTAATTCTTACTTTCTATCTCTCTGTCTCTCTGGTGAGTGCACGTGCCCTATAGCAAAAATCTCTCAAAAGTAATAATAACAGGGGACCAGCAGGTGGCATGGTGTTTAAGGTGCTGGACATTCCCACATGGCTGAGCACGGTTTAAGTTCTGGACCTGGCGGCTTGCTTTCTCACTTCTCTCTCTCTCTGTCTTTCTCTGTTCAAATTAAAAGAAAGGAATGAATAAACTTTAATCAAAAACAATTCTTTAAAAATGATCATAATAATAAAAGGTAATGAGAATTGGGGGAGACATTTCGTCAGAAATGTCATCATAGCTTCTTGCTGATTTTGAGGTAAAGAACCTGACCTTTAGGTAAAGTCTGACCCAGGGAGACTTGTCCCATTACCTGGATTCCCAGGTGGAGCCCAGGGCTTGTCAGATGTGTCTCCCACCCAGCGGGTGGCTGCACAGTCCTTCGACAGAGGCTGCTGGGGCCGGGCAGCACCTGGCTGGGGGACTGAGGAGCCTTCAAGCTCTGCCCCTGTGCTCCTGGCCCCAGTGTGACTCTCACCCCCTAGAAAGGGCTTTTCTAAACTCTTTCTCCTCCCCACAGGGTCCTCCAGGATCTCGAGGTGCACCAGGCATGAGGGGAGCAAAGGGACGCCGGGTAAGTGGAGCCCAGCCACTGGGGGCCAACGCTGATGGGTGTGCACCCTCGGAGCATGGCCACCTGCTGAGGCCACCTCTGGTCCTCACACCTGCCCAGCTCTGCGATCTGGGATGTTCATAGCACCAGACCAGGCTCCAGGCTCACCCTGGGCCTGGCTCTGGGCGTGGGGCACCCAGACACCTTTCCAACCCACTGGTGAGCCCCAGGCCTGACCATCCAGTGAACACAGATGGGCTCTCGGTACCAGGACTTTGTTCGGCCATTTCTTCATTCATTTATTCGACCACCTTTGCTTAGTGCTCCAAGGGGCCAGCCTCTTGGAGGCTCTGCAGATACTGCAGGGAGCAGGCCACCACTTGTCCTGTGGGCTTCATG
This sequence comes from Tupaia belangeri chinensis, assembly GCF_000334495.1. NCBI lineage: Eukaryota > Metazoa > Chordata > Mammalia > Scandentia > Tupaiidae > Tupaia > Tupaia belangeri. The sequence continues at coordinate 5,354,699 of NW_006159542.1, forward strand.
GCCCAGTCAGCAGGTCGGACAGCTCCACAGACACAGAGGGAGCAGCAGTGGTCTCCAGCCTGTTTGGCACCAAGAACTGGTTTTGTGGAAGATAATTTTTCCACAAACGGGGGCGTGGGAAGATGGTTTCTGAGCACGCCGTCTGGATCCCCTGCATCAGTTGCCAATAGGGTTGGCGCTCCTATGAGACTCTGGTGCCTCGCCGATCTGACAGGGGCAGAGCTCAGGCAGTAATCGAGCGTTGGGGAGTGACTGGAAACATCTCCACCGCTCACCTGCTATGAGACCCTGTTTCTAACAGGCCATCGTCCGTGGCCCTGGGGTTGGGGGTTGGAGACCCCTGCTGGATGGGACGGAGTCCTCAGCACCTGGGTGGTGCAAGTGCCAGAGGAGGCACCTCACCTGGGCAGGGACTTTAGGAGAGGGCGATGTTTGAACCTATGCCAGTTCCGGGTAGAGAGACTGACAAGGGAAAGCCCTAAGATAAGAGGAAGAGTGGCATGTCTAGGGATCCAGGGGGCAACAGAGGGACCAGGAGGGGGTGGAGCCAACCCTTAGCAGCACCAAGCTGGGCAAGGCCTCAAAGCCACAGCTCTGCACCAAGGATAGTAGGAAGCCACAGGAGGTTTCAACAACGGCTGGCAGAGTAGTCACGGGTGATACCTGCGTGCCAGACACTACCACACACAGTAACTCCCTGAGTCCTCCGCACTCCCCTGGCAGGTCGGTGCTATTCCTATTCCCATTTTACAGGTAGAGAAACAGAGGCACAGAGAAGGTAGGTCATTTGTCTCAGGTTGCTCAGCCAGGAAGTGGCAGAGCTGAGGTTTGAACCCAGGGAGTCTGGCTAAGTGCATACTGAATTTAGCCTTACTTTCGCTCACTCAGGGAGGGTTGATGGAGTGGCCTCCTTTGGGGCCAACTGGTGGACAGGGGTCAGGCCACACAGTCACAAGGGGGGAATAAGATGGCCCAGGTAGAGCAGGCAGCCCGGGCCTGACATCAGACTCCATATGGGGGATCTGGGATTCTTACTCTCCACTTGGCTGGACTTCAAGAGGTTTTACAATTTCCCCCGAACCAGATGGCCTGACATGCAGGCCTGGAGAGTTTTTCAAGCTGCTGGGTCTGGGACTCTAACCGCACTGTGACGTGGGACCCAGTGACTTAACCCACATGCTACCAGCGGCGTTCCA
>NW_006159542.1:5356298-5368018 GCF_000334495.1 Tupaia belangeri chinensis
CTGGACCTGGCGGCTTGCTTTCTCACTTCTCTCTCTCTCTGTCTTTCTCTGTTCAAATTAAAAGAAAGGAATGAATAAACTTTAATCAAAAACAATTCTTTAAAAATGATCATAATAATAAAAGGTAATGAGAATTGGGGGAGACATTTCGTCAGAAATGTCATCATAGCTTCTTGCTGATTTTGAGGTAAAGAACCTGACCTTTAGGTAAAGTCTGACCCAGGGAGACTTGTCCCATTACCTGGATTCCCAGGTGGAGCCCAGGGCTTGTCAGATGTGTCTCCCACCCAGCGGGTGGCTGCACAGTCCTTCGACAGAGGCTGCTGGGGCCGGGCAGCACCTGGCTGGGGGACTGAGGAGCCTTCAAGCTCTGCCCCTGTGCTCCTGGCCCCAGTGTGACTCTCACCCCCTAGAAAGGGCTTTTCTAAACTCTTTCTCCTCCCCACAGGGTCCTCCAGGATCTCGAGGTGCACCAGGCATGAGGGGAGCAAAGGGACGCCGGGTAAGTGGAGCCCAGCCACTGGGGGCCAACGCTGATGGGTGTGCACCCTCGGAGCATGGCCACCTGCTGAGGCCACCTCTGGTCCTCACACCTGCCCAGCTCTGCGATCTGGGATGTTCATAGCACCAGACCAGGCTCCAGGCTCACCCTGGGCCTGGCTCTGGGCGTGGGGCACCCAGACACCTTTCCAACCCACTGGTGAGCCCCAGGCCTGACCATCCAGTGAACACAGATGGGCTCTCGGTACCAGGACTTTGTTCGGCCATTTCTTCATTCATTTATTCGACCACCTTTGCTTAGTGCTCCAAGGGGCCAGCCTCTTGGAGGCTCTGCAGATACTGCAGGGAGCAGGCCACCACTTGTCCTGTGGGCTTCATGGCCCAGTCAGCAGGTCGGACAGCTCCACAGACACAGAGGGAGCAGCAGTGGTCTCCAGCCTGTTTGGCACCAAGAACTGGTTTTGTGGAAGATAATTTTTCCACAAACGGGGGCGTGGGAAGATGGTTTCTGAGCACGCCGTCTGGATCCCCTGCATCAGTTGCCAATAGGGTTGGCGCTCCTATGAGACTCTGGTGCCTCGCCGATCTGACAGGGGCAGAGCTCAGGCAGTAATCGAGCGTTGGGGAGTGACTGGAAACATCTCCACCGCTCACCTGCTATGAGACCCTGTTTCTAACAGGCCATCGTCCGTGGCCCTGGGGTTGGGGGTTGGAGACCCCTGCTGGATGGGACGGAGTCCTCAGCACCTGGGTGGTGCAAGTGCCAGAGGAGGCACCTCACCTGGGCAGGGACTTTAGGAGAGGGCGATGTTTGAACCTATGCCAGTTCCGGGTAGAGAGACTGACAAGGGAAAGCCCTAAGATAAGAGGAAGAGTGGCATGTCTAGGGATCCAGGGGGCAACAGAGGGACCAGGAGGGGGTGGAGCCAACCCTTAGCAGCACCAAGCTGGGCAAGGCCTCAAAGCCACAGCTCTGCACCAAGGATAGTAGGAAGCCACAGGAGGTTTCAACAACGGCTGGCAGAGTAGTCACGGGTGATACCTGCGTGCCAGACACTACCACACACAGTAACTCCCTGAGTCCTCCGCACTCCCCTGGCAGGTCGGTGCTATTCCTATTCCCATTTTACAGGTAGAGAAACAGAGGCACAGAGAAGGTAGGTCATTTGTCTCAGGTTGCTCAGCCAGGAAGTGGCAGAGCTGAGGTTTGAACCCAGGGAGTCTGGCTAAGTGCATACTGAATTTAGCCTTACTTTCGCTCACTCAGGGAGGGTTGATGGAGTGGCCTCCTTTGGGGCCAACTGGTGGACAGGGGTCAGGCCACACAGTCACAAGGGGGGAATAAGATGGCCCAGGTAGAGCAGGCAGCCCGGGCCTGACATCAGACTCCATATGGGGGATCTGGGATTCTTACTCTCCACTTGGCTGGACTTCAAGAGGTTTTACAATTTCCCCCGAACCAGATGGCCTGAACAGCCGGCCTGGGAGAGGGGAGATTAAGGCACTCTTCTGGTGGCTGGGGTCTCCCCATGCCCATGTTCTCTGGGTGTCTTCAAGTGTGCCAAGGCCCCAAGGGCAGCAGGGATCCCCCCTGATCCCACACCCACTCCCTCCTGGCCCAGAAGGCCAGACCCTAGTAGCTGAGTGGTGAGCTGCCTTGGTCCAGGCCCCTTACCCTGTCCCAGACATGAAGCTCAGGCCCCCCCTCAACTCACTGGGCTTTGCCGCCTTCCCAGAAGTGGTTTGAAGAATGCATCTCCGGCTTTGGGTCCCCCCTCTCCCCCACCCTGCTCTCTTGACCACATCAAAGTCCCCTGGGCCAGGAGGGGAGCACTAGGAAAGAGCCCTTCTGCCTGCTGGACTGGCAGGAAATGCAAAACCTGTGGGACTGGCCCCTGGGTCCTCTGTCTACCAGGCCGCTGCCTATATGGGGTAACGAGGGGGCCTGTTTCTTGATGGTGTGAAAGAGCTCAAATCTGGGCACGTCTTGCTTTGCTTCTGCTTTGTCCAGTGCCCTTAGAAGGCCTTGCTGTCTCTGGGCCTCAGTTTCCCCAGTGTGCTGGGCAGAATGGGTTTGGAGGCCCTCCAGGCCCTGCCTGCTTTCCTGCCCATCAGGATGGGCCCTGCTGCCCAGGCCACCACTGTCCTGGCAGAATGAGCACTGAAGGTTGAGGCCTGGAGCCATGAAGGCCCCTGTCCCCCGTGCTTGGTGGGGCTGCTGGCAAAGGTCTGGGGAGCTCTGGGGTTAGACAGGCATAGAGGCAAGCCTCAGCCTCCCCACTTACCAGCTGGGGGACCTCAGGCCAGTATCTTCACCTCACCGAGACTTTCTCACACGCTCGGTGCCTTCCGAGGGTGCTGCGATGGTTCTGAGATTCAGAAGCCTCTGCCAGACTCCGCTCCCAGGGGTGGGGGCAGAGCTCAGTAGACCTAGCCAGAACCCCAGCTCTTCCACATGGACCTCAGCTACTGACTTCCCCTCTCGGAACCCCTGGCTCTTCCTCATAAAACGGGTCAGCAGCAGAACCGACCCGTGGGACGGCGGGGCCGGGTGGCCGCGGGTGCTCATCACGTAACGAGCGTGATGACGTAAGCGCCCCATGGGGCGGCAGTGCTAGCCCTTCTGATTCATCCCTTTTCACACGAGCTCCAGTTGGCCGGATTTTCTGTCACCAGGCCCGGCTAGAGGACAGCCTTAGCCATGACTGTAAACGTCTTCCTTGGGGAGCAGAGAAAAGAGAGCGGCCATGTGGCTCTCCCAGAAACCAGGCTTTCTCTAGCGAGGGGGCAGGACTGGGGACCCACAGACCAGCTGCAGAGTGGCCCAGAGAAAGGCTGGGGTGTGTGACTGCCCTCATTCCTCTCCCTGCACGGTGGAGTGGAGACCTCACTGCCTCCTCCTTCCTCCACACAGGGTTGGTTCCCTCTCCCCCAGCTTCTCCCCGACCTCTCTGGGGCTCCCCTGGGTAGCGGGTTCTCTCAGAAGAGAGGGCTTTTAGACATGCTCTTCTCCAACATCCAGGTGTGCAGTCTCCTGGAAGCACCCTCCAGGCCCTGACCTGCACACCCCCGACAAGCAGCTCACTCCCTTTTTGATAAACAGGGATAGTGGCGAAAGAAAACGCCCTTCCAGGTGACTTGGGTTCAAATTCCGGCCCCTCCCGTACTCGCTGTGTGACCAGAGGCAAGATCACCTCTGCCCTGGGCCCATGTCCTTGTCTGTTAAGCAAGCATGTGACTCTCACTGTCACTGCTCTGCTGCTGTTGTGAGGTCACGTATTCTTTCTCCCAGAAGGGCTTCGATTCCTGGGGCAAATGGTGCCATGTGATTGGGCCAAGCTCTCAAAGCCTCTGAGCCTCCCCTCCCAGAGCTCTCTGTCTAGGAAAGTTATGTCTCAGCTGAAGACGGAGTTCAGGGGCCGGAGCGCCTATCAGGGGGGCCCAGTTGCCCTCATGGGCTCAGCCTCCCTTCCAGCTCCCATGACCTGGGGTGCCCAGCCCGGTCTGGCTATAGCTTCACCAGGCCTGTGTCCAGAGTCAGGGCCATTTGTCTACCACGTGATGGGACAGCGTCCACACGATCCGAGACTGAGGTGCTATTTAAGGCTGCAGCGTAGACAGTTCCCCACTGGAAACACCAGGTAGCTGATAAGTGGAATTTTCACTCCTTCTGGTTCTGTGGTTAATTGAAATTTTTTCCTCATTTATTTTTTTTTTTTCAATTAAAAAAAATGTTTATAGTTTTTGCTATGGGGTGTGCGTGCTTGTTGGGCACAGAGAGAGAAAGTGAGAAATCACCCCCTGGGGGATGGCCACACTGCAATCCCTCTCCTCCATTCCCCTCTCAGAATTTGGGGCATGCATACACATGTGCCTGGTGTCATTTCAAGCCGCTGGGTCCGAACCAGCACTCGAACCACATCGGCCATGTAGGATCCAGCCATCTTAACCTTCATGCCGCTGGCCGGCTCTCCTCATTCAGCTTCTAAGGGATTATTTTCCTCATTTGTTTTTCTTATTCCTCATTCTGCCCCCATCCCCTTTGGTCTGGGGGACGCTGCTCTACCTCCTTTCATCTGGGGGACATTGCTTGGGTGGGCCAGCCTCTTTCACAGTACACACTTTGTCCCCATGAGAGAACAAACATCATGTTGTTCTCCATGGGTCTTTTGCAGGAGACCCTGGACCCTCTGTGTCTCAGGGGCCTGGGTGAGACCCTGGAGGGGACACCACTTGCTGGTGTGCTACGGAACCTGGGCCAAGTCTCTCCTGCTGGCTGGTGTTGGCGTGCCCATCTGTGTAGTGGGGTGGACTCCATCTGCCCCACCCCCACCCCGCCAGGGCCTCCCAGCCATCAGAGACCAAGACTCCAGTCTCAGGGGTCCGACCAGAGCCCCTGCTTCCTGGTGCTGGTCTAGGCTGCTTGTACATCTACCTGGAGAGGGTGCCCCGCACATCTGGCCACATGCCTGCCCTCTCCAGGTCCTTCCTGTGAGTTTCTCCCCAGGAAACCAGGCTGCGGGCTGCACACCTGTTTCTGCCCCACATGTGCTCTGGGAAGCAGTGCCACTCTCCTGGCCTGACCGTGGGGCCCTGGCCCTCACTCTGCACGTCTGTAAAATGGGTTGGCTGGGTAACCCCCAAGGTCTGTTTAAACAGGATTGTTCATGTTCCAGCCCTGTCCATGCTAGAACCTCTGGCTGAGCCCCTGGTGCCATGCCTTCTGCAGAGTCTTCTGGGCAGGCACACGGCACAAGGGTGACCTACTGCAGGTGGGAGTGTATGGGAGGTGGGAGAAGGGGCCCCGGCTCTGGGCAGCCCCACTGTCTGTTCTCAGCCCAAGGGAGACCCCTGCTGTCCACTGCACTAGTCTCTTCCTTCTCTTCCAGGGCCCCCGAGGACCAGACGGACCAGCTGGGGAGCAGGGGTCCAAGGGCCAGAAGGTACCAACTCCCACAGCCTGCCTCCCTCCCCTCCCTCACTGAGTGAGGATCCAGAAACCAGGGCTCATACCTTCCTCTGCACCAGGCCCCCTTAGGGACAGGGAGTCTGAGAAGGACTGTAGGGCACCTTCCTGAGAGCTGAGAGCTCACCCCATCCACCCCTACACCCTGCAAGCCCAGAGCAAGAGAAAGCAGGAGGGGAAGGGTGGGAAGAGGCACCACACATGCCCTCCCACTCCTTGCCTGGGACCCCCAACTTTACCCCCAGAACCTCTGAGAGCTGAGATGCCCTCTGGCACCCTGAGTAGGAAGAGGCCAGAGCACCTGGTGACCGCGTGAGCCACTCCGCTTGCTGGGCCTTAGTTTTCCCACCCCACGGCAGCGTGAAGGGTCTCGCAGGTGCTTCTCACCTTCCGTGGGCTGGAGGGTTTCTTCTCGGTGAAGGGTCCTCCCAAGGACCCTCTCCCACTGTCGTGTGCTCTACCTCCCACAGGGCCCTCCAGGACCGCAGGGCAGACCGGGCCAGCCTGGACAGCAGGTATGTCCGGCCCAGGCCAAGCTGGCCCCGCCCCACTCCTGCTTTGTGACAGGTGCCTCCAATGACCCTCAAATGTCTTCCAGGGTGCGGCTGGAGAGCGCGGCCACTCAGGCCCGCGAGGCTTTCCTGTGAGTAGCTGTGGCTATTCCTTTCATTTGGGGGAGGACGATGACCACTATAACCAGGTTCCTGTCCTGTGGAACCCAAGGGTTTTAGCTGCCCGCACCAGCACTGAAGCCCCCACAGCATGTCTCCCCCACTCTGGGTCTCAGCCTGCCCGTCTGCCACATGGCAGAGGGTCTGGATAGGACCCTGCACACTGTCATGGCCTGCCAAGGGGACAAGCAAGCTACAGAAGGCCGTGAAGGGACTAAAATCACCCTTGCTTGTCTCTGCAGGGCATCCCTGGTCCCTCGGGGCCCCCTGGCACCAAGGGCCTCCCAGGAGAACCGGTAAGGGCCTGTCCTCTCCCTGTTGCATCTTTGCCCCTGGCAGGCTGGTCTCAGATGGGCCGCCTGGGTGTGTGGCTGGGTAACCAGACAAGGAGGGGCTTTGGAAAGGGGCAGTACCTGAGGGGCCACTGGCCGGGAGCTCTGGGTTTGAACCTCGGCTCATTCGCTTTCCAGCTTGTTTTCTTGCCGGTGAAACAGGGCAGTTGTCCCGACTGGGCTGTCCTGTTGTGGAGGTGAAATGAGAACATACCTGCCGTTGCTCAGTACAGCGCAAGGGACGGGGACAAGGCCAGGGCGCTGAGGGAGGGAGGGAGAGAATAAACTCAGAGCCACCAGGAAGCTGCAGAGTGGAGGCTGGCTGGAAGGGCAGGACAGGAGCCCAGGAGCGCCATGGAGGCAGCAGAGGCCGCTGCCTGTGGCCATGGAGAGCACGCTCTGCATGGGCAACAGGCACCACTGAAGGCTTGAAACGGGAGGTGACCTGCTCGGCTCACCCTTCAGAAGATGCCCCTGGAGGGGTGAGCTGGGCGGACAGTCCAGGAGTGGGGCCCCGTGAGGAAGCTGTGGAGAGGGTGCTGCCAGAGAGGACAGGTTTAGGAGGACGACTCCCCAGACGGGGCAGGGGGAGACAGGAAGCTCCACCCCCTTGGGCCACAGCTGCTTCCCCACAACTTGAGGCCATGGAATGGCCCTACTGGCCGGTGACTGGCCAAGACTAGGTGTGGGTCGGGGAGGGTGTTCCAGGGAGAGAACCGAGGAAGCGAGGCTCAGGGGCCAACAGGGGTCTGAGCAGGGAGGCCTGCTGGGCTTCAGGAACTGGATGGGAGGGGATGCGGTGGAGGCTAGCGGTGAGGGGGTAGCTGCAGACCCTGGGACCCTCGGTAGGCTTAGGGAACAGGGGTAGGCTGCAGGGTCCTTACTCTCAACCACCCCTCCAGTCTGTATGATCAAGCCTTGGCCCCCAGAGAGGACTCAGTCGTCTGTGTCTGTCTTCCAGGGCCCTCAGGGAGCGCAGGGGCCAGTTGGCCCTCTGGGAGAGATGGGACCCAAGGTGAGTGCTGATGCTACTGGCTGGTCTCGGCCCTCCTAGCACTCCCCCTCAGGGGTCTCTGCCATGCCCCGTCCTGGTCCAGCAGAGGGTTACGTCCCATGTACCGGAGAGAGGGAGGGTAGATTCCCTGGCAGAGAGGGCAAGTCCATCTTGGTGACAGCGTAGGGAACTGGGCTCCTTGTCCAGGGCTGGCGGGTGGGATGCAGGAGTGCCAGGGCCCTCATGGGGCTTGGCGGTGGCTTTTGTGGCACCTCTGAAAGCAGTGATGCTCCCACTCTGAACTGCTGAGACGTCACCCAGCAATGTTGATCATAGACACAGCCCCTCGAGGGTCAGGCAGCACGGAGCTTGGAGGGGCCCAGACACTCCTGCCTTATCCAGAGGAGAAAACCGAGCCCTGGGCTTATGCGAGGGCTGCAAGCATGCCAACGGGGATCACTGGGGACCCCCCTGCCCTCATCACCCTGGCTAGGCTGCAGAGAGAAGGGCCAGGATTGCTCAGCCCTGAGCATAGCGTCAGTTGGCTTCCTTCCCTGCCATTATGTGAATCATGACATTTTCCTCCCTGCACTTGCCAAGGGGCTCCTAATGTGGTAAACCACGCTCGTGGGGAGGGAGAAGGCTCGAGCTGCCTCTGGGTAGTCCCGAGGCTCAGCCAGCCTGGCCCAATCACTATCCTTCCCGTAGTACCAGCTCCAGGCTCTGGGAAGCTGCAGCCTGCTTTCACCTCTGTATCTCCCATGCTATGTGACCTTGGGCACACCCCCTCCCCTCTCTGGGCCTCAGTTATCCCCTTGTTCATAACCAGGGTCCAGTCCTTTCTCTAGAAGGAACCAATAGCATTTTCTTGCAGGGGCCGCCAGGTGCAGTGGGAGAACTGGGCCTTCCTGGGGAAGCCGGTTTGAAGGTGAGCTGGGATGAAAGACGAGAAAAATGACTTGTTGAAATCAGCTCCCAGCTGGCGGCCACATCCTCCCCACAGAAGAGAAACGGGCCTTTCTTATCCCCAGGATAATGGGTTCTCTGTGCTCCTGGTTGTGGAGTGGGGCCTGGCCATGGCCATGCTGGTGTCCAGTCAGCCTGGAGTGCCCACCCTGTCCCCTGCCTGGCAGTGTTTTCTCTGGCACCTGCCCCTGCCTCCACGCTGGGCCGCACCTCCCGGCCCGTGCGATACCATCTGCATTTCGGCATTGGCGCCCTCATTACCTGGCCAGAAACAGGCGCCCATTGATATCTGGGCTCTGAGGAGACGCCCCTCCCGTTCCTCCGTGGAGGAGGACCTCGCTCCCCGTGCAGGCCTGGGAGCCGAGGAGCAATGCTGCCCAGCTGGAGGTCATTGTTGAGGCTGTGCCCACGGGGCTGCGGAACCTGAGGCCGATCGGCCCCTCTTGGGCCTGAGTCTCCCTGCCATTCAGAAAGAGCGTCAGACCAGGCCTGGAACTGTCAGACTTGGCTTGGCTCCAGAATCCTTTGCTCCAACAAGAGCAAAGAAAATCACCTCATGTATAAAACACACAGAAGTGGGATTGTCCCCGCTGGGGCAGGGTGGGGTCTCAGCTCTGCCTCCTTGTATCCCCAGACACCAGTCGGGAACATAGCTTAGAAACCACGGATGAGAAGGGTCCTTTGGGGGTGCTTTAGGAGCAGGGCAACACTTATTTGGCTCTGTTAGGGCGTCTTCTTTGCTTGGGTTTCTCTGCAAGACTGAGAAGAGTAGAGTTGCCCTCCTGCACCTGGTGTAATGACCCACATTTGGGTCCTGAGTCTGTCTCTTATTAGCCTATTAAAGCATGGGCTAACTACTGAACCCCACCAGTGCCTCTGTCTCCCCATCTCTGAAAGACTGTTTGCAGGGTTATTGTGCAAAGCCAAACACGTTCATATAAAAAAGTACTTTGTGGCCAGCCCCGTAGTCCAGTGGGTAAGGGAGCCAGGTCCCACATGGTTGACAGTATGGAGGAATCCTGGCCACGGTAACTCGAAAGAAAAAAAAACAAACAAAAAAACAAAACTGCTGGTGCATGTGTGTACATGCCCCAAATCCCAACAGGGTGGAGAAATGGAGGAGAAGGGATTGCAGCATGACCACACCTAACGGAGGGGTGCCTTCTCCCTCTCCTTCATCTCTCTGTCTCTCTCTAATGAGCACACATACCCTCTGGCAATGAAAAAGACTGGTGCTTAGAAAAGTGCTATGTGGGGAACCAGCAGTTAGCGTAATGGCTATGTCGCTGGACTCCCACGTAGTCGACCGCGGTTCGCGTCCCGGATCCGGTGGCTTAAAACTCACGCCGGGCGCGTGTGCGTGCGTGCCCAAGATCCCGAGAGGAGAATGGAGGAGAAGGGATTGCGGCGTGACCAGCCCCCCTGGGGGGTGATTTCTCGCAGGGTTATTGTGCAAAGCCAAACACGTTCATATAAAAAAGTACTTTGTGGCCAGCCCCGTAGTCCAGTGGGTAAGGGAGCCAGGTCCCACATGGTTGACAGTATGGAGGAATCCTGGCCACGGTAACTCGAAAGAAAAAAAAACAAACAAAAAAACAAAACTGCTGGTGCATGTGTGTACATGCCCCAAATCCCAACAGGGTGGAGAAATGGAGGAGAAGGGATTGCAGCATGACCACACCTAACGGAGGGGTGCCTTCTCCCTCTCCTTCATCTCTCTGTCTCTCTCTAATGAGCACACATACCCTCTGGCAATGAAAAAGACTGGTGCTTAGAAAAGTGCTATGTGGGGAACCAGCAGTTAGCGTAATGGCTATGTCGCTGGACTCCCACGTAGTCGACCGCGGTTCGCGTCCCGGATCCGGTGGCTTAAAACTCACGCCGGGCGCGTGTGCGTGCGTGCCCAAGATCCCGAGAGGAGAATGGAGGAGAAGGGATTGCGGCGTGACCATCCCCCCTGGGGGGTGATTTCTCGCTTTCTGTCTCTATGTCTCTGTCTGTCTGGCGAGCGCACGCGCCCTGTAGCGAAAATCTCTCCAAAAAAAAAAGAAAAGTGCTATGTGAACATTAGCTCTGATGGTGATGATGGTGGGGCTGGTGGGGTTGGGGTTGGTGGTGGTGGTCCTTCTGCCCCAGCGCAGGAGAAGCCAGTGGGCAGGCTTCCTGGAAATAGGCACTCTGATTGGAGCTTTACGATTTCTCTTTGGTCCTTGGGAAGAAAGACCTTCCCAGCTCTCCCCTGCCCCACCCCAGGTCAGAGCTGGTGGAAGTAGGAAAGGTGGTGAGGGCTGGGGCTGCCCGACCCACCCTCCATGGACTTGTATTTGGCTTTTCCTAGGGTGACCTTGGACCCCTGGGCACCCCTGGGGAGCAGGGCCTCATTGGGCAGCGGGTAAGTTGAAGGAAATTTCTTTTTCTTGGAAAGCCTAGAGGGTGTGTGCGTGCAAGGGAGCAGAGAAAGGCTTTATGTAACCTTCCTGAGCCTCAGTTTGCTCCACTGCAGATCTAGACCACATACTTACGGCCTCACCCAGTCCTTCTTGGTAGCTTCCCAGACGTGGAAAAGAACATCCTGTAGTCAAAATGTCTGTGACCCAGTGTATCCTTGGCGTTTCTTCTTATACATTAACAATGGCATTTTCAAGGCTCTGAAAAGGCCTGTAATCAAGAGATTTTTTTTTTTTTTCCTAAATTGACCCAAAGCCTCCAAACTCATTGTAACTCTAAGTGCCCCTGCCTTACACAGAGCAGTCTGTGGTCCCTTTCTGGAGAGCCGAGGGTGGGGCCTTAATCTCCTGCTCATTCATTCACGTCTCTGGCTGCTGCATGCCTGCTGTGTGGCAGGGCCTCCAGGTTCCCTCCACCTGGAGATCTGGGTCTGGGGCCTGTCCCGGGCAGGGAGAGGAAGGCAACGCACAGGGGGCCTCTTCACAGTAATGGCTCCTGTCTCTCCCACTGCTCTTTCCAGGGAGAGCCAGGCCTCGAGGGTGACAGTGGCCCCATGGGGCCCGACGGGATGAAGGTGAGTACCCGTCTGGGGCAGGGGCTGGGAAGAGGGGTATTCTGCAGGGCCCTGACCTCACGTCTGCCCCACTGCCCTCCCATCCAAGACTTGAACTCCTCCAAGAAGCACTGTGTTCCCACAAAGCCCTGAGGCCAGACCTGGGCTCCCATCAATAGAGGGGTGGGAGTGTGGAGGTGCTCAGCGGTGTCCAGGAGCCTCCCCATCGTGTCCTGGACTGCCTGCCCCGCACCTGGGCCTGCTGCCCTTCCCCTTAGAACAGCGGCTT
>NW_006159542.1:5369024-5378548 GCF_000334495.1 Tupaia belangeri chinensis
GGGGGCTGGTGGGGTGGGGGTTGGTGGTGGTGGTCCTTCTGCCCCAGCGCAGGAGAAGCCAGTGGGCAGGCTTCCTGGAAATAGGCACTCTGATTGGAGCTTTACGATTTCTCTTTGGTCCTTGGGAAGAAAGACCTTCCCAGCTCTCCCCTGCCCCACCCCAGGTCAGAGCTGGTGGAAGTAGGAAAGGTGGTGAGGGCTGGGGCTGCCCGACCCACCCTCCATGGACTTGTATTTGGCTTTTCCTAGGGTGACCTTGGACCCCTGGGCACCCCTGGGGAGCAGGGCCTCATTGGGCAGCGGGTAAGTTGAAGGAAATTTCTTTTTCTTGGAAAGCCTAGAGGGTGTGTGCGTGCAAGGGAGCAGAGAAAGGCTTTATGTAACCTTCCTGAGCCTCAGTTTGCTCCACTGCAGATCTAGACCACATACTTACGGCCTCACCCAGTCCTTCTTGGTAGCTTCCCAGACGTGGAAAAGAACATCCTGTAGTCAAAATGTCTGTGACCCAGTGTATCCTTGGCGTTTCTTCTTATACATTAACAATGGCATTTTCAAGGCTCTGAAAAGGCCTGTAATCAAGAGATTTTTTTTTTTTTTCCTAAATTGACCCAAAGCCTCCAAACTCATTGTAACTCTAAGTGCCCCTGCCTTACACAGAGCAGTCTGTGGTCCCTTTCTGGAGAGCCGAGGGTGGGGCCTTAATCTCCTGCTCATTCATTCACGTCTCTGGCTGCTGCATGCCTGCTGTGTGGCAGGGCCTCCAGGTTCCCTCCACCTGGAGATCTGGGTCTGGGGCCTGTCCCGGGCAGGGAGAGGAAGGCAACGCACAGGGGGCCTCTTCACAGTAATGGCTCCTGTCTCTCCCACTGCTCTTTCCAGGGAGAGCCAGGCCTCGAGGGTGACAGTGGCCCCATGGGGCCCGACGGGATGAAGGTGAGTACCCGTCTGGGGCAGGGGCTGGGAAGAGGGGTATTCTGCAGGGCCCTGACCTCACGTCTGCCCCACTGCCCTCCCATCCAAGACTTGAACTCCTCCAAGAAGCACTGTGTTCCCACAAAGCCCTGAGGCCAGACCTGGGCTCCCATCAATAGAGGGGTGGGAGTGTGGAGGTGCTCAGCGGTGTCCAGGAGCCTCCCCATCGTGTCCTGGACTGCCTGCCCCACACCTGGGCCTGCTGCCCTTCCCCTTAGAACAGCGGCTTCTCTGGGGACAGGGTGGTCCCTGAGCACCTGCTCAGGGTACCAGGCCCAGAGCCAGGGGCTTTCATATCTATTATGAGGGAGCTCCCAAAAGTTCATGGAAAATGCTTATTATGAAAATCCTGCATAGATTTCCTTTTTTTTTTGCACCAAAATAAACCCATACCTTAATCCCATTTTTCAGTGAACTTTTTGAAGTCCCTTGTATTTTCAAAACATCCAAAATGATCAGGAAAAGAGGTCATCACCAGTGACCTATGAGCCACCCTTTAGGGAGGACTCATCACACAGACCAGGTGCTGCGCTGAGTCCTCGGTATCGACTCAGTCAGTGCGCTGAGGTAGGCTGTGTCATTACAAAGAGGCCGGGACTCAGAGAGATTAAGCTACTTGCCCCAGGACACACAGCTGGTGATTGGCACGTCCAGGACCCAGATCTGGGCCTGTCTGGCTGCATACCCTTGGCCCGCGCTGCCACACCAGGCAGCCATTCTGAAGGTGGAACAGTTAGGGTCACGAGGCTGCAGAGACGTCTTCATCTGGAGTCCATGTGAGTAGAGGGTTCAAACTTCAGGTCCATAAGAACCGAAGCTGGCCTAACTCAGACCTGCTGCTCCCAGAGATTCTTTAGTCAGCCACAAATGCTGGGACCTGAAAGAGACCTGAGGACGCTCCCGAACCACGGGCGCACGGGCACACAGCCACCAGGCTCTGTACCAGCCCCACGACACTCAGGCCTGTCTCTGGCCTCCCTCTCTCGCTCAGCCCTGGCCCACCACCTCGCCTGTCACACTGCACAAGTCAGTTCTCCAGCCCTGGCGCCTCCCAAGTGCCACCCCCTGGGAGGTTTTCTGTCACCCACCACTCTCCGCGTGACCGCACATGAGCTCCCTGTTCTCTGGGCCTTGATTTCCCCACTCGCAGACATCCATCTTCCCACACTTGCCCTGGTCTGAGGCGTCCCTGTCTCCCAGGGTGCCTTGGAAGGGCAAGAGCGCCCCCTGCCTGTCATCCATCAGCATCTCGTCCCGAATCCTGCTTCATCCCAGGATACTACCAGGTCCTGGTCAGGAGACCTGGAGAATCTGATAGCCCCCCCAGCCCCCCACCCAGCCACCCCCTTACCGCCACACTACCATCCCTACTTGACAGGTGGGGAAACTGAGGCACAGGTAAGCCTGCCTCATTCCACTTAGAGGCAGCCACTTTCCCTCTGGGAGTCTTCGCCGGGGTGAGATGGGAAGGGGTCTTCCAGGCTTGGGTGCCTCACGTAGTCTCTCTTCTTACACTTCTTTTTTTTGGAGAGGTTTTCACTATAGGGCACGTGCGCTCGCCAGACAGACAGAGAGAGACATAGAGACAGAAAGCGAGAAATCACCCCCCAGGGGGGATGGTCACGCCGCAGTCCCTTCTCCTCCATTCTCCTCTCGGGATCTTGGGCATCCATGCACACGCGCCCGGCGCGTTTTAAGCCACTGGGTCCAGGACTCGAACCGCGGTCGACTACGTGGGAGTCCAGCGACATAGCCATTACGCCAACTGCTGATTCCCTCTTCTTCCACTTCTCATGGCTCCTTGGCCCTGGCTGCATCCCCTCTCACTTCCTCCAAAGCCAGTTCCAACCAGAGTAGTGCTCGGACGCACAGCCTTTTCCCCGGGCCTCACGTGAATCCCAGGAGAGACTTTTCTCTGTGACGTTTACCCAGGAACCACCTTCATGGTGGTTAAATGCCTGCTAAATGCGCCCAGCACTTTACAGTTTACAGAGCGCTCTCATCACCCTGGTCCCTTTGCCACTGATCAGCCATGGCGGCGGTGGCCAATAGCAATTCACGTTGTGTTAAGCCGTCAGCGGGGTTTAGCCCTTCCGGTCCTCACAGTAACCCTCGTTCTCTCAAGTGACAATGGCAGACATACCCAGGGCCACGCAGCAGGGTTTGAACTTGGGCAGCCTAACCCCAGGTGAGGGACATATCCTCCCCTGAGCAGTGAACTTTGGAATTAGGAGGAGCCAGAACTCCTGGCTCTCACCCATGCTCTGCCACTTCCGGTGTGGGGGGGAGTCTACACCCTCTCTGAGCCTCCATCTTCCCATCTGTAATTTGAGAAGGTTGAGCTAGGCAACTTGTAAGGCTCTGCTGAACACTGGCAGATGTCCAAGGCTTCCAGAATTCTCTAGGAGCTTCCAGAGTCCTTTCCATGTGGGATCGGTGAGGACACCCTCCCCCTCCAAGCTGTGCGGCGCTGCAGGAGCATATAGGACCCAGTCTAGGGCCCTTCGCTGAAAACCAGCCCAGACACCTGGAAGGCTGCCTGCCCTTGAGAGCTGGGCGAGCAGGTGGCCAAGGACGACAAGCCAGAAGTGGAGTCTGGAGCCAGAGAGTCATCCGGGCCAGGCCTCTGTCTCCTCGCCAGACCACGCTTGGAACCTGAGGCTCGCAGTGGGAAAGGACCTCAGAAACCAGCCTGGTGCCTGGCTCAGCTCTGCACTGGTTCCTGTCCTGCAAGACCCTTCCTCACTAAGACCATCGTAGGACAGCTCCCCGGGAGCCCCTGCCCCAGCACCTCCTCCACTCCCTGCACCCGGGGCCCAGGCCCCAGCAGGACTGGCCTGGGAGAGTGTTCTCAGCAATCGCACCTTCCAGCCTTTCTTCTCGGCCTGGCTGAGCCGCTCAGCTTCATGCCCTTGGCACCATGCTTTGCTCTGGACTCGCACCAGTTTATCAGCGTTCCTTGTAGAGCGTGGCGCCGGGAAACCAAACTGGCAAAGACACATGCTCTGCCTTTCCCAGCCTGCCGCCCCCGCCCGTCCCTTCCACGCACCCATGACTTCATGCCTTCTTCCTTGGGCCTCCCTGAATCATATGCAGACCAGCCCCAGGTTCCTGCAGGCCCCCTTTCCCCAGGGGAGACAGCCTTCTGCTGGTCACTGCCCTGGCTGTGCCTGTCACACCTGCTCTGCCCTTAGCGCCAGGGGCAACAGCCCATGCCCATCCTGGAAGGGCCCAGCGTGCAGCCACCCTCCCCAGGAACCTGTGCTGATTGAGTGATGAGATCAGGCACTTAGAGCTATGCTGCTATGTGATTCCAAGCCCCTTTGTGAAGCCAGCATTTGCAGAGAACCGTGGAAAAGGCTGTGCTTTGGACTCCCAAAGCTCCTGCCAAGGGTTGCCTCTCCAAGGACATAGCCTCCGGTGCCCTAGACCCCTGAGGTCCCAGAAGAGCATGGTTACATACCTTCTGTCAAGGGAACATCCGTCAGGCTGTCGCCGGGAGCTGGCCAGGTGTCGACCTGCTTCACAGTGCAGCTCGGCCACTAGCAAGCTGTGGGAGTCTGGGCCAGACCACTAACTGCACTCTGCCTTGGCTTTCCCATCTGCGAAATGGGACCAGAACCTGTGCTTTTGTGAGGATCGAGTCAGTTAACACAGTTAAAGACCCAGAGTGCAGTAAATGCCTAGTAAATGTTATCGGTCATCTGCTTGGAGGGGCTGTTAGCAGCAGTGAGAACGACAACCATGCAGTGCAGGCAGCAGCAGGAGGGCGGGCTCACAATGGAGAAAAGAAGAGCAGCAACCAGAGATGGACGCTGCTGTCCAGCTGGGTTATGTCTTTGAGCCTCGTTTCCTGTGACCTCACTGCATTGCTGGGGAACGTCGTCTGACTGCCCTGAGCCTGCCAAGTAGCGACCAGAATTGTTTCCTATGCTGTATTGTTATTACTATTATGGGTCTAAGTTGGTTTGGGTGCACTTTTTCCCTTGATAAAGATGTCTTTCCACTTATTAAGATTCTTATTCTCCCAGTGTCTGAGCTGGAGTGAAACTGTCCCTGACTCCAAAACCTGGCTGCTTCCTGCCGTGGGTGGTCATGGGCAGGATCCGGGCTTCTCTCTGAGCCACTCCCCCACCACGTCCCAGGTCCAGGGACACATGAAAACTGCCACATCTGGGACAGTTCCTGTGCCAGCCACCGCGCCAGCCCCGACCCTTCCGGCAGCCCAGGGACCTGTCGGGGGAGTCCAGGGCCAGTTGGCTGTGGATGTTCTAATGAAACCCCCAAAGTTTCAACCTCTGTTAGACCTGGTCACTAACTTGTCCTCTCTCTCTCCTCCCCATGTTGTCCCAACGCAGGGTGACAGAGGTGACCCAGGGCCTGATGGTGAACATGGTGAGAAGGGCCAGGAAGGACTGACGGGTGAGGATGGGCCCCCCGGCCCCCCTGGCATCCCTGGTGTCCGGGTGAGTGTGAAGCCCACCTGCCCATGCTGGGGATCCCAGAGCCAGCGGGCACTCGTGCCTGTGTAGGCACCTGGAACTACATGGTCCTCTGTGGGGGTCCTTTCGCCAGCTGGGAGCTGCCAGAGGACCAGCCTGACTGCACCCCACCCCTGCTTAACCTCCCCGTGGATCCCAAGTGCCCTTAGAACAACATCCGTTCCCCATTAGCCAGGCTGCTCTGCCCTGCCCTGCCCTCCCTGCACAGCCCCAGCCCCAGCCCCACCGACCTCATACCACCTGACCTCCACATCCGGCCACACTGAGCCTTTCCAGTTCCTTGGACAAGCCGTGACTCTCACCCCTGGGCTTTGCACGTGCTTGCTTCTCTGTCTAGGAAGGGCTCCCTCCTTCCCCTGTCACATGCTCAGCTCTCGTTTGACCTTTAATCACCAGTGTAGACATCACCTACTCCAGAAAGCCACTCCAGCCCCCTCTCCCAGGCTGGGCCACGAGCCTTTGGCGACAGCCCCCTAGTGGGGTATCTTGGCCCCACAGAGAACAAGACCTTGGCTGGTTTGCATTTATGCCTCTGACTCCCAGTCCAACTCCTGGCCCAGAGGAGATGAGCAAACTCCACTTGATGACCACGTAGACAGTGAGAGACGCTTTGATGTTCCACACTAGCAGAAGTATGTTTATTCCGCCCACAAACACTCATGGGCATCTTCCTGGGCCGGGTATCCTGAAGAAGACAGACAGACGACATCCCTGTCCTAAAGACATAGAACCCGGTAGGGAAGGGAAGGAATTGCGGTTTCAATGTGTATAGACAACATGCCCAGTGCTTTCTGGAATGTCCCCTCTTAGACACTGATAGCAACCCCCAAGGACTCAAAAAATCAGAGAAGTAAAGGAACTTGCCCAAGCTTACACAGGAAGACATGGCAGAGCCGGGATTTGAACTTAGGCCTGTTTGACTCTGCACGCACTGCTCTTCTGCTCTAGAATGATTAGAATCCAGGGCTTGCATGGAGGGCTACAAGGGTGAGGCTGGGAAGCAGGTAGAAGCCAGGTTTTAGTGCCTCAAGTATTGGGCTGATGCCTAGGAAGGTGACCTTGGAGTGGGGACTGGGGAGGTTGAGTGGGATGTCTTGCCCTGGGAGTGCTGAGCCAGCCCCCTTGCCTGTGGGAAGCAGTGCACTTGGTGGCCTTGCAGACAAGCCACCCAAGTGCACAGCTGGCTGGGGTCCACCAGGGACCCACCAGGTGGTGAGAACTCGTGCCTCTCCACCTAGGGGAAAGACTAGCCCTTCTCGCCCCAGCATGGAGGGTTATGCTGTTACCTGGGCACAGCTGCTCCGCCTCATTCAGGCCGACTCCTGACATTCTTTTTCCCTCCTGGAGTGTGTAAATGAGTAACCTGGGACAGATCCAAATTAGTCTGCAACAAACTGGTTGTGGGAAAATATTTGTGTCCCAAAAATAGAACCGAAGTGCTAATCCCCCTTAACAGCTGCAACAGGGTGAGCTCACCAAACAGCCAGAGAAGAATAAGAGGCGCTCCAGCAGACTTGCCTGCCAGGAGGCTTCTCGGGCTTGACTCAGTGGAGGGCTGGGTGGGGCACTGATGGGCTAGAGGGAATTTAGCAAGAGGAGTGCTGGCCCCGATCAGTAACTTGCTGTGTGACCTTTCACTCACGCCTTGTACACTCTGGTCTTGCTGTTGGTATGAAGGATTGGGAAGGAATGCATGCTATGATCACTGTGAGTGCTAATGTTTCGGGGATCCTTTTTTTAGCGAGTTTTGGGTACCACACAGTGAAATGGGCAGCAACACATGGCAGAAATAGCCTTGGAACCAAAACCCAAAGGTTGAACCCAAGTTTCTGGTTTGAGCAACCCACTTTTTGTTTGACCTTGGGAATTACTACCTCTCTCTGAGCACTAGTTTTTCTGTCCATAAAGAACAAATGAAGCCTTAGATAGAAAACACTTTATAAAATACAGCAGAAATATAAAAGATGACATCAAATTTGGAGAAGGAAATGCCAAGATGCTGGCAGTGGTGCTGGTGATGATGAATGGGTGGATGGCGCTGGTAGTGTCGATGGCAGTAGGAGTGCTGGTTGTGAAGATAGTTGTGATGGTGGTGTTGATAGTGGTAGTGATGGTGATGATAGTGGTGATGGGGTGGTGATGGTGGTGATTGAGAGAGGATGACAGTGGTGCTAGTGATGGTGGTGATGATAATGATGATAGTGGTAGTGGAGGGTGGTTGTGACAATCGTGGTGATATTGGTACCAGTAGTAATGATGTCAGTGGTGGTAATGGTGATGGTGGTGTTATGATGGTTGTGGTCATGGTAGGGTCATGATGATGATGGTGGCAATGGGGGGGTGAAGATGGTGATGGGGTGATAATGATGGTGGTGATCAGGGTGGTGTTATGATGGTTGTGGTAGTGATGATGAGGATAGTAATGGTTGTGGTAGTGATGATGGTGTTGGTTGTAGTGGGAGTGATGATGGGGGTAGGGATGGTGGTCATAGTGGTGGGGTAGTGGTGGTGGTGATGGTAGTGGAGTGGTGTTGATGTTGGTGATGATGATGGTAGTGATGGTAGTGATGGCAGTGAGGTGGTGTTGGTGATGGTGGGGGGGTGGGGTTGATGTTGGTGATGATGATGGTAGTGATGGTAGTGATGGCAGTGAGGTGGTGTTGGTGATGGTGGGGGGGTGGGGTTGATGTTGGTGATGATGATGGTAGTGATGGTAGTGATGGCAGTGAGGTGGTGTTGGTGATGGTGGTGGAGTGGTGTTGATGCTGGTGATGATGATGGTAGTGATGGTAGTGATGGTGGTGAGGTGGTGTTGGTGATGGTGGTGGAGTGGTGTTGATGTTGGTGATGATGATGGTAGTGATGGCGGTGGGGTGGTGTTGATGTTGGTGATGGTGGTGGTAGCAGTGGGAGTGATGATGGTAGTGATGGTAGTGATGGCAGTGGGGTGGGGTTGATGTTGGTGATGGTGGTGGTAGCAGTGGGAGTGATGATGGTAGTGATGGTAGTGATGGCAGTGGGGTGGGGTTGATGTTGGTGATGGTGGTGGTAGCAGTGGGAGTGATGATGGTAGTGATGGTAGTGATGGCAGTGGGGTGGGGTTGATGTTAGTGATGATTATGGTGGTAGTGATGGCAGCAATGGCAGTGGTTATGATAGCAGCCATGATGATGGGGGCAGGGATGGGAGTAGCAGCGTTAATCTCAGTATTGTGTAGTAACTCTCAGTTTTCGTATGCCAGGTTTGGGAAGAGAGTCACTGGGCCAGACTGAGTGTGTGTCAGGGTGATAGAGGTGTTGGGGGGCTGTATTTGAGTCTCTGCGACACGAGGGCTGCAAGACAAATACCTCCCACTCTGTGTCCTGGAAACAGCCGAGTATTTAAAAATAGAATTTTATGAGCCATCAGGGCCTTCCAGAAACACTCTATGTGGATGGGGCCCAGCAAAAGCCTTGCTTCCGGCCCCACAGCCTCTCTCCACTGGATGCCCCAGTTCGTACACAGGGTCTCCTGCCCAAAGGGAACCGCAGCTAGAGAGGGCCCATCAGAACAAGTGGCAGCTGTGCCTCTCGGGGAGACTTCGTCTCCCACCCCTCTGACCCTGTACCAAATGCCTTGACACTGACTCATTCCTCCTCTGTGAGGGATCGATCACCCAGCCATTGCAGCACCTCGGTCCACTGGTGAATTCCAGCAACCTCTGTAACATAATTTCACCATCGCCAGCCAGGCCAGCCTGGGACAAGGGGTGCCCTAGAAGCTGAGGCTCCCCATCTCACTCTGGCCAGGTGGCCTGGAGACTGCACTTTCATCTCACTGAGCCTTAGTTTCTTTAGCTCTAAAATGGGATGAATAATCTTCCTCTCAACGCTGGTGAGGATGAGCCAGAACTCACGTGGAATGTGGATGCAGGGCTGGCCTGTGGCTGAGTCTGTGAGGATAGTTAGTATTTTATTGCTGGGGAAGTAAGAGCCCTGGAGGTTGGTCACGTTTGTCATTTTAAATGTTCTAGTAACTATAAATACACACACACACACACACTCATATATA
>NW_006159542.1:5378798-5380962 GCF_000334495.1 Tupaia belangeri chinensis
AACCACTATGCCACCTGCTGCTCCCCTAGTAGCGAGAGTTTAAAAAGGCAAAATGAAACAGGTGAAATTAATTTTAATAATAGCTTTACTTAATATATTCAAAATATTATGGGTTCAACACGTAATGTTTTATTTTTAGGTTTTTGCCATAGGATAGGTGCATTCGTCAGGGAGAGACAGAGAGGGAAAGTGAGAAATCACCGCTCGGGGGCTGGGGGGCATGACCATGCTGCAATCCCTTTTTCCTCCATTCTCCTCCTAGGATTTTGGGTACGCACGCCTGATGTGATTTTCAAGCCACCAGGTCTAGGGCTCGAACCACAGTTGGCCATATGGGAGTCTAGCACCTTAAACACCATGCCACCTGCTATACCCACATAATTAATATTTTAAAAATTATTTATGAGAGGGCCAGGCATAGTGAGTAAGGAAGTCAGTCCCCACGTGACTGGACATGGCTCAAATCCTGGCCCTGGTGGCTTGGGAAACACCAGACATATGTGTGCAAGCTCCAAGTCCTGACCGGACAAAGGAATGGAGGAGGCAGGACTGTGGGGTGACCATGCCCCACGGGGAAGTGCTTTCCCTCTCTCTCTCACTCTCTCTCTCACTCTCTGTGTCTCTCTTTTCTGGTGAGCACACACACCCTATGGAATGTTAAAAAAGGTCACTAAAACTAAGAACTGAGTTTCTTAGTGCCAGGAGCCACATTGAGTGTCACTAGTGTGTGTGGCTGGAGGTGACTTGCTGAACAGTGCAGGGCTAATCCAGGCCCTTCATATCGGAGATGGGGGAGCTGAGGTCCAGAGAAAGGGCAGGACTTGTCCAAGGTCACATGAGGATTTAGGCGCCAGAGTGTAGGACAGTCTGCATTTGAGTCCTTCCAGGGCCACTGTCCCCTCTTCCCTGAGCGCTGCAGTGTGTCCGACTGATGCTTCCCTTTGGGTGGATTCATCCTCAGCATGCTTTGCCATGTAGCATCTTTTGAGCTGATTTCTTCCGTGGACCCAGTCTCTCCAGGTGGGCCCAGGTGTCTCCTGGTTGCCAGGACTGCCTCTTCCTGTCCCTCCTCCATTGCAATTGGTCATCGCCTCCCTTTGAAATGTAACCCTTCTTCTAAGATGGGACCATTACTGCTTTCATCTTATGACTTGCACTTCTGGTAATGCCGTGGAGGGAAGGACTGAGTCCAGCCAACTCTTCAGAGCTTGCCGAGAGCATAGATGGTCTTCCCAGGCCCCTTTGAGGCGCTCAGTCAGAA
The DNA here is from genome assembly GCF_000334495.1 of Tupaia belangeri chinensis. Taxonomy (NCBI): domain Eukaryota; kingdom Metazoa; phylum Chordata; class Mammalia; order Scandentia; family Tupaiidae; genus Tupaia; species Tupaia belangeri. Next base: position 5,380,060 of record NW_006159542.1, read on the forward strand.
AGTCCGATCCAGGCCAGAAACTGCCCCACCCCTACATTCCACCACAGCATGGCCAGGGTCAGGCCCCGCTGTCCCCCCGCCTCTCCTCTGTCTCTTACACTCATACAGGCACTCACACGCTCACTCAGCCTGCCTGAGCAGTTTCCCTGACGACTGGGGAAACAAAGCCAAGTTGGTCCCATGGGACAGGGCAGGGCAGGGCAGGGCAGGGCAGGGCAGCATTTGGGGGTGCCCTGTAGGGGTGGGGTAGAATGGCCTGTTAGACTGGCCTGGGGGCCCCAGGAGGAGTGGGAGAGGGCAACTGACCTTCCCAGCACAATGACCCACTGTAAGGAGGCCCTCAGCCCAGTCCCTGAGAGGGGAGGACCCTGGTAGAGGGACATGACCCAGGGAAGTGACACATGGCATCTCAGAGTTGGGGAATGTCTGGAAACATCTCCTGCTGCCTCGTGTTGTCAGTGGGCCCCAGAGCTGGGAGGTGGAATGGACCCTGGACACAGAACCACAGATCTGGGATTGGGTCAGGGCCCTACCTTGGGCCAGCTGGGACCCCTTCCCCTTTGAGGACTTCACTGTTTGGGAAGGGCATCTTACTGGGGCCTGGCATTCAGGGTCGCGGAGGGTGGGACAGTGCTTGGCATGTGGTAAGAGCTCTCTGCAGAGAGCTGCTCCCGTGGGTGCCCCGGGGTTGGGACTAACTGTAGCCATGACTGAACAGCAAAGCCAGCAGCAGAAGCCACATCCAACATTTGTCCACTGCGCACTTCCCATGGCCAGACAAGGACGGGGACACAGGAAGGCACGCCACGCGCGTTCTGAGCAGCGGAATCAGTTCTAACGCAGGTGGCCTCTGGAGCTCGCCATCCGCCTGCTTCATGGATCTGCCCTGGTTTTCTATTTCTC
>NW_006159542.1:5385336-5388296 GCF_000334495.1 Tupaia belangeri chinensis
GCGGTGCCTCTCGGGGAGACTTCGTCTCCCACCCCTCTGACCCTGTACCAAATGCCTTGACACTGACTCATTCCTCCTCTGTGAGGGATCGATCACCCAGCCATTGCAGCACCTCGGTCCACTGGTGAATTCCAGCAACCTCTGTAACATAATTTCACCATCGCCAGCCAGGCCAGCCTGGGACAAGGGGTGCCCTAGAAGCTGAGGCTCCCCATCTCACTCTGGCCAGGTGGCCTGGAGACTGCACTTTCATCTCACTGAGCCTTAGTTTCTTTAGCTCTAAAATGGGATGAATAATCTTCCTCTCAACGCTGGTGAGGATGAGCCAGAACTCACGTGGAATGTGGATGCAGGGCTGGCCTGTGGCTGAGTCTGTGAGGATAGTTAGTATTTTATTGCTGGGGAAGTAAGAGCCCTGGAGGTTGGTCACGTTTGTCATTTTAAATGTTCTAGTAACTATAAATACACACACACACACACACTCATATATATATATATATATATATATATATCTATGGATAGATATATAGATATATATATACTTTTTTTTTGAGAGAGAGAGATTTTCGCTATAAGGCACATGTGCTCGCCAGAGAGACAGAAAATGAGAGACCACCCTCTGGGGGAAATGGCCACATTATAATCCCTTCTCTTCCATTTTTTTCTTGGGATTTTTGGCATGCATGCACATGTGCCCGGTATGAGTTTCAAGCTGCTGGGTCCGGGACCTAAACTGCAGTTGGCCACATGGGAGTCCAGGTCCTTAACCACTATGCCACCTGCTGTTCCCCTAGTAGCGAGAGTTTAAAAAGGCAAAATGAAACAGGTGAAATTAATTTTAATAATAGCTTTACTTAACCCATTATATTCAAAATATTATTGTTTCAACACGTAATGTTTTATTTTTAGGTTTTTGCCATAGGGCACGTGCATTCGTCAGGGAGAGACAGAGAGGGAAAGTGAGAAATCACCGCTCGGGGGCTGGGGGGCATGACCATGCTGCAATCCCTTTTTCCTCCATTCTCCTCCTAGGATTTTGGGTACGCACGCCTGATGTGATTTTCAAGCCACCAGGTCTAGGGCTCGAACCACAGTTGGCCATATGGGAGTCTAGCACCTTAAACACCATGCCACCTGCTATACCCACATAATTAATATTTTAAAAATTATTTATGAGAGGGCCAGGCATAGTGAGTAAGGAAGTCAGTCCCCACGTGACTGGACATGGCTCAAATCCTGGCCCTGGTGGCTTGGGAAACACCAGACATATGTGTGCAAGCTCCAAGTCCTGACCGGACAAAGGAATGGAGGAGGCAGGACTGTGGGGTGACCATGCCCCACGGGGAAGTGCTTTCCCTCTCTCTCTCACTCTCTCTCTCACTCTCTGTGTCTCTCTTTTCTGGTGAGCACACACACCCTATGGAATGTTAAAAAAGGTCACTAAAACTAAGAACTGAGTTTCTTAGTGCCAGGAGCCACATTGAGTGTCACTAGTGTGTGTGGCTGGAGGTGACTTGCTGAACAGTGCAGGGCTAATCCAGGCCCTTCATATCGGAGATGGGGGAGCTGAGGTCCAGAGAAAGGGCAGGACTTGTCCAAGGTCACATGAGGATTTAGGCGCCAGAGTGTAGGACAGTCTGCATTTGAGTCCTTCCAGGGCCACTGTCCCCTCTTCCCTGAGCGCTGCAGTGTGTCCGACTGATGCTTCCCTTTGGGTGGATTCATCCTCAGCATGCTTTGCCATGTAGCATCTTTTGAGCTGATTTCTTCCGTGGACCCAGTCTCTCCAGGTGGGCCCAGGTGTCTCCTGGTTGCCAGGACTGCCTCTTCCTGTCCCTCCTCCATTGCAATTGGTCATCGCCTCCCTTTGAAATGTAACCCTTCTTCTAAGATGGGACCATTACTGCTTTCATCTTATGACTTGCACTTCTGGTAATGCCGTGGAGGGAAGGACTGAGTCCAGCCAACTCTTCAGAGCTTGCCGAGAGCATAGATGGTCTTCCCAGGCCCCTTTGAGGCGCTCAGTCAGAAAGTCCGATCCAGGCCAGAAACTGCCCCACCCCTACATTCCACCACAGCATGGCCAGGGTCAGGCCCCGCTGTCCCCCCGCCTCTCCTCTGTCTCTTACACTCATACAGGCACTCACACGCTCACTCAGCCTGCCTGAGCAGTTTCCCTGACGACTGGGGAAACAAAGCCAAGTTGGTCCCATGGGACAGGGCAGGGCAGGGCAGGGCAGGGCAGGGCAGGGCAGCATTTGGGGGTGCCCTGTAGGGGTGGGGTAGAATGGCCTGTTAGACTGGCCTGGGGGCCCCAGGAGGAGTGGGAGAGGGCAACTGACCTTCCCAGCACAATGACCCACTGTAAGGAGGCCCTCAGCCCAGTCCCTGAGAGGGGAGGACCCTGGTAGAGGGACATGACCCAGGGAAGTGACACATGGCATCTCAGAGTTGGGGAATGTCTGGAAACATCTCCTGCTGCCTCGTGTTGTCAGTGGGCCCCAGAGCTGGGAGGTGGAATGGACCCTGGACACAGAACCACAGATCTGGGATTGGGTCAGGGCCCTACCTTGGGCCAGCTGGGACCCCTTCCCCTTTGAGGACTTCACTGTTTGGGAAGGGCATCTTACTGGGGCCTGGCATTCAGGGTCGCGGAGGGTGGGACAGTGCTTGGCATGTGGTAAGAGCTCTCTGCAGAGAGCTGCTCCCGTGGGTGCCCCGGGGTTGGGACTAACTGTAGCCATGACTGAACAGCAAAGCCAGCAGCAGAAGCCACATCCAACATTTGTCCACTGCGCACTTCCCATGGCCAGACAAGGACGGGGACACAGGAAGGCACGCCACGCGCGTTCTGAGCAGCGGAATCAGTTCTAACGCAGGTGGCCTCTGGAGCTCGCCATCCGCCTGCTTCATGGATCTGCCCTGGTTTTCTATTTCTCACCTTTCTCTTGCTCTTTCCC
>NW_006159542.1:5388732-5391359 GCF_000334495.1 Tupaia belangeri chinensis
CCTTTCTCTTGCTCTTCCCCTGCCTCTGCCTTCAGGGTCCTGAAGGCAAACCAGGGAAACAAGGCGAGAAGGGCCGGACTGGAGCCAAGGTAGGTCCCTCTGTCCTGCCAGGATGAGCCCACGTCCCTCCTCCCTTCCCCCAGCTCCTGCCCAGCTGTAGTGACAGCTTGTCTCTCCTCCTGCAGGGTGCCAAGGGCTACCAAGGACAGCTGGGTGAGATGGGCGTCCCTGGAGACCCCGGACCCCCTGGCACCCCAGGCCCTAAAGGGTCCCGGGGCAGCCTGGGACCAACGGTGAGGACTGTCTGGCTGGGGTGGGAGGGTCAGGCATGGCATGGAGGGGACCACGGACGGGCAGGAAGGGAGGTACCAGGTTCCTCTGTCTGGTGTCACCCATAGCTCTTGTAAGCTGGACCCCTGGTGCTCACTGTCCCTGCCCCATCATTTGAATCATGGGTTCCTTTGGGAACTTGCAGAAAACTACAAGCCTCCCTCTGAAAACATACACACAACATGAAATATTTATTGCAATTTAAAGGGATCTGCGGATCTCCTAAAGCCCTCTGTGGGCCCAGATAATCAGCCTGGCAGTTGGGGTGGGGAGAGGAGACAAGATCCTTGGGAGCATTTTTACCAAGCAAGGGGTTTTCCCCATGGAAATAGATTCATAAGGATCAGGGAGAACCCTGCAGGCACAAGGTGACCCAAGTGTCCCAGGACACTGCTGGGCTGCCCTGGAGGAGGGGCCCAGAGGGGTATGACAGCTGCAAGAGATGAGACCCCCAGGGGACACGGGAGGGGCAGAAGAGGGAGCTGCAGCCGGCCCAGCTGACAGTGGCAGCAGTAGCAGCTGAGCTGGTGCATGCTGCTCAGTGGTTTCCCAGGTGCCATGTGCCCACGCGGCTGGTTTCTACCTACTGAGGTCGCACCATGGGGTGGAGGTCAGGAGGAGCGTCGCAGGGGCGCACTGGTATCAAACACGTCCACCACATGGATGCAAAGGCGCAGATGCCCGCCGTGCATAGGAAATAGTAAAACAGGGCGATCAGGAAGGGATGAGTTTTAAGTGTCGTTTATCTTTGGTTTTAGTAAAATCAATTTAACCGTAAGTTCATACAACTAGTTCTAATAATGGCTCTGTTTAAATGGTTCTAAGTCCTGAAAATGTACTAATGGGCCATCACAAACCGCCGCAGCCAGGAGGAGCACAGGCTTGGGCCAAGGTGGGGAGTTCCAGGAAGGAGGGAAGTGCCGCTTGCTCTCCACCTCGTCCTCCTGCCTTGGGTCCCGGCAGTGTGGACACACCAGGCTGCTGGGCCAAGTGGGGCCGGCGCCTGGGGGAGAGACTTCCTGTGTCCCCACTGTGAGAGCCACACTCCATACCAATGAAGTCTCCTCCTCCCGTAGGGTGCTCCAGGACGGATGGGGGCCCAAGGAGAACCGGGACTGGCTGGTTACGATGTAAGCAGATGCTGCCTTAAGGATCTCTCTCTTCCCCACTTGTCTGGAGCTCTGTCCTGCAGGCTTCAGATCTGCCCCACCACCTCCCAGCTGAGAGCCGGTCCCTGGGCCGTGGAAGGTGTGGGCTCACGCCTGCCCCAGGGAGCTCTGGGCCTAGAGTCAGGTGGGGATCGGGAGCCATGACGGGATGGATTGGGGTAGGGCAGACGTTGCCATCAGTCCTCTAGAGCCCCCCAGGATATTTCCTGCTGTGGGGTACACGGGGCCTTCCCGTGACTCGTCCAGCAGTTTCCCAGCTGCTCTCTACTCTTTAGCAGGAGTAGAGCCCACTTTGCATTCAAGTTCGCACCCCCTTAGAGCCAGATGTGCCAACCCATGTTTCACATCCGGGAAGACCAGGGCTCAGGGAGGCATGAAGCTGGGTCACAAAGGGAAACTGAGGCTCCAAGGGGTCAAAAGGCATGTGCAAGGCCTGCCAGCTCATTAAGTTGGGAGGTGGACCCTAGTCCAGTCTTTGTGGATCTAGTTTCCATGTCTGAAAGAGACAGCAGGAAGGAGAGGAGAGGGTAACTGGAGAGAGGGTGCAGGAGCTCGTGGGAGGTGTCTGCCCAAAGTGGGCAAGCCGTTTGCCCTCACTCCTGTCCCTGCCCTGGAGGACAGACCTGGCTCTCCCAAGATCCTACCAGGTCTGTTGTGGAGTAAGGCAGGCAGGGTCCCCAGCCATCTGAGCTGGACCCCTCCTTAGAGGTGAACCTGGGACCCACACAGCGTGCTAGGGAGAGGCGTGGGACTTGCTCAGAGCCACGCAGTGAATGCGGGTGGCACTGGGACCCAGCTATGCAGTCCAGGGCCTCCATCTCAAGTTCTTGTCCTTTGCCGTGTCCCTCCTGTGTCCTCACTGCCCCATGCTCTCACCTCTCCATCTCGTTTTCCTGCAGGGACACAAAGGCATGGTGGGACCCCTCGGACCTCCTGGACCCAAAGGTGAAAAGGTGAGTGTTGGAAACCAGCAGTTAGCGTAATGGCTCTGTCGCTGGACTCCCTCGTAGTCGACCGCGGTTCGCGTCCCGGACCCGGTGGCTTACAACTCACACTGGGTGCGTGTGCGTGCGTGCCCAAGATCCCAAGAGGAGAATGGAGGAGAAGTGATTGCGGCGTGACCATCCC
>NW_006159542.1:5391901-5401592 GCF_000334495.1 Tupaia belangeri chinensis
CGTTGCCTATAGGGAAAAAAAAAACAAAAAAAAAAACAAAAAAAACTCCCCAAAAAAAAAAAAAAAAAAAAAAGGTGAGTGTTTCATCTTGGGGAAGCAACTGCTCCCTAGTATCTGGGGCCAAGGTCGGCTTTGGGCCAGGAGGAGTGAGCACAGGGTACCTGTGCCGGGGGGAGCACAAGAAGCCCGTGGCCGCTCATGCCGCCAGTGTTGCTGTAGCAGGCACGAGCCATCAGCACCCACTCAACACTGGGTGTAGGACGCCATCACCAAGCCTAGCCCTGGAACAAAATCATTCGTGATTCCTGCCTTCGAGGGACTTACAGTCAAGCGGGAGAAGTGACGTCAATCGCGTCATGACCGAACAGTGCGATTCCGTCACCTGCATGAACTCGGGCTGAAGCCTTGCCCGTGAGTGAGTGAGAAGAGCCTGAGAGTGAGAAGAGCCTGAGCAAGGAGTGGGCTGAGGCTGGAAAGTGGGAAGCCTGGCACTTCATGGCCGAGGAAGGAGCCGCTGAGGCAGAGGGAAGGCACATCTTCCTCAACTCCACGGCGCTGCACCTGGGGGATCACTGGGCCCTGCACCGCCATGCAGGGGAAGGGCCAGGAGGTCCCAGGCATCGGCCCTGGGTCACACCCTAAGGCAGCACCCAACTGGCCCCACCCACGTCAACAGCCCTGGGCCACTCCTTCCTGTCCTGCCCCCTGCTCCAATGCTCTGCTTGGCTGGAATGCTGGCTCCTGGCTGGCGACCCACTGCGGCATCCTTGCCCCCCACCCCACCGCCTCTCCAACCCTCCTTTCTTTGCCAAATCAGCGCCCCACTAACTAAATCTCGCTGTCGATGAGTCACGCTGGCCTGGCTTGCTGTCCAGCCGGCCCCTGCCTCTTGCTTAGGGAAGTGCACATCTGCAGTCAGGGGGACTCCGTGGGAAGCTGCAGGAAGTGCCACTCAGGACCCAGAGCCTCTCCTGCATCCTCACAGTCTGCCAGGGCTGGCACAGAAGGGGTTAACACAGATCCTAGCTGAGGTGCTGGTGTGCCCCAAGGCCTCCGCTCAGGGCCATCTGTGGCTGCTGAGAATGGAACCCTAACACCAAATCTGCCCTACCAGCCAGAGCTGGGTGGGTCGCCAGGATTCCCTGAGCCTTGACTGCCTCATCTGCCCAGTGCGTGGGTACCCGGGAAGGCCAGGCTAAGTAGGACAGCACAGATGTCAGCCAGACGGTTTCCGGCGTCCAGGGTCCTGCTATCCAACAGTATCTGTGGAGGACTTGGCATGTTCAGGCGCCGAGCTAGGGGGAAGGATGATGCCCCGAAGAGCTCAGGAGTGGGAACAGTCACAGGAGCGAATGGCCAGTCGCTGGCTGGGATGCTAAGACGAGAGCCTGCCTGGGGAGGCCCACCGGAGCACCTGGCCCTGTGCAGAGCGTCCCCTTGGGTTTCCCTCATCCCTCCCTCTGGCAGGGAATCCTCACCTTTCCTCGAAGGGCATCGCTGGTGATCCCCTTCACGCCATCCCCTACTCCCTGGCCGGGAAAAGGAGCTCAGAGACAGGAAGGGACATGGCGAAGGTGGGTGGCGGGTCCGGAGCAGCCGGTGTGAGCTCAGCCCTCCGACTCCGTGCACCCGGCTGTCCACGGGACTCACCTGGGGTGGCTGAGCGGTGACGATACGGCAAAGAGTGCCACCGTCCTGCGCTCCACGATGACGCTGGTTCCGCCACGCCCACCCCTCCCTCTCTGGCCTCAGTCTCCGCCCTGCTGCCATAATGAGACCTTCGTTGCTGATGAAGGCTTTCCATCTGAGTCTCCACAGCCCCAGGGACAGGTGGTTTGTCCTAAGACGGGTTCTGTGTCCACAGGGAGAGCAGGGCGAGGACGGCAAGGCTGAGGGCCCCCCAGGGCCACCTGGAGATCGGGTAAGTCCCCTTCCATCCTGTGAGCCTTCCAGGTCCAAGGTGGAGCCTGGCCCCCTGCTGCATGGGGAGTGGCAGGCTGAGCCCGGGCGGGACTGGGTGGAGCTGTGCAGTGTGGCCAGCCGGACCTGGGGCCAGCACCCTCTGCACGGGTGGCCCACGTTGTGCTGTTGTCCTTGTCATCAGGGCCCTGTGGGGGATCGAGGAGACCGCGGGGAACCGGGGGACCCTGGATACCCTGTGAGTATCAGAGCCCCTACTGCTGCAGGATTGGGGTGTCGTAGAGAGGGCAGCCTCCCTGGGACGCAGCCCTTCCTGTACCCCAGGCCAGAAACAACCCCCTGTAAGAGTCCCAGTGCACCATTCACACGCCAGGGGACAGAGAGGTTGGAGGGCTGGAGCGGGACGGGACCGCGTGCGCCTCGTATCTGTTGATGACTTCCTCTGCGTGGCCTGAACAGGCCCTTGTCCTCTGAGGACCTCAGTCTCCCTCTTTGCGGCTGGGAACAGCTCTCCCAGCAGGAGCAAGGATAAGCCATTGTGCCCCCATGAACTCTGCACCTCCCCTCTCCTTCATCCACGCCCGTGGGGTCATTGTTCACCCCTCCTGCAGGCTGAGCCCCCTCACCTGTTTCTTCTTGGCTTCCAGGGACAGGAGGGTGTGCCAGGCCTCCGTGGAAAGCCGGGTCAGCAGGGCCGACCAGTGAGTGGTGCCCCCTGTCCCATTTCCCTTTCAAGCCTGCAGAAGTGGGTGGAGCTGTGGGAAATAAAGAACGGAGCCCTTTAAAGCTTAAAGGGACCTTGCCTGTGGGAGGGCTTGGGGCAGTCCATTCTGGCTTCTTCTGCCCTGATCTTGGGGGCACCCCCAGAGCCTGCACCCCCAAACCCCTCCCCACCCCTCCCTCTCCAGGCGGAGACTGGCCACCCTCCCCGGGAGTGAACCCTGGGGCTGCCTTGCGTCATCTCACCTTGGTTTGCAGGGGCATCCGGGACCCCAGGGGCGGCCGGGACCCAAAGGATCAAAAGGCGAAGAGGTAAGAGGATTTGGTTCTCATCTAGGAAGGTCGCACAGCAGGGCTGGGAGGGCGGCCTCCCGGGACTCCTGCAGGTGGTTCTGACCGTGAGTCCATTTTCCCTCAAACAGCCTAAGGGAGGAGGGGGCCTCCAGGAGGGAAGTCCTAACTGAAGTACACTGGGGGACTCGAACTCAGGGCAGACAAGCGCCAGAGCTGGCCAACCTCCCCGCCAAACCACTCTGGGGAAAGAGAGAAAACTGAGAGAAGTGCAGTGAGGGGGTCTGGAGAAAGAGAGGGACCAGGGTGCTTCTGTGGCTCCTTAGGCGGAGGTAGGGCCATTGCTGTCTTCCTGTCCCCCTCTGTGCCCGCTGTCCCCACTCTGGGATAGCCACGCCCTGGAGGAGCGAATGACCCACAGGCCTGAGCTCCAGTTCCCACCAGGAATTGCCAGGGCAGTGTGAGGGCCGGCAGGGGACTCTGGACCTGAGGAAGGCTCAGGGCCAACCCTGGCCATCTTACAGGCCCTGCTTGGGCCCTGTTTGTGGAGTCAGATGCCCATGATCCTCTCAGCACCCCCTGTCCAGAGCTCCTAGGGTTCTGCACCCCCTCCAGGGGCCTCCCTCATGTTGTTCTTGATTTTGCAGGGACCGAAGGGGAAGCAAGGCAAAGCTGGGGCACCGGGCCGGAGGGGGATCCAGGTGAGTGGCCTGCACCTCTGCTTTCTCGCCAGCCTCCACGTCCATCCCCCAGAAGTCCTCACCAGTTTCTTATGTACCCCCAGGGCCTGCAGGGGCTGCCGGGCCCCCGGGGCGTGGTGGGGAGACAGGGCCTCGAGGGTGCTGCTGGACCAGATGGCTTTCCGGGTAGGGACGGCCAAGCCGGACCACAGGTGAGCAGGACTTGGGGTGAACAGATGGCACGAGGCCAGGGGGTACTCCCACAGGCCATGGGCACCAGAGGGGAGGAACCAAGAAGTTCCCTGGGCTGCTGGGGGCTGGAATGTGGCCCTCTGACCGTCTGTCTTTGACGCCAGCTCCCAGGAAGCTTTCCAGTTCACACCCTGCCCAGTGGAGAGAGCGCCTAGTTTTTAAGATCAAAAATATAAAACAGGCAAACAAACCCAAAAACGTAATACACTTAAACACAAGCACGTGTGAGGCACACGCCTGTGTGTGAGTACAGAAAACCATCGAGCAGTGCTCACCTCTAGGTGGTGTACTTATAGGTGACTTATTGTCCTCAGATGCTTTTCTATTTGAGATGACTATTTTTAGAAATAAATATAGATACTTTCCACACACAAAAAATGTCCACGGGACCAACAGTTGACATACTAGCTGTGCCTGGACTCGTCGCGTAGTTGACCGCCGTTTGAGTCCCGGACCTGGTGGCTAAAAACTCACGCCGGCCACGTGTGCGTGCGTGCCCAAGATCCCGAGAGGAGAATGGAGGAGAAAGGATTGTGGTGTGGCCATCTACGCCAGCTCCCAGGAAGCTTTCCAGTTCACACCCTGCCCAGTGGAGAGAGCGCCTAGTTTTTAAGATCAAAAATATAAAACAGGCAAACAAACCCAAAAACGTAATACACTTAAACACAAGCACGTGTGAGGCACACGCCTGTGTGTGAGTACAGAAAACCATCGAGCAGTGCTCACCTCTAGGTGGTGTACTTATAGGTGACTTATTGTCCTCAGATGCTTTTCTATTTGAGATGACTATTTTTAGAAATAAATATAGATACTTTCCACACACAAAAAATGTCCACGGGACCAACAGTTGACATACTAGCTGTGCCTGGACTCGTCGCGTAGTTGACCGCCGTTTGAGTCCCGGACCTGGTGGCTAAAAACTCACGCCGGCCACGTGTGCGTGCGTGCCCAAGATCCCGAGAGGAGAATGGAGGAGAAAGGATTGTGGTGTGGCCATCTCCCCAGGGGTGATTTCTCGCTTTCTGTCTCTCTGTCTCTCTCTGTCTTTCTGGTGAGCGCACATGCCCTATAGCAAAAACCTCTCCAAAAAAAAAAAGTCCTGTCCTGTCTCCATGTGCCAACCCTCAGCCCCACCTGTTCCTGGCCCAGCCTCTTCTCACACAGGCAGGGAACTCCCTCCCCACTTCCTGCTGCACCTGGAGCTCGCCCTAGCTTCGTCGCTTCTGCCTCCATGGCTGCCTGTTTCAGAGAGAGATTCTCTTTGCCTACCTTCTCTACAGGGGGAGCAGGGAGACGATGGGGACCCTGGCCTCATGGGCCCTGCTGGGAAGAGAGGAAATCCAGGTGTGGCCGGCTTGCCTGGAGCACAGGGGCCCCCAGGATTCAAGGTCAGACCCTTCTTAATCCATTCTCCCACCCCCACCCTTCTCTACTGACTGCAGTGGTGCTGACTCTCCAAGCGCCCATGTCCCACCGCCTGTGTGAAAATGAAGTTCCTATCATTGGCCTTTCTTGGAGGTCCCTGCCCTAAGCTGAAACCAGACTTTTAGGATAGTTTATCCAGGTGGCTATAAGTACAGGGCCCTTCCAGGTCCCAGAAACTGGACATTTAGTTGTCTACTGACACCCTCTTGTGGGCTCTTATGGAACAGCAAGGTGTTGCCTGGAGCTGGGATCCGGCTCCAAGGCATCTTCAGAGAGCTTCCTTGGGTGACTTGGGTGAGAAGGTCGCCCTGAATCCATCCGAGCCCAGGGCTGGATGTAAACAAATGGCTCCGGTGTGGTCCTTGATCTCCATGTGCTTGAGGCTGAAAGGTTGGAGCCCTCTAGGAGGACAGCAGGCAGAGGGCAAAGGTCAAGGGGCAGATGTGACTGAGATGGGGAGGGGACACTATAGGCAGAAGGGGCAGGGCCAGTAGAGATGTGGAGTTTGGAGCTGGGGAGAAGCTGTGTGGGAGAGTGCAGGGGAAGGTGGGACCCCCGGTACCAGAGCCCTCAGGGTGAGTGGGCAAGAGAGCTTCCTCTTCAGGAGGTGGGATTTGCCCACCACAAGCTCCCAGCCTCTGTCCTCTGCCCTAGCATGCTGGGTCTCAGGGGCCCCTGAGGGATCACTGGTCTGCCTCTCCTGGGCCTCCCACCCTTCCTTAGAGCCACTTACCCCCTTTTGTAACTTGAATATGCTTTTTTTTAAGGGTGAAAGTGGGTTACCTGGCCAGCTGGGTCCTCCAGGCAAGAGAGGGACAGAGGGTGGAACCGGACTTCCTGGGATTCGGGGGGAGCCTGGATCCAAAGGTCAGCCGGTAAGTGAATCCCAGGGAATACATATGCCCACACACTAAGGTGTACACATACTTACACACGCATACACACACACACACACACACACACACACACACGAACCTTCAGGTTCACATATTCACACAAAGACCCAGACTCCACATGCCTGCCTGTGACAAGGGCTGAATGACACACCGTCTGCCTCCCCTGGGCGGAGTATTGGGAGGCTGAGAAAGGAGATCTGGGTGGTCTCTGCAGAACGAGGAGAGATGGGTCTTACCCGGGCTCAAGCAATGCCTACTCTAGGGCTCATTCTGTGCTGAACTTCCTTCCCCCTGCCTCTATCTCAGGGGCTAAAACCAACTTACACCTGCCTAGAGAGAGAGGAAAGAAGGAACCCAGAATAGACGAGGCAGATAGACAACAGCACCCTAGTTAAAGACAGAGGACCTCACATTGGATGAAAAAGCAAGACTCAACTGTGTACTGCTACAAGGACCCCATTTTAAATACAACTATACAAACAAGTGAAAGTATGGAAAAAGGGGGACCAGCAGTTGGCGTAACGGCTATGTTGCTGGACTCCTATGTAGTAGACTGCGGTGCGAATCCTAGACCTGGTGGCTTAAATTCACACTGGGTGCGCGTGTGTGCGTGCCCAAGATTCCAAGAGGAGAATGGAGGAGAAGGGATTGCAGTGTGGCCATCCCCCCTGGGGGGTGATTTCTCGCTTTCTCTCTGCCTCTCTCTTTCTGGCGAGCACACACCCTATAGCAAAAACCTCTCAAAAAAAAGAAAGAAAGTATGGAACTAACTACACTACACTACTACACTACACTACACTACACTAACACTCATCCAAACAAAGTGGAATAGGTATTTTAATATCAGACAAAGTGAGGGTGGTGGGTGGCATAGTGGTTAAGGTATCAGACTCCCATGTGGCAGACCACAGTTCAAGTCCCAGACCTGACAGCTTGAAAATCATGCTGGCGCATGTGTATGCACGCCCCAAATCCTAGGAGAATAGAGAAGAAGTGATTGTGGTGTGGCCATATCCCCTGGGAGGTGATTTCTCACTTTCCGTCTCTCTCTCTCTCTCCCTCGGTCTCTCTCTCTGGCAAGCATACATGCTCTATGGCAAAAACTTAAAGAAAAAAAAAAAAGTAAAAGCAAAACCTCTGGGCCCAGGTGTCTTCACTGATAGAGTCCACTAGAATTATATGGAAAAAATACTACCAAGTCTATATAAATGCTCCCAGAAGGTGAAGAGAAAAGAATGCTTCCCATTTTGTTCCATGAGGCAGTATTACTTTGATGTCACAAAATAAAATTATTGGAGCTAGTAAGCCAAAGTTTCAGGGCATAATATCAATATACGAAAATTAATTCTCTTTCTATACACTAACAATGAACAATTCAAAAATAAAATTAAGGAAACAATTCCATTTATAATAACATTAAATAGACCTAAGATAGGAATACATTTAACAAAAAGTATAATACACGAACACTAAAAACTTCAAAACATTGTCAAAAGGAATGAAAGAAAACATAGTAAACCCAAATAAATTAGAAAGACATCCCGCATTCATGGATCAGAAGACTTAATATGAAGATGGCAATACTCCCCACAGCTGGTCTCTAACAGATTCAGTGCAATCCCTAGCAAATTCACTGTCGGCTTTTTTTAAGCAAACGCTAACAAATTGATCCTAAAATTCATATGAAAATAAAAGTGACCCAAACTAGCCAAAACAGGCTTGAAAGAGATCAAAGTTAGAGGACTCACACTTCCTAATCTCCCAACTTAATACAAAGCTATAGTAATCAGAGCAATGTGTCACCAGCATAGGATAGACACTTAGGTCAGAATACATAGAAAGGGGGCCAGGAGGTGGCATGGTGGTTATGGCCCCTGGGCTCCCACATGATTGACTGTGGTTCGAGTTCTGGGCCTGAAAACTTGAAACTCATGTGGGGGTGCATGTACATGCATGCCCCAAATCATGAGAGGACAATGGAAGAGAAGGGATGGCAGCATGGCCATCCCCCCAGGAGGTGACTTCTCTCTTTCTGTCTCTCTTTCTCTCTAGGTCTCCACGGAGTGCACATGCCCTATAATGAAAATCTCTCTCCCATTAAAAAAAAAAAAAAAAAAAAAAAAGAATACATAGAAAGGAATAGAATTCAGAATCCAGAAATAAACTTCTTTTTTCTTTTTTGGAGAGGATTTTGCTATAGGGCACATGCGCTCACCAGACAGACAGAGAGAGACAGAGAGATAGAAAGCGAGAAATCACCCCCCAGGGGGATGGCCATGCCACAATCCCTTCTCCTTCATTCTCCTCTAGGAAATCTTGGGCACGCACGCACACGCGCCCAGCGTGAGTTTTAAGCCACCGGGTCCGGGACTCGAACCGCGGTCGACTACGTGGGAGTCCAGCAACATAGCCATTATGCTAACTGCTGGTCCCCAGAAATAAACTTTTAAATATGTGTTAGTTGATTTTCAACAAGGGCACTAGAACAATTGAATAGGCAAAGAATAGTTGTTTTTTCCCCCAATAAATAGCGCTGAGACAATTACATATCCACGTGTCAAAGAATGAAGTTGTGAAGTCCTGCCTCACATCGCAGACAAAAACTAACAATGAATCATAGACCTAGAAGTGAAGGTTAAAACCGTAACAATCTTACGGGAAAACATAAGAATAATTTTCATATTGAATTAGGCAATAGTTTCATAACTATGATACTAAAACTACAAGAAACAAAAGGAAAAGTAGATTAATTGGACCTATTATCAAAGACCAAAACATGTAGTGGTTCAGAGGATATCATAAGAAAGTGAAAACAGGGACCAGCAGTTAGCGTAATGGCTATGTCACTGGACTCCCACATAGTCGACTGCACTTTGCATCCCGGATCTGGTGGCTTGAAACTTACACTGGGTGCGTGTGCGTGCGTGCCCAGGATCCCGAGAGGAGAATGGAGGAAAAGGTACTGCGGCATGGCCATCCCCCCTGGGGGGGTGATTTCTTGCTCTCTGTCTCTCTGTCTCTCTCTGTCCGTCTGGCAAGCACACACGCCCTGTAGCAAAAACCTCTCCAAAAAAAAATTAAAAAAAAAAAAGTGAAAACAAAATAGAAGAAAATATTTGCAAATCCTACAGTTGATGGGAAACTTGCATCTGGAATGTATAAAGAACCTGTATAACAGAATAAAACAACTCAATTTAGAATGGGCAAAGTAGTTGAGTGGACATTTCTCCAAAGATGACAGGCGAACAGCCAATAAACATGCAAAAGACAAATGAACATCACTAGTTACCACTTGACATTCTCTAGAATGGCTAAAAAAGACATCAACAAGTGTTGGCAAAGATGTGGAGAAAATAGAGCCCACGTACACTGCTGGTGGGAGTGTTCAATGGTCCAACCACTTGGGGAAATCAGCAACTCCTCAGTGAGACATGGGTACCCAGAGCCAGAGGGGAGCACAGCAGTAAAATGGGATGATGCTCTGAGAGGCTGATTCACAGGGAAAGA
>NW_006159542.1:5401624-5407666 GCF_000334495.1 Tupaia belangeri chinensis
TTTATCAGGCATACCTGTGACCAGGATCTGGGGTTGGCTGAGGCTGGGGGATACATGATGTCAAGACCTTGCTGAGGTGCTGTCTCTGTGTCTCTCTCTCTCTCACTCATGGAAGAAATAAAGAAGTCATTTTTAAAAATAAAGTATAAATTTATTTTTAAAAAAAAAAAAAAAAACATAGGGGCCAGCAGGCATGATGATGAAAACTTTATGACTGACCATGGTTCAAGTCCTGGACCTGGCATTTCACTTTCTCACTTTCCTTTTCTCTCTCATCAAATTAAAAATGATAATGATAATAAGGGACCAGCAGATGGTGTAATGGTTATGTCACTGGGCTCCCATCTAGTCGACCGCAGTTCAAGTCCCAAACCTGGTGGCTTCAAACTCACACCCGGTGCATGTGGGTGCATGCCCAAGATCCCAAGAGGAGAATGGAGGAGAAAGGATTACGGCATGGCCATCCCCTCAGAGGACAATTTCTCACTTTCTGTGTCTTTGTCTCTGTCTCTCCAATGAGCACATATGCCCTATACCAATATACAAGAATCTCTCTTTAAAAAAAATGATAATAAAATTAAATAAAACAATTCTTTAAGGGGACCGGAAAGTGGTGTGGTGGTTAAGGGCGCTGGATTCCCACATGGCCAACTGCGGTTTGAGTCCCGGACCTCTTAGCTTGCTTTCTCACTTTTCCTCTCCCTCTCTCTCTTACTATGTCCCTCTCTGGTCAAATTAAAATAAATAAATAAAGTTAAATAAAATAATTCTTTAAAAAATAATAATTCTTTAAGAACAAACAGTAACAAAAAATAGTTACCCTATAACATAGCAATTCTACCCCTAGATATACACAAAAGAGAAATGAAAACATATGTCTATACAACAATCTATCCACAAATGTTCATAGCAATATTATTCATAATAGACCAAAGTAGAGGGCCAGCAGGTGGCATAGAGGTTAAGGCAGCTGGATCTCACATGATCGACTTTGTGGTTCCAATCCCGGACCCAGCAGCTTGAAAATCACACTGGGTGTATGTGTATGCATGCCCAGAATCCTGAGAGGAATTCAAAGGAGATAGGATTGTGGTGTGGCCATCTTCCCAGGGGGTGATTTCTCACTTTCCCTCTCTTTCTGTGTGTGTGTGTGTGTGTGTGTGTGTGTGTGTGTGCACGTGCGCACATGCGTGCCACTTCTCTGGTAAGTTCTTGTACCCTATTTCAAAAACTAAAATCAAAAACTGATAAGTGAATGAATAACATGTGGTATACCCACACAGTGAAACATTTGGCAATAAGAGAGGGACAGGGGTGATACATGCTATGGGGTGGATGAACTTTGGAAGCATAATGCTAAGTGAAAGAAGTCAGACAAAAGACACATACTGCATGATTCTGCTTACAAGAAACACCCAGAATAGGCAAATCTTTAGAGACGGAAAATAAGTTATTGGTCGCCAGAAAAAAATGACTGAGGAAGTGACTGTTCGTGGGTACAGGGTTTCTTTTCAGACTGATGAAAATGTTCTGAAACGATGGTGAGTGCACAGTAAAAGCCACTAAATCGTACACTTTTTTTTTAAAAAAAAAACCATAGGGCATGTGCACTTGCCAGAGAGAGAGGAACAGAGAGATTATGCCATCCGCTGGTCCCAGGATCTGGTGCTCTTAGCCACCAGGCTGAAGGGCTGGCCAGGGAGCTGGTTTTTCAGTAGAGTATTTGGAATGGGTGGGAGGAAATCTGTGAATCCTTGCATTCTTTTCCTTGGCGACCTGGGACAGGAGCCCTGACTGTCTGGAGCTTTCCCGTGGGAACCCCGAGCTGGGCTCCGCAGTCCCATCAGACAGAGGGCACAGGCACTTGCCCCTTGGAGCCCAGGCCGACGGGCATCTAGTTTGCATCTGTTCACACCCTCTGGTCACCTTGTAGCGGAGTCACTGATGTCCGTGGAGAGGCTGCAAGGAAGAAGGCAGGAAGCCTTGCCTCGGAGCTCTGGGGCGCTGGGTAACTGGCCAGGTCCCTGTCCCCAACCTCCTTACCCACTCTCCTGTCCTCCCGCAGGGCGACTCTGGTGAGATGGGCTTCCCAGGAATAGCTGGTCTCTTTGGACCCAAGGTACTGACTCCCACCCCTCAGTGTTCCTGTGGGGCCCCGTCACCCACCCCACTCATTCACTTACTCAACAAAGATTTAGCAAACCCTTGCGGTGTGGCCAGGACCTTGGCAGGAATCAAGCTTGAACCTCCTCTTCCCAGTACTTGTTCCGCTGACTCGGGTTCCCAGCCCAACTCCACAGTTTCCCTGTGCCCGAGGACAGCCACTTAGTCCCTCGGTTTCCTCATCTGTAGAATGGGACTGTAGGGAGTGTTGCCGGAATTAAGGCCAGAGGCGTTGCCCTGTGCCGCACTGAGCAGGTACACAGTTGCTACCTGCTAACTAGCTGGGGCCTCTCCAGCAAGGCTGCTCAACAGGGGGGGCGGTAAACAGTGGCCACACCCGGGGCAAGGAGCTGCCCCGCGGCCACCTGGGCACAGACGGCCTTCCTCTGCCTCCCACAGGGCCCCCCAGGAGATGTCGGCTTTAAGGGTATCCAGGGTCCTCGGGGACCTCCTGGCTTGATGGTGAGTCCCTCCCACTGCCCCAGTGGGGACAGTCGCTCTAGGCCCCAGGCCAGCCCTCAGCTGGCTGGACATGTGTCCTCCTTCACCCCGGAGCCCCGTCTGTGCCCACATCCTGCATTCCCATGCCCGCACCTCTGCTCAGACTGCTCATCCTTCAGCCTCCTTTCTTGCTCACTCCCCTCTAGTAGCCTGCTCTACTGGCCCTTCCCAAGGCCCATGGAAGGGGCTCAGGAGGTGCACAGCCTGGGCCCTGCTCTGGGATGTCTCGCTTCCATTTCCTGGGGACACTCAGGCTGTCCTCCAGCCCCCTGTCTCCAGGTCCAGGACCAGGACATACAGCCTTTCTTTCTCCTATAGGGAAAAGGAGGCCTCATCGGGCCCCTTGGAACCCTGGGACCTTCAGGACTCCCGGTATGTGCAGAGGGCGGGCCAGGAAGACTCCTGGGTCCCTTTTCCTCCCGATACCACATGGTCTTTGTGCCTCTGTGCCTCTGCTAAGCCCGGGGATAGGGTTGTGGGTCCCAGTTGGGTTTAGACCAGCAGTCCCCAGCCTTTTGGGTACAAGTTTCCCCACCTGGGAACTGGGGCTTCTCCTCTGAGCTCTGTGTCACTGGGCTGTGGTTTGTTGCAGGGTCCAAAGGGTGACAAAGGCAGCCGAGGGGACTGGGTGAGTGGATGAGCTGAGGGGACTACGACGGGGGTGGAGAGGGGCAGACTCTCATGGGCAGGGTCCCCTAACTCCCTTCCCTGCTTCTTTCTTCCTCCAGGGATTGCAAGGTCCGAGGGTGAGTGGGCTGGGCATGCAGGGAGTGGGGTGGGTGGGTATTCTAGTTCCCCTCCTTCTATGGTGACTGAGGTCCCTGGAGTTCTTTCCCTCTGGCCCCTGTTATCCCCGTCTATACCAGGGCAGCCATAGTCCCTGGGTGTCGGGGTCTGCAGAGAAAGGGTGGGGGACATGGAAGGCCGATGCCGACCAGGTCCTCACTGTTTCTCTCCTCTTCTCTAGGGTCCTCCTGGCCCGAGAGGGCGGCCTGGCCCACCGGTAGGTACCTGGGTGTTCGGTGTAGGTTGGACTTGTGAGGGTGGGAGATGGGGTCCATAAACAAGCACCAAGCCTTTGCTGCATGCTGAGCCTTGACCTCGCACCTCACAGGCCCTTATGCTCCCTACAGCCCACGGGTTCTAGGAGAGCAGAGACCAGCCGGCACGTGCTCTCATGCGCAGCTAGCGCCGGTACTCTCCTGCCAACCTCGGGGCCTCTATACCCAGCGCCCCCCAATGCTGACCCACTGCCTTCTTTTGCAGGGTCCTCCAGGGGGTCCTATCCAGTTCGTAAGTTGCAGAACATTCTCTTTTGCCTACTGGGGGTAAGGCCCAGGGAGCGGGAACCGGGAGGTAGTTGAGCCATCTCTGGCTGTGGTGACTTGAACTCTAAGCTGGGCCAGGGATGGTTGGACCTTCGTCTCTTCCCACTGGAGCTTTGGGTCCTGGAGCAACAGAAAGACCCCTGGGCCAGGAGGCAGGGAAGCTAGGTTTTCTGCAGGACGTGGCCTCGACTGTGACCAGCCCCTGTCCTGTGGGTCCTGCCTGTGGACCCAAAACAAACAGGCTGATGGCCAAGGGTCTGTCTGTGTCAGATTCTCAGGTGGTCGACCAGGGCGCCTGTGCTTCTCCTGGTGGGCACCACAGCCCTGTCCCAGCAAGCCCTGTGCCAAGTCTGTCCCCATTCTGCCACTTCCCTGCTTGGTCACCTTCAAAATCAGGCCCTGACCGCGGCCCAGGACATGGCCATGACGGAAGACTTCACAGAGCAGGAGTTCAGGCCATGGGTCACTTGGAATCTCTGCCCTTCTCTCAGTGTCCTCCCTCTGCAGCGCCCACAGGACAGAGTGACAGCCTGGCCACTTCTTCTGTAGCCATCCCTTGTCCTTCTTGTAAATGAGGAAGATGGCCTTCCCCCTCTTAAACATGGAGAGTGAGAGGATTGGAGCTGTTTTAGGAATAGCTGATACTTACTGAGCTCTCTCTCCTATAACCAGACAGGTTAGAAGCGCCTGCGTGTGTTCACCTGTGCCTTCCTCACAACAGTTCTAGGGGAAAGTTTATGATCAGGCCAGTTTCCAGGCGAGAGAACAGACCCAAAGAAAGGTCAAGCATCTTGCTCCAGACTATGCAGTGACTCAGTGGCAGGACTGGGATTTGAACCCCAGGAGTACCCCAGAGTCTGGGTTCCGGGCCCCAACTCTGGTCTTTACTCACAGGCTGGTTCCTGCCCTGTCTGTGTTTCTGAAAGCCTCAGCCATCCCTCTGCTGAGCCCAGGGTTGGGGTTGTAGGTCCCAGTGTGTGTTAGACCAGCAGTCCACAGCGTTTTTGGCACCAGGGCCTGGTTTTATGGAAGGCAATTGTCCATAAACAAGGGCGGCAGGGATAGATTACAAGAGCATGCAACATAGATTCCTCGCGTGCACAGTTCACAGCAGGGTTCAGCTCCTAGGAGAATCTAGAGCCCCACTGATCTGACAGGAGGGGAGCTCAGGCTGTAATGCATGGATTGAAAGTGACTGGAAACCCAGATGAAGCTTCACTTGCTTCCCTGCTGCTCACGTCCTGCCGGGCATCCAGGTTCTTGTGTAGGTCCATGGTCCAGTTTTAGGCCAGGATAGTGCCAGGCAAAGGAGAAAAGCCAGGACTGTGGGGCAGAGAAAGGGGCCTTCCCCAGCTGGGGGGCAAGAGGGGCAGGAGGAGCAGGAGCAGCCTCCACGGCAGTCACCTCTGTGGGATCAGGCAAAGCTCCTCTGTTGCACCGTGGACCTCTGCAGCATGCAAATGAGTGGTGGTCCTGTGCACTGGAGGACACTTAGCTGTGTTCTCAGCCTCTAACCATGAGATGCAAATAATACCCTGCTGTAATAACCAATGTGTCTCCAGATATTGCCACTGTCCCCTGAGGGGCATCTCTGCCCCCGTTAAGAACCACTGGTGCAGGAGACAGCCCGTTGGTGCACTGGAGGGAGGGAAGGGTGTTCTGGACAATGTGAGCAGCATGTGCAAAGGCCCTGGGGCTAGACAGAGCATGCATTTAGGAACCTGGAAGTACTGTACCGCGTCTGGTGATAGAACACGTCTGGGGGCGAGGAGAGAGATGAGGCTTGAGACACACTCCAGCCGGGTCTTGTGACCATGCCTAGGAGTCTGGACTCGGTCCTGAGGGCAATGGGGAGCTATGGACGTGCCTGGAGGATGGGAGCAGCAGACACAGCCTTCACTCTCAGCAAAGAGACAAAGGACAGAACGTTCCACAGAGGCGTGTGCCTGGGCCAGGATCCCACCAGGGCAGGTGGGGTGGGAGTGAGCGCGTGGGCCTGGGGGCTCCCACGTGGTGCGGCTGGACAGGACACATGCGGTCGTTTCCCTAC
>NW_006159542.1:5408021-5409852 GCF_000334495.1 Tupaia belangeri chinensis
TCCCTACACAGCAACACGATGACCTTGGGGCAGCTTTCCAGACATGGATGGACACAAATGGAGCACTGAGACCAGAGGTATCCCTACCCCAAACAGCTTTGCCCCCAGAGGATCCTTTCCTGTGGGAACAAATAATGACCCACGTGTGGCTGGTGACCTCCACGTGGCCTGCACCAAGACTTTCAGAGCCCTGGACTTGAAGGCATCTCAGCTGCAGGTGGGGGTTGTCACTGAGCTCAGAGTGGCCAGCAGGGAGTCCAAGGTCGCCAAGCAGGGTCTGAGCAAGGCCAGAAATAGGCCTCGAGCCCTCGAACTTTCTCCAAGGGCTCTAACTGGGGTCAGAAAGAGACACTCACCTGACCCCAGGCCCCACTGCAGCTGCCCATGGCTCACCCAGTGTCCCCCCAAGACACTCATGATCAGCCTGCAAGGTCAGCTCACCGGCAAGACCCCAGGCTGAAAAGGGCCTCAGTGTCTAGTCCATTTACATCCTTGCTTCCTCCCATGATGGGGGACTCACTGCCTTCAGCTCAGGCATCCTACAAATGTTTCGGTGTGTTCTCAGGGCTGGCAGTGGGGGCAGGTGGATCCCTGTGCTGACCCTGCACCCTCAAGCCTCTGAGCCACCGTAACCTCCCTTGCCCCACATCCTGTCCCTGGCCTCCAGGTTCTTTATCTGTGAAATGGAGAGAAGCCCACCCTCTGCCCAGCCATGACTCTGGGAATGCTCAGAGATGTCTCCCCCAGTGGTGAGAACCCAGCCATCCGTTTCCCATGACAGGGTTCCAGCTATCCGGAGCGGCTGGTGCTAGACCAGGGAGGGGAGATCTTTAAAACCTTACACTACCTCAGCAACCTCATCCAGAGCATTAAGACACCCCTGGGCACCAAAGAGAACCCCGCCCGGGTCTGTCGGGACCTCATGGACTGTGAGCAGAAGATGGCGGATGGTAAGAAGGGTGTGAGGAGGGGGCTTCCTGCCCAGGGGTGGGTTGGGGCCGTTCCAGGAGGAGCGGGGGGCAGATGGGGCCTGTAGTCCTCGGGAAGATAGACACGGGCAGTCATGTATTCAGTCAGCAGCCACTGTGCCTCACAGTAGGCCAGGCTTGGTGCTTCCTGGGGCGTGGGGATAGAATGGGAACAGCAGAGTGGGCCTACCCTTCCAGAACCCACAGTGGCAGACCGGGGAGGACTTCAGTGCAGTGAGACAAGAGCTTTCCCGACAAACAATAGTCCCACCCCAGGGGCCCATCGCAGCTTCCTGGGTGAGCCAGGGTTCTCCTTTCTGGCCTTGCCTCACTGGGCTCTCTCACCTGCGAGCTGGGGTGGTGCAGTGGAAGACCCAGCTCCAGAGGGGGGCAGCCTTGAGCCCAGTGTTGATCCGGCTTCTAATGAGCTCTGCCCTGGTGCTGCCTGGAGCCACCTCCCTCCTGTGCACAAGAAGCTGTGACTGCATGGCAGTAGTCGCACTCTTTCAGCCGCAGAGCCTTGCTCTCCCTGGGAAGGCAGATGTGAGCAGAAGCGCCCCACTGGTGGGCAGGAAGCCCCAATTCCTGCCCTCCCCTGGCAGTCCGAGGAGGAATCCTAGGCCTTTCCATTCCTTTATCCCTAAATCCCTTGGGCTAGTGGCTCACCCTCTCTCAGCCTCAGTTGTCTCCTCTGCAAAATGGACACCCCCTGGTAGCAACATAGGCAAGTAAGCCGTTGGCCATGTGACCCCCTCCAGAACTCTGCAGGAGTGAGCTCAGCTGAGGTTTCCTTCCATCGCTATGGCTTGAAAAATTCCTTTTCCACTCACCCCACCTCCAACTTCCTGCCCAGCTGGGGTTCA
>NW_006159542.1:5409960-5448971 GCF_000334495.1 Tupaia belangeri chinensis
CAGCAGGTCAGAGGCGCAGGTGTATCTGCAGAACCGAGTCCTGGGCTCCTCCCCAGGTGCACCCATCACCCTCATCCCCTGCTGCAGGTACCTACTGGGTGGACCCAAACCTCGGCTGCTCATCCGACACCATTGAAGTCTCCTGCAACTTCACACACGGTGGACAGACATGTCTCAAGCCCATCACGGCCTCCAAGGTACCATCTGCTCCTGCCAGCCCCCAGGCTGACCCTCTGTGTCCCTGCTCTTGCCCAGCCCACAGCCAATCCAGGGCCTATTCCGGGTTGGGAAAGTCACCTCTTTTTGAGACTCAGGTTTCTCATCTGTAAGTTGGGGGTGAGCTGGGCCAATCAGTGGTGTCCAAACCCTCCCGGGTTGTGTGATGCTGATGAATCTTCCTTCAAGCCTAATATCTACAGCAGAATGGTTGGCTGAGCTGGCCTGGCCTGGAGTCGTTGGCATGAATCAAGTCAATGTGAGGCTCACTTGGGACACGCCCTGTGAGAGCCCACACGGCAGCCCTAGGAGGACGCCTTGGCCTTGCCACTCCTTTATCCCTACATCCCTTAAGCAAGTGGCTCAGCCTCTCTCAGCCTCAGTTGTCTTCTCTGCAAAATGGACACACCCCAGTAGCAACATGGACAAAGGTGTATGCAGACATTTAACGAAGTTCCGCACCTGCCAACCATGCACCTGTCTTTGGGCTAAGCATTTGGGTGGTGCAGGGCAACCCAACGTCAAACCAGTGCAGTCGGTGGCTTTGGGGCATGATCGCGCCCCCACCCAGGGTACCCCTCAGGGGACTGTGGGTCTGCAATTCCACTAAGCCCTCCACATTTTGGGGCTCTTCATGTCACACTGAAAAACTGCCCTGGCTCACGGGAGGGAGAGACCCAGAGGTTCTTATGTCCCGTTCCATCAGCACTACACCCTGGGAGGCTTGAAAGGTGTCTGGTGGCCACTGTGTCAGAACCAGACTTTGATAATCTCCAGGTGAGGCCATCTATCACGGGCCATCGGCGAGTCTTTGCTGGGTCCCTGCCACGTGCCAGGTCCTGAGCCAGATGTGGGGAGGTCAGATTCACTGCTACACCTGTAGCTAGAGCTCAAGGTCCAGCAGGTCCTCAGTGACCTCTGCGGACCTTCTCCCCGGGGCCACAGAGAGGGTACAGCAGAGGGTAAGGCTGGAGTTGGTCCCTGAGTTGGCAGCATGACCGCCCGTCTGGGTCATCATCTCCATCAGGAACAATGGCAAGGAGGGGCTCAGGCTCCCCATGGGGAACCTCAGAAGCCATAAATCCTGTCCTGTTGTTTGTGCTGAGGCCTGCTGTTTCCAGCAGCATCCCCCCACCCCACCATTGGAAAGGGTGTGGAGAGCACCTCCCTTCTGTACTCTAAGAGCCTCTGCATCTTGGGCAAGACCCTCTTCGTCTCTGGGCCTCTGGATCTCAGCTCAGTGGGAAGTGGATTGGATTAGGACAGTCGAAGTTCTGGCCCTGGAGTCAGGCAGGCACTCTTGTCACATAGCCAAGGGGCTGGGGGACCAGCTCAAAGAGCTTGATTTCCCTATCTATCAAGTGGGGACACATCTGGGGACATAGTTAGGAAAAGCTTACCAGGAAAGGGCTTATCCCTTTTCCCCTCCAGAGAAAGATGGGGAATCTTGAGAGCCGCAGGCCTGATCCCACCTCACGGCTATCTCCTCTGCAGGTCGAGTTTGCCATCAGCCGGGTCCAGATGAACTTTCTGCACCTGCTGAGCTCGGAGGTGACCCAGCACATCACCATCCACTGCCTTAACATGACCGTGTGGCAGGAGGGTCCCGGGCGGACCCCAGCCAGGCAGGCTGTGCGCTTCCGGGCCTGGAATGGGCAGGTCTTTGAAGCCGGGGGTCAGTTCAGGCCGGAAGTATCCATGGATGGCTGCAAGGTGACTCTTAGAGGTCTCACGGGCCTGCCAAGCAGGGACAGATGGGAAAAAACTTGTTCAGAAAACCTTTTTATTCTAAGACTTCATCTAATAATTTCATATTATATTTTATGTTATATTGAATCATTGGAAAAGTCATGATGCATTTTTGCATAGAAAAACATAGATAAATATCTCATGACTTTCCCAATGACCCAGTCATATGGTATGGTATATATAGGTTTTATCTTTGCATAACAATTTTGTTATGACCATTTTATAAGACTGTCTTTATTTTCCTCTCGGGGAGCCTTCTGAGGGGACGTCTGGGTTGGTAAGATTCCACAGAATGGAATCTTATTGGCAAGACTATTTTGAAGAGGCTGTCTTCTCTCTGTCCCTGCCCTAATCTCCCTGCCCTAGTTGAGATGATTTTTTTTCTCTTAATATTTTTGATCATTTTCAAATGCCCAAAACAGAGGAGGTTTGTCAGGGGAGGAGACGATAGAAAGTTGTCTAAAGGCAAAAACTAGTTTCATAAGAGTAAATGAAACTGGTAATACACAGTATTAGCGAGCATGTGGGGAACTAATACTCTCACATGAAGCTGTTGGAGAAAAGAAATTAGTACATGCTTTCTGCATAGCAGAAGTCCAAATATATATCCAGCGTGCACTATTCTCAGTACACGTGGGGACTGATTCTTAGACTCTCTGCAGATACCAAAATTCATGGTTACCCAAATCCCTCATTTACAATGGTGGAGCATTTGTATTTAACTTATGCACATCTTCCCATATACTTTAGTTTTTAAGAGAGATTTTTGCTATAGGGTACATGTGCTTGCCTGAGAGACAGAGAGAGACAGAGAGACAGAAAGCGAGAAATCATCCTCCCCAGGGGAAATGGCCACACCACAATCCCTTCGCCATTCTCCTTTCAGGATTTTGGGCATGCATGCACATGTGCCCAGCATGAGTTTTTTTTTTTTTTTTCTTTTTTTGGAGAGGTTTTCGCTATAGGGCGCATGTGCTCTCCAGAAAGAGAGAAAGAGACTGAGAGACAAAAAGTGAGAAATCACCCCCCAGAGGGGATGGCCATGCTGCAATCTCTTCTCCATTCTCCTCTCGGGATCTTGGGCATGCATGCACACACACCCGGCGTGAGTTTAAGCCACCAGGTCTGGGACTCAAACCACAGTCGACTACATGGGAGTACAGCGACATAGCCATTGTGCTAACTGTTGGTCCCACAGCATGAGTTTTAATCCACCAGGTCCAGGACTCAAACTGCACTCCAGCAACATAACCACTATACTGTCTGCTGGTCCCCCTCCCATATACTTTACATCATCCCTAGATTACCTATGATACCTAATACAGTGAGGCCAGCTGGTGATGTGGTGATTAAGGTGCGTACTGTGGTTTGAGTCCCAGATCTGGCAGCTTAAAAATCATGCTGGGCGTGTGTGCCTGTGTGTGTCCAAAGACCCAGGAAGAGGAGGGATTGCGGCATGGCCATTCCCTCTGGGGCATAATTTTTCACTGTCCCTCTCATTGTCTCTTTGGCAAGTACATACACCCTCTGACAAATAGCTTAAAAAAAAACAGAAAGAAAAAAGAACATCACATCAGTCATGTGTGCATGCATGCCCACATCCCAAGAGTAGAATAGAGAGTGAGTTCTCACTTCCCTCTTCTCTGCCTCTCTCTAGCAAGAGCACATGCATCCAGTGGCAAAAACTTAAACAAAAAACATTGTCAATCCTATGTAAATCGCTGTGAACAGATATGTAGGGCTGACTATTGTTTAGGGAATAATGACAAGAAAAGTCTGAATGTGTTTGATATAGACACAACCATCATAGGCCTAGCTACGTAGTATACATCAACACCAGTGTAACATTTTAAAGAATTACTCGTTTTAATTTATTTATTATTATTATTTAATTTGCTATAGGGCACATATGCTCATGAGAGAGAGAAAAAAAGTGAGAAAGCAAGCTGCCTGGTCCGGCACTTGAACTACTGTTGGCCATGTGAGCATCCAGTGCCTTAACCACCAAGCCACTTGCTGTCCCAACAATGTAACGTTTTCATTCACAGTGGGGTTGAATCTGCAGATGGGAAACCTGCAGTTATGCAGAACAGACTATATGTGCAAAACCTCAGCAATGTACCCACCCTTTAATTCAGTAATTCTTCTAGAATTTGTTCTAAGGGGATGATTAAGCATGTGCACAGAATCATGTTTGACTTCAGTCATGTTCATTACAGCATTGCTTATAAGAATCAAAAGGTGGGGGCTGTTCCCAAGCCTGGTGGTTAAGGGAACTGGATCCAATATGGCTGACTATGTGTGTGAATGCTGGCCCTGGTGATTTGGAAAACATGCCAGGTGCATGTACGTGCATGCCCAGAATCTCATTAGGATGAAGAAATGGAGAAGGAATTGTGTGACCGCACCGAAGGGGGTTCCTCTGTCTCTTTGTCTCTCTGTCTCTCTCTGGCAAGCACACACAATTTTTTTTTTTGGGGAGGTTTTTGCTATAGGGCGTGTGTGCTCACCAGAAAGACGGAGAGAGACAGAGAGACAAAGAGACAGAGGAACCCCCTTCGGTGCGGTCACACAATTCCTTCTCCATTTCTTCATCCTAATGAGATTCTGGGCATGCACGTACATGCACCTGGCATGAGTTTAAGCCACTGGGTCTGGGACTCGAACCACGGTCGACTACATGGGCATCCAGCGACACAGCCATTATGCCAACTGTTGGTCCCCCCTCTAGCAAATTTTTAAAAATAATAAATATATAAATAAAAAATTGGAAGCAATCTTAACGTGCATATACAGGTTATTACTACATCGAAATGCCATGCAGCCATTAAGCCTCGTGAGGAAAGCTGACAGGGAAATGCACAGGAGACGCGACGAGAGTCATGTCGGATATACATGAGCTGTTTTCCTGCACCCTCAGGTCCAGGATGGCCGCTGGCATCAGACGCTCTTTACCTTCCGGACCCAGGACCCCCAGCAGCTGCCCATCGTCAGTGTGGACAACCTCCCTCCTGCCTCATCAGGGAAGCAGTACCGCCTCGAAGTTGGACCTGCATGCTTCCTCTGACCTCTGACCTCTTGGCTCCTCTAGGCCTTGAGGGGAAGGGAAGAGGAGGAGGCAAGGGGAGGGCACTGAGGGGCAGGTGGCCCCAGGAGAGGCAGCCCCTGCCCAAGCCTCCTTGCACGAGGCCAGATGTTCCCTGCCCAGTAAAAGTGGATGGGGGAGGGTAGCAGGGGCCAGGTATCCTTGGGAACAGCGGATCCCAGCTTAGCTCCAAAGACCAACCAAAGAGCCAGCGAGAGCAAGCTGGACCTGCAACCCGCCTGAGCCGGTGGCCTGTCTCCCAACTCGGGGCCACTCCCTTCCCTCCCCAGCTTCCTGCCCAAAGAGCCCCATGTTCCAGCCAACTCGAGGGAAGGGAGCGCCATGTCAGCTCGTCCCAGCCAGGGAGTTTTTGATGTGCAATATTAGAAAGGAGACATGAAAAAAGGAGAAAAGGAAAGAAAGTATATATATATATTATTTAAACAAACAAAAAGAAGGTGCATTACCATTTTTTTCACCTGGAGAAGAGGTGAGAGGATGAGAAAGAGCAGCCAGGAGGTGGGAAGAGGCCAGGCCCTCGGGCTGGCGGTGCCATCTTTGCTACCTCCCACTGTGAAATCTTTGGTGCTCACAATTGTCTCGTAGAGTATGTGATTTTTTTTAAGGGAAAAAAAAAACCTATTTAAGATTCTGAAGGTGCTACCATTTTTGCCACAGACTTTGAAGAAACTTTCGATGTTGGACGTCATCCACATCCTTCTCTATCCTCCAAATGACAGAGTTTGGGGAATTAAAACATTTTCCTAGCATCACCTTTATGCTTGTCAGGTGACTTGCTAAGGAGGAAAATTGAAAAGAAAAAAGGAAAAGGGGGAGGGGAGAAGCTAAACAACAACAACAAAAAAAACCAAAAAATTAAAAAAATAAAAAAATAAAAATAAAACCAGAAACCAGAAGTAGAGAGAGTTACCTTTTAACTTATGAACTTCGAAATGCCTGTCCTTTCAAGGCAGTGGGGAGGCCGGGCATGAAGCATTTAGAGTGGGCCTTTTGTGGTCCTGGAGAGAGGATGGGCTTGCCTTAGAAGGCATGCCCCAGAGAGAGGCCCTGGGAGGAGCCTTGACCTTGACAAGTCTAGTCACAAGAGTGACCTTTGGTCAGGGCTAGCCTTAGAGATGGATCGTAAATACCAAACTGTCTCGCAAAGCCACGGAACATCCCCCAAGTTCATCCCTTCTGGGAGACTGTCCTTTCAAGATGCAATCATGGTTCTTGCTTTTTCATTGCCCGTACATCCTATCAAACCTACTGTCATTAGCTGCAAGTACAAACTTGGGCTGAGGCGAAAGAAGAATTATGCGGCCTCAGAGATCAGCGCGATGCTGACGTTCAGTGAGATCTGAATTGTACGCTATCCATGCACGAGTTGGAGCCTGAGGTCATTTCAACTCTGGAATTATTTTTATAGAAGGGGAAAATGTATGTGAAAGTCTCTGTGTGTGTATTTCTCTTCTGAAGTTGTGTCTCTTTGGGAATTCGATTCGGTTTTCTCTATTTAATACCTCACTCTGGCCCACCCTCCCTCCCCAGACACTTCCTGTCCCCCTCGCCTGCTGCCCCAGCCCAGACGCCTCCATGGAAGTGCATTTCGTAGCAGCTGGGGCCTCATCTCAGCCCCTCGTTTCCCCCACCCCCGGCCTCTGTCTCGTTCTTTTCCTACTGTCCTCGTTTACGTCTCTGTCCACATGTCAGTGTGTTAAACCCCAGTGGGTTCCATTTCTCCTTTTCCCTTCTGGATTTTAAATAAATATTTAAGACTGAGGCAATGGAAAGACGTGTCTGTGGTTGTGTGCTCCTTGGTCGAGCTTGGAGGGAGTTGCTGGCAGCTTGGGGTGGAGAGAAGATACTCAGAGGATACCTGCATAGGCCGGCACCGATACCGCAGATTCGGGAGGCTTAAAACAACAGGAAACGAGCCAGCCCTGTGGCACGATGGTTAAGGCGCTGGATCCCACCTGGCCGACTGTGTTTTGAGTCACAGACTTGGCAGCTTGGAAAACCTGCAGAGTGCATATGTGCGCATGCCCAGAAGTCCAAGGAAGAATGGAGAAGGGATTGCGGCGTAGCCATTCCCTTTGGGTACTTTCTTTCTCTCTCTCTCTCTCTCTCTCTCTCTCTCCTCTCTCTCCCCTAAGCCTGCCTCCAACCCCCATCCTAGCAAGCACAAATGCCTTGTGACAAATTAAAAAAAAAAAAAAAAAGAAACAGGAATCTAGGGACCAGCTGGTGGCATGGCCGTTAAGGGCGCTGGTCCCCCACATGGCCGACTGCAGTTGAGTCTAAGACTTGGCGGCTTGTTTTCTCACTTTTCTTTTCTCTCTCTCTCTGATCAAATTAGAAAAGTAATAATAACAAACACAATTAAATAAAAAAAATAACTCTTTAAAAAAATAAAACCCAAACCAGAAATCTATTCTGTCATATATCTGGGGGTTGGTTTTGTGGGCAGGAAGGGTAAGTCACTTTGAGGTCTGTTTTCCCCATAGGAAGCTCTGTGAGGGCAAGGGATGTATTTTGGTCTCTGCTGCAGCCATAGGCGCTCGAACTTTGTACATGATTGCTCACAGGAACTCTTCATTTGGGACTCTCTATGATAGTCCCAAACCTTTCCATCATCCCAAAGAAAACCCCTATTCATTTAACAGTGCTCCCCCCCACCCCATGTCCCTTTCTCTAACCCTAGGAAAAACACCCATCTGCTCGGTGGCTTTACCAACCCTGAATATTCTATATACGTGGACTCCCTAGACGCGGCTTTTGTGACTGCTTTCACAGCGCAACCTCACCAAGGTTCAGTCATGGCGGAGCAGGGATCAGTACTTCAGCCCTCTCTACTGGCCGAAGGATACTCCACTGTATGGATAGACCACATTTTGTTTACTTAGTTGTTGATGGATGGACATTTGGATGGTTTCTGGCTCTGGCTTTTGCGAATAATGCTTCAAAATGAGTCATTTTTGCCCATCAGATTCTTGAGAGAAATCACAGGAGCACCTGTCTTGGAAGTACGTGAGAGCCTAGGAGATCAGGTTGCCAGAGTGAGTAAATAAAAACGTAGGATGCCCAGATCCATGTGAATTTTAGTTCAACAATAAATGCTTTGGGGGTGTAAGGATGCTTCATGCAATATTTGGAGTCTACTTAAAAAATCATTTACTATTTATCTCAAATTTCCCTTTATCTGGAGGTCTTACCTGCAGATTTCACAATTTCTTTTCTTTGTCCTTTTTTTTTTTTTTTTTTTTTTGGAGAGATTTTTGCCATAGGGCACATGCACTTGCTAGAGAGAAAGAGACGCAGAAAGTGAGAAACCACTCTCCCAGGGGAGAGCTATGTGGAAATCCCTTCTCCTTCGGTCTTCTCTCAGGATTTTGGGCATGCATGCACGCACATGTAGTGTGTTTGAAGCTGCCAGGACCAGGAGTCAAACCACGGTCAGCCATCTGGGAGTCCAACACCTTAACCTCTATACCACCTGCTGGCTCACAATCCACAATTTCTTATTCGTGGTTCAGATTGCTTTCTTCCTAGGCTCATTCCTCTTTCTTGGGCGTCTGGATGATCAGAACTGCTCTGCCCTACTCATCTGAGGGAAAGAACGTATCACAAGAGGTTGAGTTCAGACCCAGGAATTTGTTTTAACACCCAATCTTCACCTCCCCTTCCCACCTCGTCACCGCCCAGGCCACGAGTACCAAGGCCAGCTTGCTGTGGCTTCTGGAGCCAAATCACAGAGCCCAGGTGAGCAGCTTAGGAGGCCATGGCAAGTCCCGTGTCCAGGCACAGCTTCCCAACCTAAGGGAGGGCAACAGAAGTCCCAGGAAGGGTCTGCGGTCCCAGGGTAAGACAGGCGAGCTGTGGCTTACACCCAAGGCTGTGTGCCAGAACCGGGGCCAGCAGCGGCAGCACCTAGGAGCGCTCAAGAAATACGCATTCTTGGCCTCCCACCAAACCAACTGAATCACAGCCCTCATGGGTGGGGCCCAGCTATTTGTGCTTTAATAGCCCCGTAGAGATTCTGGTGCCTGCTACAGGCCCAAGACCTCTGTGCAGAGCCACTGGCTAAGGCTGAGAAACGGTTTCCCAGCACGGGGGAAAACAACACAAAACCAGCTCTGATGTTCTTGTTTCTCTGACAACCAGAAATGAGACCGAGCCAGAATGGTTCTTTCCCTGACCCATCTTCTGTGCGCTCCCCTCTAGCGTCACTCTCAAAGTGTTTGTGTTCCAAAGATGTCCGTGTTGTGGGCAGGAAAGGTAAGTCACTTCAAGGTCTGTCTTCCCCCTAGAAAGCTCTGTAAGGGCAGGGGCTGTATTTTGGTCTCTGCTGCAGCCATAGGCGCTTGAACTCTGTACACGATTGCTCATAGGAACTCTTCATCTGCGTTTCCTCCGCATGGGTTTATTGAGCACCGGAGTTACAGACGGAGCTGGCTGCATGTCTGAATGGCTCTGGGTCCCGTGGCTGCAGCTGGAGGGGTCGGACCTGATGTGGCTACGGACGAGTAGAAGGGGAGGCCAGGTGCTTGGGGATCACCTCCCAAGCACCTCAAAGGGGACACAGTTGATGTGATCTCAGTAAGGAGATGATGATCAGGAGGTGACCCCCTTATCCAGGTTCTCCAGAGAAACAGAAGCGATAGGAGAGACAAAGGGATGTATTACAAAGAATTGGTCCTCATGATTCTGAACGCTAAGTCCCAAGTTCTGCAGGAACAGGCTGAAGACCTAGGAAGCCAAGGGTGTATAGTCAGTATCACTCAAGCATGGGGTGTGTGATGAGAAAGACGTCCTCGTGCAGCCTTCGTAGAACACTCTTATTCAAACCCACGTGGGGGAGCCGGTTGCTCCCAGGCGACTCGGCATGTTAGGATAAACAGCTGAAGCGCAGAGGTAAGTATTTTGTGTCTAAACACAGAAAAGGCACAGTAAAAGTTCTTCTACAAAAGATAAAACATGGGGACCAGCCAGTGGCATGGTGGTATTAAGGGAACTGGATCTCAGTGACTGATTGTGCAGTTTGAATCCCAGATCCGGAAGCTTGAGACACTCAGGCATGTGTATGCCCAAAATATCAACAGGAGGGAGAAATGGAGAAGGGATTGCAGAATGACTGTTGCCTATGGGGGGAGGGTGCTTTTTCAGTTTTTCTCTCTTTCTCTCTCTCTCTCTTTCCTTCTCTAATGAGCACATACACCCTCTGGGGTGGGGGGAGAAAGATTTTTAAAAAATCATATAATTGCATAGAGCACTTGCCTGAACTGCCAGTCTGAAAGCAGTAGGCAGAAGCAGGTCACCGTTATTCAGTCTTTTACTGCTAGTCAAACCTTCCACTGATTGGGTGAGGCCCACTCAGGCCAGGGAGAGCATTCTGCTTTAGTTTGTCTACCCACCAATGCCAATCTCATCCAGAGACACCCTCACAGACATACCCACAACAGTATTTGGACAAATATCTGGGCATCGGGTAGCCCAGTTAAGCTGACACATAAAATTCAGCATCACAGTCCCCGAGCTGGGGCTGAGAGAGAATGAAGAGAAGACAGCCAGATGGGGAAGAAAAAAAAGCACGGGGAGAGACCTGTAGGGTAGCTCAGCGTGGTGCTACAGCGAGGGTG
Organism: Tupaia belangeri chinensis; assembly: GCF_000334495.1. Taxonomy (NCBI): domain Eukaryota; kingdom Metazoa; phylum Chordata; class Mammalia; order Scandentia; family Tupaiidae; genus Tupaia; species Tupaia belangeri. The sequence continues at coordinate 5,420,650 of NW_006159542.1, forward strand.
CCGGTGGTCTGGGGTCCTGAGCTGGGAACAGGACAAGACACAGGTTTGCACAGAACAGCAGGGGACTGGGGCCCTGGAACAGAATTACCCAGGAGGCAACGGGCTGAGCTGCGAGGGCAGGAGTGAGATCTTCACCAGCCAGAGCTCCAGAGGTGTCAGGAAGAAGGGTCAGAGGGAGAAGACAAGAGGGGCCATGTCTGCTCCAGGTGGCTCTCTGTGACCTGACCGGCAATGTCTGATCCAGGTGGCTCTCTGTGACCTGACCGGCAATGTCTGATCCACGTGGCTCTCTGTGACCTGACTGGCGATGTCTGCTCCAGGTGGCTCTCTGTGACCTGACCGGCCAGCACATTCCTAGCAGAGAGTAATGGGGACAGAAGACGGCTCTCCCTGTTCCCAACCTCCCCTTGCACAACCGAGAGTTAGGAAAGCGCTAAGGTGGGCCCTCCCGGGAAAGTCCAGGCTGGTCTGAGTTTGCTCTGTCCACAGTGAGTCAGATCCAGCTGTGCACAGCCTTGCCCCACAGTGACCGGAAGCCCCGTGCTGGGAAAGTGAGGGACAGGAGAGGGAGAAAGGGAGAGGCTGACCGATGGACTCCAGGTCCCAACTGGACAGACAGCCTTGGGCAGGTTTCTCCCTCTGCAAAATAGGAACACTATGGCCTGCCCGCTCACTAGCCATGAAAAGATATTTTTTAGTAATAGTAGGCTGAATTGCATAAAATGGAAAGACATCCAATTGAGTAAGTTGCAACACTGTAGATTCTTTAAAGAATTATTTATTTAATTATTTAGTTCCTTTTGTTATTATTCTTCTTTTTATTTTGACCAGAGAGAGAAAGGGAAAGTGAAAAAGAAAGCCACCAGGTCCAGGACTCGAACTCTTGTCGGCCATGTGGGAATCTAGTGCTTCTTCTATACACGACACCACCTGCTGGCCTTTATTTATTTATTTATTTATTTTGGAGATTTTTGCTATTGGGGGTGTGCACTTGCCAGAAAGACAGAGACAGAGAGAGACAGAAAGAGAGAAATCAACCCCCCAGGGGGGATGGCCACGCTGCAACTCCTTCTCCTCCAGTCTCCTCTCAGGATCTTGGGCACACATGCACACGCTCCCGGCGTGAGTTTAAGCCACCGGGTCTGGGACTCGCACCACAGTCGACTACATGGGAATCCAGCCATTACGCTAACTGCTGGTCCCAGCATTGTAGATTTTTATTGTGGCGGTAGTTACACACATACATGTGCACATATGTTGCTACATTTGTACATAAAGTTTCTGACACATCAAATCCACTGTTTTATGTGGTTTGACTCAATAATAGCACAATTTGGGACCAGCAGTTAGTGTAATGGCTATGTCGCTGGACTCCCATGTAGTCGACCGCGGTTCGAGTCCCAGATCTGGTGACTTAAACTCATGCTGGGTGCGTGTGCGGGCGTGCCCAAGATCCCGAGACGAGATTGGAGGAGAAGGGATTGTGGCATGGCCATCCCCCCTGCAGGATCCTTTCTTGCTTTCTGTCTCTCTGTCTCTCTCTGTCTTCCTGGCAAGCGCACACATCCTGTAGCAAAAACTTCTCCCAAAAATTAATAAATAAATAAATAGCACAATTCAAAATAATAATGGCTACAATTTCTTGCATGCTGACTTTAAACCCGGTACTGTGAGGAGTATGCAAGAAACTTCTCTTGCCGTCGTGCCAGGGCCAGATGGAGGGAGTTTCGTCTCATGAACAACCTCGTGAGTCGCATGCTGTGACCCTGGCTTTTTAGAGAAGGAAAGGGAAGTCCAGAGAGATTTCCTACGCTGCCCAGATCACATGGCAGGGTGTGACCTGGGCAATTAGTCTCGAGCATTCCCCCAGCCCCGGCGCGAAGCTGCTGACGAGGATGGCTTGTTCTGCCTGCGTGTTCTATGTGGTTGCTCGTGTGGAAGATCAAGTTATCACACAGAACTCAGTGCTCGTGTTAAGAAAGATCTAAGTGGTTGGGACCAGCAGTTGGCATAATGGCTATGTCGCTGGACTCCCATGTAATCAACCACGATTCATGTCCCAGACCTGGTGGCTTAAAGTCATGCTCGGCGCGTGTGCGTGCGTGCCCAAGATCCTGAGAGGAGAATGGAGAAGGGATCGCAGCGTGGCCATCCCCCCCAAGGGGTGATTTCTTTCTTTCTGTCTCTCTCTGTCTTTCTGGTAAGTGCACATCCCCTATAGCAAAAACCTCTCCAAAAAATAAAAAAATTAAAAATTAAAAAAAAGAAAGATCTAAGTGGCTTTCTCAGTAAATGAATTGTTTCAACTGGAGTCTTTTCCCTGATTACCTAAGGCTCACCCTAGCTCTCTGGGCCATTTGTATACTGTCTATATCATGGGAGGGGGGAGAATATCTGGTTTTCGTGAACCTGGGATAGATGTGTGTTTCCGTTTTGTTTTTTTTTTTTTCCGTTATAGGGCGTGTATGCTCACCAGGAAGACAGAGAGAGACAGAGAGATAGAAAACGAGAAATCATCCCCCAGGGGGGAGAGCCATGCTGCAATCCCTTCTCCTCCATTCTCCTCTTGGGATCTTGGGCACGCATGCACACACACCCGGCGTGAGTTTAAACCACTGGGTCCAGGACTTGAACCGTGGTCAACTACATGGGAGTCCAATGACATAGCCATTATGCTAACTGCTGGTCCCTGTGTTTGCGCTTTGATGTCTTTGAAGTGGTACGTGGCCTGCCGTTGTTGGCGTTTACATGCAGTGCAGGAGTCTTTCTGTCCCGCCCCAGCTTGTTGCTAAACTGACCGTGACAGTACTATAATCGGCAGACCCAGAGAAACAAATTTGCCTCATTTAACACACATTTGACGGATACAAACTGATTTAATTCTCATGACAATCCCATGAAGCAGGTACCACCATTATCCTCATTTTAGAGGTGAGATCTCAAGGCACAGAGAAGTTAAGCAACTCGCATCACACAGCTAGAAACCAGTGAAGCCAGGAGAGTGCTTCACCACCCCCTCTATGGCCCTGAAGGCTTTTCTGTCTCTTTCTTTCCCACCTAACTTTTCTTGCTGTGGTTTCGGAGCCGGATACAGGGAAGACTGCCCAGAGCAGCCTCAATCCACAGAGGAACGCGAGCTCCCTGAAGTGTGAGGAGAGGGGCAGCTGCTCTGCGTCAGGGTGGGTGCTGGATGTACTTGGGGGAACTATGTGGACAGCCTCTCAGGTGGAGGGTGAGGCCCCAAGGGGCAGCCTGAGTGACAGTGCAGACCATGGGCACCCTCACCACTTCAGAGGAGAAGCTCTCTCTGTTTGTCCCCAGTCCCTGCTTCCGCTTTGGAACACATGGCTCTCCCTGGCCACCCTCCCTCCATGTGGGCTGCCCCGGGATTTCCACACAGAACAAAGGGAAGGCCACAGACCACGAGGTTAAATACCTAAACCTCACAAATGACAAGAATTCACAGTGCTGGGACCAGCAGTTAGCGTAATAGCTATGTCGCTGGCCTCCCATGTAGTCTACTGCGGTTCACGTCCCAGACCCGGTGGCTTAAAACTCATGCTGGGTGCGTGTGCATGTGTGCCCAAGATCCCGAGGGGAGAATGGAGGAGAAGGGATTGTGGCGTGGCCATCCCCCCTGGGGGGTGATTTCTCGCTTTCTGTCTCTCTGTCTCTGTCTGGCGAGTGCACACGCTCTATAGCAAAAAACCTCTCCAAAAAAAAAAAAAAAAAGAATTCACAGTGCCAAGTCAGTACATTGGTCAAAAAAGTCAGTGTTTCTGGGTTTGTCATGATTTTGATTTCTCTGTTTGGGAAGAAGTTTTTAAAATTAATTATTTACTTAACTACATTTGTTATGATCATTATTTTTTAAGAATTATTTAATTTTATTTTATTTACTCATTCATTTATTTTCATTTGATCCAAGAGAGATACACAGAGAGAGAGAAGGAAAGTGAGAAAGCAAACCACCAGGTCCAGGACTCACACTGTGGTCAGCCATGTGGGAGTGTCTAGTGCCTTAACCACTATGCCACCTGTTAGACCCATATTATTATTTTTTAACTTGACCAGAGAGTGATAGAGAGAGAAAGAAAAGGAAAATGAGAAAGCAAGCTCCTAGGTCTGGGACTCAAACCTCAGTTGGTCACGTGGGAGTCCAGTGCCTTAACCACCACACCACCTGCCAACCCCTAGCTCAATAAAGGTAACCAACTTATTGAGTTAGAATAAATGATATAAAATGCACATGTTGTAGCTTTATATGTCAATGAGTTTTCCCTAACGGATACACGTGTGTAACTACCACCAAAGTGAAAATCTGTAACGTCCCCACCCTCTCGGAAGGTCTTCTCATGTTTGCACGCGGTCGAGTCATGCTGTCTGCTCTAGGCAACTGACCTGACTTTCGTCACTGTGGGTTGATTTGGGATGTCCTACAACGTCAGGTAAATGGAATCATCCTGTCTGTGTCCTATGGCTCGGGCTCCTTTTGCTTAGTTCTATGTCTTTGAGATTCATCCGCATCATGAGGTCTCTGCACTGCTCAGTATTACTCTTAGGTATGAAAATGCCACAGGTTGTGTTTCCATTTTCCATAGGTGGACATCCGGATTGTCTCTGAGTAGTGACTGTCAGGTTGTGTGGAAAGTCACGGTGCATTTTTGCATAGAAAAACAGAATGGCACGACTTCCTGGCACCCTAATATTTTGAGCAATGTTGTTAGGCACATTCATGGACAAGACTTTGCATATGACACAAACCTTTCTTTCTCTTGTACAGTAGAGTAATTTCACAAGGCAATTCAGTCATTCCCTGACACTTATCCAAGGGGAAAAAAAATCACAATGTGACAATGTTATAGATAGGGGCCAGCCAATAGGTGGTGTTAAGACACTGGATTTTTATGTGGCCAACTGAAGTTCAAGTCCTGAACCTGGTGGCTTGCTTTCTCACATCTCTTCTCTCTCTCTGTCTCTCTCTCCAGTCAAACTAAAATAATAAGCATAAATAAAATTAAATCATTCTAAAAAATACTATATATGTAAAGAAAGGATGGGACTAAGTTAAGATATACTAAGTGAAAAGAAAAGATTTGCATTGAGTATTATTTTAACTACAGACTACACTGAAACATAAAAAAATGCTCAAAATAGATAAAATGAGTAAAAATACAAACTTAGAAGTACACCATCATCGTACGTTGGGAAGTACTCATTCCTATGGATAAAGACTTGACCCCACCAGGTAGAAATGTACAAGGGCAGGGAATCATTTGTCCCACAGTATTTGCTGAGTGTCCTCTGTGTGGGACACTGGCCCAGGACTGGGATGGGTGCGGGAAAGACAGGCAAGGTCCCTGCTCAGACGGCAGCAGGTGTGTGACGACAGGGAGGTGATTCCATTTCACGTGGCTTGTTGGGAGACAGTTGAAGTAATATGTTTTCTGGAAATTGGCACTCGACATAGAGGCCGTGTTTTGGAAATGAACTAGGGCTTCTGGGAATGAACTAGGGCTTCTGGGCTTTTGTTTTGTCATAGCTGTGGCCACACTCTGTTGGAACTGAATCCATGTTTGCCCTCCCCTCCCCTGAACCTCCTGCACCACCCTCCGATGCTAACCCGGAAACACTTGGAAAGGTGCCTGTGTTGTGACTGGTCCCGCTCAAGTCCTGGAGCTCAGGGGGATACAATTGGTTGAAAACATGAGAGACTGTGGGGTGGGAGGCCCCGCTACTAAAATCTATGGGCTCACCACTCTGCTTGCACACCCACCTTGGCCTTAATCAAGCCAGGTGCTAATAAGGGCCTCCCTCACCTTTCCAGGCCAGGGACCGCGTAAAGCCTGGGGGTGCAGGCCATGCCGACAGCTGACCTTGACAGAGGTTCTGTGAAAGCATTCCCCGTGTCCCAGTTGCTGGCAGGATTGTGCCATGGCCCTGAGCAGACCCTAGCTGGGCCCCAGATGCCCCGCCCACACCTGGTATAAAGGTCACTGCATTGTCCTCGGCCACCAGCTCTCACCAGCTCCGGTTCCTTCTCGCATCTCTCAGCATGGCGCTGCCCTGGGCCCTCGCAGTCCTGAGCCTCCTACCTCTGCTGGACGCCCAGAACCCGGCGTGTGCCAACCTCACAGTGGCACCTATTACCAATGCCACCCTGGACAGGGTGAGTGCCTGGGGCCCGCCCGTTCTGGTGACCGTGGGCGGCTGCTGCCCTAGCTGAGCTTCTCTCCGCCCTGCCCCTGTGGTCAGCTCCCTCTCCTGGCTCTGCCCTCTGCTCTGCGGGATCTCGGGGTGAAATTCTGACCAGCGAGGGCATAGCAGAGTCATTCATGTCCTTGTGTCTACATTCGGAAACCCCATGACTGAGTCCCTCAGCAGAGTACGCCACAGAGGGGGACCTGTGGGGAAGCCTGATCCCGCCTGCCTCTCCCCACCTGGGGTCTCAGTTTCCCTGCACAATGGAGAGGGCGAGAGCAGCCCGAGGCTTGTCCTGTGTGACCGTCAAGAATCGCATTCCCAGCCCCCATCACCATCCCCTGCCTTCTCCCCAGATCTCTGGCAAGTGGTTTTTTATCGCCTCGGCCCAACGGAACCCAGTGTACAATCAGTCAGTCCGAACGATCCACGCAAACTTCTTTTACTTTACCCCCAACCACACGGAGGACCAGATCCTGCTCCGAGAATACATGACCGTGTGAGAGCCCACGCCAGCCCGCCCCTCAGGCTTCTGCTTTCTATTCCTAGATGGTAGACGTGCAAGCAAGTCCCTCCCTCCTCTGGGCCTGTTTCCCCCTTCCTGGGATGGGGAGGGCTGACGCTACTCACCCCTGCCTCTAGTACGTAGACTCCACGGGAAATATATTGTCATGGCCTGACCGTCTGTTGTTTCCCCACCCTCCACCTGCCGTTAGGGGGGACAAGTGCATCTACAACTCCAGTGACCTGTGGGTGCAGCGCGTGAACGGGACAATCTCCAAACACGGTGAGGGCAGGCCCCGGGCAGAGGGTCTATCTCGTGGGATGGGGCCAGCCTCAAGGAGGAGGCGGGGTCTAAGGCATGGGGCACAGAGAACTCAAGACAGGAGCTCTTCCGCCCGCATGCCATGCTAATCGTAGTTATCACCACCAATGTCTTCAAGCTCTTACCGTGGGTCAGGCTCGGTTTGAAGTGCTTTACATTGCTGGAGCCACTTAGTACTTACGAACAAGCCTAAGGGGACATGACAATGATTATACGAGGAAAAGGAAGAACAGAGATGTCAGGCAGTTTCCCTGAGGTCGCACAGCTTGTCATTAGAACAAGAACTCAAACATAAGGCAGTCAGATCTGCCTCTCTCAGTCACTCTTCAAGATGGTCTGGAAGACAAGGCGGGGAGACTGCCTCTTGGGCAGTGACTTCATCTCTGTCCCCACCATGACTGTAAAGACAGCACACAGTAGGAGGACCCAATGTCCAGGGAACTGAGCAGACACAGTTAGTGACCTCGGGGCCCCTCTCTGCTTCTCCTTTCCTATCTCTGTGAACTGGAGGGAAAGGGCCTGGCAGCCAGTCTTGTTTCCACATTGGTTTTTTGTTTTTTGTTTTTTGAGAGGTTTTCACTATAGGGCGCGTGCGCTCGCCAGACAGACAGAGAGAGACATAGCGACAGAAAGCGAGAAATCACCCCCTAGGGGGGATGGTCACACCACAATCCCTTCTCCTCCATTCTCCTCTCGGATCTTGGGCACGCACGCACAAGCGCCCGGCGTGAGTTTTAAGCCACCGGGTTCAGGACGCAAACCGCGGTCGACTACGTGAGAGTCCAGCAACTTAGCCATTACGCTAACTGCTGGTTCCCTGTTTCCACATTTGTAAAGGGGTTAGCTTGGCACACAGTGGGGTGGGCACGTGGGGGTCTAAGTGGACTCCAGGCCTTCGCTGATGGCTGCCTGGGCCTGGACACCCCAGATTTGCTGTCCTGTGCAACTAAAACCGTTGTGCCCTCTCACAGTCTCACCCAGCGCTCTCTCCTCTTGCAGAATGGGGCAGAGAACATTTTGCCCACCTGCTGTTCTTCAAAGACCCCAGGACCTTCTTCCTTGCTGCCTACCTCGATGACGAGAAGAACCGGGGGCTCTCCTTCTACAGTAGGTGCCCAGCAGCTCCAAGTCCCCACCTCTCTGCAGGTGCACACAGCCCTCCCTGGCTTGCTACTGGGCATGCATTGTCCTCACCCAGCCCCCTTTCCACCTCTCCCTGCAGCTGACAAGCCTGTGGCAACCCAGGAGCAACTGGAAGAGTTCCATGAAGCCTTGGCGTGCCTGGGCATGCACAAATCGGAAGCTGTCTACACCGACTGGAAAAAGGTACATGCAGGGACTGGGCAGTGCCCACCTGAGAGCGGCCTTGCCTTGGTCAACACAGGCTGCCCAGAGAGGGACAGCAGCCAGCCATAGCTGCACAGCGGAGCAGGTCTCCTGCCTTCAGCACCTGCCTCACTGCAGAGACAGCTGAGATTCACAGAGGCCAAGGTGGTGGCCAGGGAGGGAAAGGTCCCTGTGAAATAAGGAATGCTGGGACGCCAGGGCAGGTGGGAGGACTTGGAGATTAACAGAAGGGTACAGTGTGAGCCAGGAGGAGGTGCTGGGACTTGGTGCAGAGACACAATAGAAAATGACCTTTAGGGTCTCCTCACACACCCTGGGCTTCTACTCCCCCTTCATCATTCTTAATCCCACATGATGGGGAACTGCTGTCAGGGTTTTCAGTGTTACTCAACTGCATTAAGTCCAGGATCACGGTCCTGATATTTGCTAGAAACCAGGATTTCCCGTGCAACTGCAGCCTTTATCCTTTTCTTTCATGCTGTGTTAAATGAAAGGCTTTATGTGCTGTTGCCCTGTGTCATATCCGCGAGTTCAGAATCTATGAGCTGGCTGCACTGTCCTGTGCTCCCCTCACTGTGCCGTCTTCCCCTCATCTTCCAGGATCGCTGTGAGCCACAGGATTCACAGGATGAGAAGGGGAAGAAGACTGAAAATGAGGAGTCCTAGAAGACACAGCATTGGGTCCAGACCTAAGGAACTTCGGGACCACCCTTACCCCCAACCTCTTTTTTGTACCTCGGTTATTTCCTCTTATTGCATCAATAAAGGAGCATTCGGGATACTAGTCATTTCTTTATTCATCCAATCCCTTGTTCATTCATTTATTCATTCATCTAGAAGCCTGCCCCGAGTAGAGGCCTATCCAGGCCCTGGCAAAGACCCCGTCCTGATTGGAAGAGCCCCTGCCACACTATCTGGGCTATGGGTCCGGGTACAGGGCAGTAGGCACCACATGCCATGGGCGCCCAGCTCAGGGAAGGTTCCCGAGGGGCATCTGAACCAGTCTGGGAAGAGTAAGAGCTTGGTAGTTCTGTTCCTGTGGCAAGCAAAGACCAAGAGGACACATTGGGGACCTTGGGACAGAAGACCCCATGCAGCAGCAGAGGTGGGTCAAGTGTGGGGAGCACGGAGGCGTGAGGTGCCAGTCACAAGGGACCTTACTGCAGGCAAATCAGTTTTGACGTGTGGGGAGGCGGGTTGGGAGGGACTAAATGGGAGGTAGGAACATCCAGGCAAGGTTGTCTGGCCAGGGCATGGACAGAGCAGAGGTGATGTGGGGGACTCGGGGCTTCGTCCAGAGGGGCTGGTGTCTCCATGGACGTCTCCTCAGGGAACTCATCTGGAGACCATAAAAAGGAAATGACATCTGGAGTGAGGTTGGTCCCAGAAACCAGCTGACACTATATATGTGTGTGTGTGTGTATGTTTGTGATTTTTTTTTTTTGTAATGCTGGATCATGCTTGTGTGCCCACTAGAGAGAGAGACAGAGAGACAGAGAGAGCATTCCCTCAACAGGGCCTGTTCACACTGCAATTCTTCTGCCTCCAATTTCCTAATCCATCAAGACCCAGACATGCACGTGCGTGTCTGGCATGTCTTCTTCCAAGTCTCTGGGTCTGGGACTTGAAGTCTGGTTGGTCACGTGGGATCAGGCTCCCTCTGCCCAGTGTTTAACTGCGTTCCACCCACACCTGACAGCTTATCTTGCAAAGTTCTTGAAGCCCTCCAGGTGGAGCCCTGCACAGGGCATAGCCCACTATGGCACAAGAACTGAGCACTAGAAGCCAGGAGTCCAGCAAGGAAGGTCCCACCTCCTCCCTAACACTGGGACCTCCTGATTGATGGGCCTTGTCACATGAAGGCGGCAGCACCAATCGGTTGGCAGAAAGGAGAGGCTGAATATCCAGGCAACTCCAGAAGGGAAGGTTCATAGCCAATGCCCTGATACCCAGTCCTGTGCCCACCATGCCATCGCCCTTTTTGGCTCCCCTCCCAAGGGCCGGGCTCCATAGCCCAGGACTCCAGCAGCCCCGACCCGACAGCTGGAGCCCGTGTGGCACCCGACACAGGGCTCCCCTTCCAGCCAGATGTCTCAGAGCAGGAGCAGAAGGGGCAGGCTGCTGATGCTGGCGAGGCTCTGGACTCGGAGGCTCGGAGTCCACCAGAAGTCTTCCCTTCAGTCCTCTCTCAGCAAGATGCCATTTCCTTTTCCTATTCTTTTCTTTTTTATTTTTTTGGTAGATTTCTGCTATAGGACATGTGTCTTGAAGGGCCTTCCAAAGGTCAAGAAAATTTCTGCCTAGATAGAACTTCAGCACACCCTCCATTGTGACCGCAGGGATGATGCATTGTAATTAACAGTAGGTGGTCAGGGCAAAAGGGAGCAGTCAGGGGACTTTCGGGAAATCTTATCATATGCTCAGGGTGTATGAGAGATCTATGTAATTCTTTTATAGTAGTACATCAGGGAGTCGGGGGTGGGGGAGGTCACTTCCCAGCAAGGCTACCGCAGTCTCTGGAGCATACAGCAAGTGGCTTTGCTCATAGGTCGGGGGTGGGGGGAGAGCGGCGTACAGCAGCGGCCTTGACAATGTGCTGAGCTGACCAAGGCTGTGCTCAAGGGTTAAAGGCTCAAAACAGATCCTGGGGCCCCACTGGGTTGGACTCCTCCACTCCAGGACTTGAGTTGGGTCCAGCCACAATAAGGCTCCTTTCCACATGTTCCCAGGTTAGTTTGGGAGGTTGGATGGTGCAGGGGAGGTAGAGGGCAAACATGGATTCAGTTCCAACAGAGTGTGGCCACAACTATGACAGAACAAAAGCCTATCAGTCCGACCCAGTCCCGGAAGAAGGGGCATTTCCAAAAAGTGGCCTGTATGAACTGCCAACAAGCAACGTGAAATGGAATCACCTCCCTCTCGTCCCACACTGACTGCTGTCTGAGCAGGGACCTTGTTTGTCTTTCCCGCACCCATCCCAGTCCTGGGTCAATGCCCCACACAGAGGACACTGAGCAAATATTGTGGACGAATGATTCCCTGCCCACGTACATTTCTACCAGGTGGGGTCAAATCCTTATCCATATGAATGAATACTTCCAAAAAGGATAATGATGGTGGGTTTTTTTGTTTATTTGTTTGTTTTAATTTTTTTTATTATCATAATCTTGCTTATATTACACTGAATCACATAAAACTATACAGTGTATTACATTTCATTTTCCAGAAGGAATACCATTCATATCAGTCAATACAAAGACATTAAAATCTCCATCATCATCAATCAATAGCTTTTAATTTTTTCTAGATTATTATTATTATTACAATTACAATTTTTTTTTAGAGATTTTCGCTATAGGCGTGCGCTCGCCAGACAGACAGAGAGAGACATAGAGACAGAAAGTGAGAAATCATCCCCCGGGGGGATGATCATGCTGCAATCCCTTCTCCTCCATTCTCCTCTTGGGATCCTGGGCATGCACGCACACACGCCTGGCATGAGTTTTAAGCCACCGGGTCCGGGACACGAACTGCGGTCGACCACGTGGGAGTCCAGCGACATAGCCATTACGCTAACTGCTGGTTCCCAATTACAATTATTTTTTAAACATTTAATCATTGTTTATCATTTTGCTTGTAAAAACAGTTTACCTCACATGAAATAATTCTCAGACCTGTCCAGTTGAGAACACTATACACGTGACCATCAACAGGTAATAAACCATATCTGATCCCACGTTTGTTTGTTTTTAATAGGTTTTTGCCTTAAGGGATGTGCTCTTGCTGTAGAGGGAGAGAAAGTGAGAAAGAAAGTGAGAAATCACCTCCCAGCAGGGAAGACCACACCTCAATCCCTTCTCCTCCATTCTCTTCATTCTCCTAAGGAGCTCAGGCACTCATGCGCGAGCACCCATGCACAGGCAGGCCGTGGGATTTTCAATGTAGCAGGTCCAGGACCTGAACCGCAGTCTGCTGCATGGGAGTTTAGTGACACAACCCCTACGCCATCTGCTGGCCCCAATGGTGTTCTTACAAGTTTGTATTTTTATTCACTGTATGTACTTGGAGCACTTTCTCATAGTTCAGTGTAGTCTGTACTTCAAGTTTGACTAAATGTGAACCTTTTCAATTCACTTAAAATTTCCCATTTTAATAGTCCTTTCTTATATCTACATTTTTAGCATTATTTATTGAAGGGGCCAGCAGACGGCATAGCAGCTATGTTGTTGGATTCCCACATGGCTGACAACGGATCCAGTCCTGGAACCACTGGCTTCAAAATCAAATGGCCGTGTTTGCATGCCCAAAATATCAGGAGGAAAATAGAGGAGAAGGGATGGGATGTGGCCATCCTCACTGGGGGTGTGAGTTCATGCTTTCTGTCTCTCTGTCTCTCTGTCCCCCAAACTAACCTGGGGACATGTGGAAAGGAGCCTTATTGTGGCTGGACCCAACTCAAGTCCTGGAGTGGAGGAGTCCAACCCAGTGGGGCCCCAGGATCTGTTTTGAGCCTTTAACCCTTGAGCACAGCCTTGGTCAGCTCAGCACGTTGTCAAGGCCGCTGTTGTACGCCGCTCTCCCCCCACCCCCGACCTATGAGCAAAGCCACTTGCTGTATGCTCTGGAGACTGCGGTAGCCTTGCTGGGAAGTGACCTCCCCCCCACCCCCGACTCCCTGATGTACTACTATAAAAGAATTACATAGATCTCTCATACACCCTGAGCATATGATAAGATTTCCCGAAAGTCCCCTGACTGCTCCCTTTTGCCCTGACCACCTACTGTTAATTACAATGCATCATCCCTGCGGTCACAATGGAGGGTGTGCTGAAGTTCTATCTAGGCAGAAATTTTCTTGACCTTTGGAAGGCCCTTCAAGACACATTTAATATAAATAACCTTTTTACATACAATAGGACTAGGCTGAAACTGGCCCAGGACACTCTCCCCCATGGTAACTAATGTTCTAACAAAATACATAACAGTGGTGCCATAGGCTATACAAGTGAATCCACAACAAAGCACTTAGGTACCACAAACCCATTTTAAAGTTTTTCATTAACTTGTTAGTCATTTTACTTTTGACTTAAGAAAAACCGGTACTGCTAATTGGAAAAGCTGTTCAAAGTATCCCTTTATGCTCACCAAGTGAACAGTAGGCGCATCCCTTTAAAACAGATATATTAGCATTCCTCTAATTAAATTTTAGATCCCTATAGAATTATATAAGTATCATTCTTTATTAAGATCCATAAGAACTACTACCCATATACCTGAGATTTTCTTTTAGTAATCACAAGACGGCTGCTGCTGAACATCGGCTGATAATTAACTCTGCTTGCTGGAATTGTTCCCTGAAACTGCACTTCTTGAAGTTACCAAGAACCTGTTTTCATCAGTCAAACAATGGTTGAACTGTATTGATAATTAATACACCTGCCCTTAATCAAACCCTGAATGAAACTTATGATCCCTATTGTTAAAACTTTATGAATTGATAATTAGAACATGTAGCCTCCCACCCGCTTACTAGCATGTATCACATTTTCAATAAAAAGGCACGATGCTTCCTAGCAGTTGTCACTCTTCAGAGAGCAATCTCTGGGAGTGTCCGAATGAGGACGTGAACGAAAAAGGTACCGAGGTCTCAGTCTTTCTTTCTAGCGCCACCTCCGATGAGGCAACCAACCCCCGCCAAGGCTGGTCCTCAGCACTGGAGCTCAGGAGGATACAATTGGTTGAAAACATGAGAGACTGTGGGGCAGGAGGCCCTGCTACTAAAATCTATGGGCTCACCACTCTGCTTGCACACCCACCTTGGCCTTGACTAAACCAGGTGCTAATGAGACCCTCCCTCACTTTTTCAGGCCAAGAACTGCATCAGGCCCAGGGGTACAGGCTGTGCTGACAGCTGACCTTGGCCCAGGTCCTGTGCAAGGAATTCCCCATGTCCCAGTTGCTGGCAGGATTGCGTCATGGCCCTGAGTAGACCCTAGCTAGACCCCAGATGCCCCGCCCACACCTGTTATAAAGGTCACTGCACTGCCCTTGGCCACCAGCTCTCACCAGCTCTGGTGCCTCCTCACATCTCTCAGCATGGCGCTGCCCTGGGCCCTCACAGTCCTGAGCCTTCTACCTCTGCTGGACGCCCAGAACCCGGCATGTGCCAACCTCACAGTGGCACCTATGACCAATGCCACCCTGGAGAGGGTGAGTGCCTGGGGCCTGACCGTTCTGGTGACCATGGGCGGCTGCTGCCCTAACTGAGCTTCTCCCCACCCAGCCCCTGTGGTCAGCACCCTCCCCTAGCTCTGCCCTCTGCTCTGCAGGACTTCGGGGTGAAAATTTGACGAGCAGGGGCATAGCAGAGCCACGTGCCTGAGTCCACACTCAGAAGGCCCATGGCAGAGTCTTTCTGTAGGGGATGGCTCCATTGGCCTGATCCTGCCTGTCTCCTCCCACCTGGGGTCTCAGATTCCTTGTTGCACAACAGAGAGAAAAGGGAGCAGCCCGAGTCTTGTCCTGTATGACCGTCAAGAATTGTGCTCCCAGCCCCTGCCTAAAACCAGCCCCTGCCTTCTCCCCAGATCTCTGGCAAGTGGTTTTATATCGCCTCAGCCAACCGGAACCCGGAGTACAATCAGTCTTCCCAGACGATTCAGGCAGCCTTCTTTTACTTAACCCCCAACCACACGGAGGACCAGATCCTGCTCCGAGAATACACAACCATGTGAGAGCCCACGCCAGCCCCACACCCCAGTCCCAGTCTCTGCTTTCTACTCTCGTGTGTTAGACGTGCAAACTAGTCCCTCCCCCATCATGGCCTCCATCTTCCCGCCTGTGGGATGAGGAGGGCTGACTCTACTCACCCCTGCCTCTAGTAGTCCACCCCTGCCTCTAGACTTCACAGGAAATATATTGTCACGGTCTGACCATCTGCTGTCCCCCACCCTCCACCTGCTGTTAGGGGGGACAAGTGCATCTACAACTCCAGTGACCTGCGGGTGCAGCGCGAGAACAGGACGATCTCCAAATACGGTGAGGGTGGGCCCTGGGCAGAGGGTCTGTCCCGTGGGATGGGGCCAGCCTAGAGGAGGAGGCTGGGTCTAGGACCCTGAAGGCATTGGGCACAGGGAACACAGGACAGGCCCTCTTCCCTCTCCACAGTCCTGGGACCTGCTCGCCCCGAAATTCATAGTTATCACCGCCAACATCTTTAAGCTCTTACCACGGGCCAGGCACTGTTCAAAATGCTTTATGCTGATGGCTCCACTTGGTTCTCATGAACAAGCCTAAAGGGACATGCAATGATTAGGTGAGGAAAGGGAAGAACAGAGATGCCAGGCTTTTCCCTGAGATCACACAGCTTGCCATTACAACAGGAGTTCAAAGCCAAGGTCGGTCAGACCCGCCTCTCAGTCACTCTTCAAGACGGTCTGGATGACAAGGCAGGGAGACTGCATCTCGGGCGGTCAGTGACTCCTCTCTGTCCCCACCATCACTGCAGAGACAGCACACAGTAGGAGCACACAAATGCCTACGGACAGCACACAGTAGGAGCACACAAATGCCTACGGAACTGAACTGACACAGTCAGCAACCTCGAGGCTCCTCTCTGCGCCTCATTTCCCTCTTTAAACTGGGGGAACAGGCCTCGGGAGCCAGTCTTGTTTCCACATACGTAAAGGGGTTAGCTTGGCACACAGTGGGGTGGGCACGTGGGGGTCTAAGTGGACTCCAGGCCTTCGCTGATGGCTGCCTGGGCCTGGGCACCCCAGATTTGCTGTCCTGTGCAACTAAAACCGTTGTGCCCTCTCACAGTCTCACCCAGCGCTCTCTCCTCTTGCAGAATGGGGCAGAGAACATTTTGCCCACCTGCTGTTCTTCAAAGACCCCAGGACCTTCTTCCTTGCTGCCTACCTCGATGACGAGAAGAACCGGGGGCTCTCCTTCTACAGTAGGTGCCCAGCAGCTCCAAGTCCCCACCTCTCTGCAGGTGCACACAGCCCTCCCTGGCTTGCTACTGGGCATGCATTGTCCTCACCCAGCCCCCTTTCCACCTCTCCCTGCAGCTGACAAGCCTGTGGCAACCCAGGAGCAACTGGAAGAGTTCCATGAAGCCTTGGCGTGCCTGGACATGCACAAGTCGGAAGCTGTCTACACCGACTGGAGAAAAGTACATGCAGGGACTGGGCAGTGCCCACCTGAGAGCGGCCTTGCCTTGATCAACACAGGCTGCCCAGAGAGGGACAGCAGCCAGCCATAGCTGCACAGCGGAGCAGGTCTCCTGCCTTCAGCACCTGCCTCACTGCAGAGACAGCTGAGATTCACAGAGGCCAAGGTGGTGGCGCGGGAGGGAAAGGTCCCTGTGAAATAAGGAATGCTGGGACGCCAGGGCAGGTGGGAGGACTTGGAGATTAACAGGAGGGTACAGCGTGAGCCAGGAGGTGGTGGGACTTGGTGCAGAGACACATAGGAAATGACCTTTAGGGGCTCTTCCCACCCCTAGGCTTAGATTCTCGCTTGTTCATTCTAAATACCAAGTGATGCAGAACCTGTGTCTGGGTTTCCGGTGCCACCCAAACTGCGGCAAGTCCAGGACCACTGTCCTGATATTGGCTATAAACGAGGCTTGCCCGTGCAACTGGAGCCTTTATCCTTCTCTTTAAACCTTTGTTAAATGCAAGGTTTTGTTTGCTGTTGCCCTGTGTCATGTCTGCGAGTTCAGAGGGGATGGTCTGGCTGCACTGTTCCGTGAGTTTATAAATACATACGTATATGCACAAACATACACACGTGAGATGCTTTCGTGACTATAAAACAAGAGCATCTCCATCCATTCTCCACCCGAGGTCATCTTCCAGGTCCACCAGCGGTGAAAGCCGTCCCGCCCCTCCCTGAGCCTCGGAACTTGGGGAAGGGCTTACATGCTTAGCTCTGTTGTCTGTCCTCCTGGGCCACTGCTTGCCTCCCCCAGTGACTGGCTGGGGGCTTCGGAGGTCTCCCTTGGTCAGGCACCCTGAGCTTCAGCCCTATCATCTTCAAGGTGGTGGGAGCTGTGAGGAATCAGAGATGCATTGTAACAGTCTGGCAGGTCGCAGGCGCTCAGCACGTGCCCGCTGTGTCTAAGGGAGTGAGCTCCACGCTAGCAGTAAGCTCAAGTTCAGAGAGGGAAAATGGCCCACAGTCACCAGCCAGGAGCAGGTTGGAGCCCTCGTGGGGCTGCTCCCCTGTCCGGCTCCCACCACCGCCGTCTTCCCCTCATCTTCCAGGATCGCTGTGAGCCACAGGATTCACAGGATGAGAAGGGGAAGAAGACTGAAAATGAGGAGTCCTAGAAGACACAGCATTGGGTCCAGACCTAAGGAACTTCGGGACCACCCTTACCCCCAACCTCTTTTTTGTACCTCGGTTATTTCCTCTTATTGCATCAATAAAGGAGCATTCGGGATACTAGTCATTTCTTTATTCATCCAATCCCTTGTTCATTCATTTATTCATTCATCTAGAAGCCTGCCCCGAGTAGAGGCCTATCCAGGCCCTGGCAAAGACCCCGTCCTGATTGGAAGAGCCCCTGCCACACTATCTGGGCTATGGGTCCGGGTACAGGGCAGTAGGCACCACATGCCATGGGCGCCCAGCTCAGGGAAGGTTCCCGAGGGGCATCTGAACCAGTCTGGGAAGAGTAAGAGCTTGGTAGTGCTGTTCCTGTGGCAAGCAAGGACCAAGAGGACACATTGGGGATCTTGGGACAGAAGACCCCATGGCGTGAAGTGCCAGTCACAAGGGACCTTACTGCAGGCAAATCAGTTTTGACGTCTGGGGAGGCGGGTTTGGAGGGACTAAATGGGAGGTAGGAACATCCAGGCAAGGTTGTCTGGCCAGGGCGTGGACAGAGCAGAGGTGATGTGGAGGACTCGGGGCTTTGTCCAGAGGGGTTGGTGTCTCCATGGATGTCTCCTCAGGGAACCCATCTGGAGACTATAAGAAGGAAATGACATCTGGAGTGAGGTTGGTCCCAGAAACCAGCTGATAGTATTTTTTATTTTTTTGTAATGCTGGATCATGCTTGTGTGCCCACTAGAGAGAGAGACAGAGAGACAGAGAGAGCACTCCCTCAACACGGCCTGGTCACAGTGCAATTCTTCTGCCTCCAATTCCCTAATCCATGAGGATCCAGGACATGCACATGCGTGTCTGGCATGTCTTCTTCCAAGCCTCTGGGTCTGGGACTTGAACTCTGGCTGGCCATGTGGGATCAGGTTTCCTCTACCCAGTGTTTAACTGCGTTCCACCCACACCTGACAGCTTATCTAGCAAATGTACCTGGAGCACCCCAGGTGGAGCCGTGCCCAGGGAAAGAATGGCCCGCTATGGCCCAAGGACTGAACACTAGAAGCCAGGAGTCCAGCAAGGAAGGCCCCGCCTCCTCTCTGACCGTGGGGGCTCCTGATTGGTGGGCCTTGTCATATGAAGGCGGCAGCACCAATCGGTTGGCAGAAAGGAGAGGCTCAATATCCAGGCAACTCCAGAGGGGCAGGCCCAGGAACTGGTGCCCCCCAAAGCCCAGTTCTGTTGCCCACCACGCCATCGCCCTCTTTGGCTCCCCTCCCAAGAGCTCCATAGCCCAGGACTCCAGCAGCCCCCGCCCGACAGCTGGAGCCGGTGCAGCGCCTGACACAGGGCTCCTTCCAGCCAGATGTCCCAGAGCTGGAGCGGAAGGAGCAGGCTCCTGGTGCCAGGAAAGTTCTGGACCCGCAGGCTCAGAGTCCACCAAAGTCTTCCCTTCAGTCCTCTCTCAGCAAGATGCCATTTCCTTTATCTTTTCTTTTTTATTTTTTGAGAGATTTCTGCTATAGGACGTGAGTGCTCCTCGGAGAGACAGAGACAGAAAGCATGAACTCACACCCCAGTGAGGATGGCCACATCCCATCCCTTCTCCTCCATTTTCCTCCTGATATTTTGGGCCCGCAAACACGGCCATTTGATTTTGAAGCCAGTGGTTCCAGGACTGGATCCGTTGTCAGCCATGTGGGAATCCAACAACATAGCTGCTATGCCGTCTGCTGGCCCCTTCAATAAATAATGCTAAAAATGCTGTAGATATAAGAAAGGACTATTAAAATGGGAAATTTTAAGTGAATTGAAAAGGTTCACATTCAGTCAAACTTTAAGTACAGACTACATTGAAACATGAAAAAGTGCTCAAAGTACATGCAATGAATAAAAAACACAAACTTGTAAGAACACCATTGGGGCCAGCAGAGGGCGTAGGGGTTGTGTCGCTGACCTCCCACATAGCAGCCCATGGTTCAGGTCCTGGACCTGCTAAGTTGAAAATCCGCCAGCTGCCTGTGCATGAGTGCCGGAGATCCTGAGAGGAGAATGGAGCAGGGATTTAGGTGTAGCCATCTCTCCTGGGGAGAGATTTCTCACTTTCTTTCTTACTGTCTCTCTAAGGCAAGAGCATGCTCCCTAAGGCGAACACCTGTAAAATGAAAAAGAATAACACAATCATCATATCCTTTTTGGAAGCATTCATTCATGTGAATAAAGACTTGACCCCACCAGGTAGAAATGCACAAGGGCAGGGAATCTTCGTCCCACAGTATTTGCTGAGTGTCCTCTGTGTGGGACACTGGCCCAGGACAGGGATGGGTGCAGGAAAGACAGGCAAGGTCCCTGCTCGGACGGCTGCAGGTGTGGGACGATGGAGGTGATTCCATTTCACAAAGCATGCGGGGAGACAGTTGAAGAAATACATTTTCTGGAAAAAGGCAGTTCATAGAGGCCACTTATTGGAAATGCCCCTTTTTCCGGGACTGGGCCAGGGCCACTGGGCTTTGTTCTGTCACAGCTGTAGCCACCCTCAGTTCAACCAGATCCAGGTTTGGCCTCCCCATCTCCTGGAACTCTGGGAGGTGCCTTTGTTGTGACTGGTCCCGCTCAAGTCCTGGAGCTCAGGGGGATACAATTGGTTGAAAACATGAGAGACTGTGGGGCAGGAGGCCCTGCTACTAAAATCTATGGGCTCACCACTCTGCTTGCACACCCACCTTGGCCTTGACTAAGCCAGGTGCTAATAAGGCCTCCCTCACCTTTCCAGGCCAGGGACAGCGTCAGGCCCGGGGTACAGGCTGTGCCGACAGCTGGCCTTGACAGAGGTTCTGTGAAAGCATTCCTCATGTCCCAATTGCTGGCAGGATTGCGCCATGGCCCTGAGCAGACCCTAGCTGGGCCCCAGATGCTCCGCCCACACCTGTTATAAAGGTCACTGCATTGTCCTCGGCCACCAGCTCTCACCAGCTCTGGTGCCTCCTCACGTCTCTCAGCATGGCGCTGCCCTTGGCTCTTGCAGTCCTGAGCCTTCTACCTCTGCTGAACGCCCAGAACCCGGCATGTGCCAACCTCACAGTGGCACCTATGACCAATGCCACCCTGGACAGGGTGAGTGCCTGGGGCCTGCCCATTTTGGTGACTGTGGCAGCTGCTGCCCTAACTGAGCTTCTCCCCACCCTGCCCCTGTTGTCAGCGCCCTCCCGTGGCTCTGCCCTCTGCTTTGCGGGACCTCTGAGTGAAATTCTGACCAGCGGAGGCATAGCACGTGCCTCAGTCCACACTCAGAAGGCCCATGGCAGAGGCCCTCTGTAGGGGATGGCTCCATTGGCCTGATCCTGCCTGTCTCCTCCCACCTGGGGTCTCAGATTCCTTGTTGCACAACAGAGAGAAAAGGGAGCAGCCCGAGTCTTGTCCTGTATGACTGTCAAGAATCGTGCTCCCAGCCCCTGCCTGAACCGGCCCCTGCCTTCTCCCCAGATCTCTGGCAAGTGGTTTTATATCGCCTCGGCCCACCGGGACCCGGAGTACAATCAGTCTTCCCGGATCATTCAGGCGGCCTTCTTTCACTTTACCCCCAACCACACGGAGGACCAGATCCTGCTCCGAGAATACATAACCGTGTGAGAGCCCACGCCAGCCCCACACCCCAGTCCCAGTCTCTGCTTTCTACCCTCGCGTGTTAGACGTGCAAACTAGTCCCTCCCCCATCCTGGCCTCCATCTTCCCGCCTGTGGGATGGGGAGGGCTGACTCTACTCACCCCTGCCTCTAGTACGTAGACTTCACAGGAAATATATTGTCACGGTCTGACCATCTGCTGTCCCCCATCCTCTGCTGCCGTTAGTAGGGACAAGTGCGTCTACAACTCCAGTTACCTGTGGGTGCAGCGTGAGAATGGGACGATCTCTAAATATGGTGAGGGCGGGCCCCGGGCAGAGGGTCTGTCCCGTGGGATGGGGCCAGCCTAGAGGAGGAGGCTGGGTCTAGGACCCTGAAGGCATTGGGCACAGGGAACACAGGATAGGCCCTCTTCCCTCTCCACAGTCCTGGGACCTGCTCGCCCCGAAATTCATAGTTATCACCGCCAACATCTTTAAGCTCTTACCACGGGCCAGGCACTGTTCAAAATGCTTTATGCTGATGGCTCCACTTGGTTCTCATGAACAAGCCTAAAGGGACATGCAATGATTAGGTGAGGAAAGGGAAGAACAGAGATGCCAGGCTTTTCCCTGAGATCACACAGCTTGCCATTACAACAGGAGTTCAAAGCCAAGGTCGGTCAGACCCGCCTCTCAGTCACTCTTCAAGACGGTCTGGATGACAAGGCAGGGAGACTGCATCTCGGGCGGTCAGTGACTCCTCTCTGTCCCCACCATCACTGCAGAGACAGCACTCAGTAGGAGCACAGAAATGCCTACGGACAGCACACAGTAGGGGCACACAAATGCCTACGGAACTGAACTGACACAGTCAGCAACCTCGAGGTTCCTCTCTGCGCCTCATTTCCCTCTTTACACTGGGGGAACAGGCCCCGGGAGCCAGTCTTGTTTCCACATACGTAAAGGGATTAGCCTGGCACACAGTGGGGGGGCACGTGGGGGTCTAAGTGGACTCCAGGCCTTTGCTGATGGCTGCCTGGGCCTGGGCACACCCAGACTTGCGTGCCTGTAGGACTGGAACCATTGTGTCCTTCCACAGTCTCACCCAGCGCTCTCTCCTCTTGCAGTATGGGGCAGAGAACATTTTGGTCACCTGCTGTTCTTCAAGGACCCCAAGATCTTCTTCCTTGCTTCCAACCTAGACAACAAGAAGAAGCAGGGGCTGTTTTTCTACAGTAGGTGCCCAGCAGCTCTAAGTCTCCACCCGCAGGCCTCTCTGCAGGTGCACCCAGCCTTTCCTGGCCTCCATTGGGCATACATTGTCCTTACCCAGCCCCCTTTCCACCTCCCCCTGCAGCTGACAATCCCGTGGCAACTAAGGAGCAACTGGAAGAGTTCCATGAAGCCTTGGCGTGCCTGGGCATGCACAAATCGGAAGCTGTCTACACCGACTGGAAAAAGGTACATGCAGGGACTGGGCAGTGCCCACCTGAGAGCGGCCTTGCCTTGGTCAACACAGGCTGCCCAGAGAGGGACAGCAGCCAGCCATAGCTGCACAGCGGAGCAGGTCTCCTGCCTTCAGCACCTGCCTCACTGCAGAGACAGCTGAGATTCACAGAGGCCAAGGTGGTGGCCAGGGAGGGAAAGGTCCCTGTGAAATAAGGAATGCTGGGACGCCAGGGCAGGTGGGAGACCTTGGAGCCTAACAGGAGGGTACAGTGTGAGCCAGGAGGTGGTGCTGGCACTTGTCAGAAACACACAGAAAAAGATCTTTAGGGTCTCCTCCCACCCCCTAGGTTTATTCTCCCCTTCCTCATTCTTAATACCAAGTGATGCAGAACTTGTGTCTTGGCCCAGTCCTAAAAGCAGGGGCATTTCCAATAAGCGGCCTCTATGAACTGCCTTTTTCCAGAAAATGTGCCACCCAAACTGCAGCAAGTCCAGGACCACGGTCCTGATATTTGCTATACACCAGGATTGCCCGTGCAACTGCAGCCTTTATCCTTTTCTTTAATCCTGTGTTAAATGAAAGGCTTCATTACCTATTGCCCTATGCCCTATGCCGTATCTGCAAGATCAGAGTTGACTAGCTGGCTGCACTGTTCTGTGCATTTATAAATTCATGTGTACGTACACACGTGTACACATGTGAAATACTTTCCTGACTATAAAGTAAGAGCATCTCCACCCACGTCCACCTGAGGTCATCTTCTGGGGCCACTAGAGGTGAGAGAGCCCTGACTCCCTATCTTCTACCCCAGGAGCCCTAGAAAGGATATTTGTGCCTGGTCCTCCCGGGCCGTGTCTGCCTCCTCCCTGTGACTGGCTGGGCACCTCGGAGGTCTCCCTCGGCTGAGCACCCTGAGCCCCATCATCTTCAAGGTGGTGGGAGCTGTGAGGAATCAGAGATACCGTGCAGCCGTCTGGCAGGTCACAGGCGCTCAGCTCAGCACGTGCCCGCTGTGTCTAAGAGAATGGGATCCACTCTCGCAGCAAGCTCAGGTTCAGAGAGATGGAAAATGACCCACAGTCTCCATTGAGGAGCGGGTTCGAGCCCTGGTGGGGCTGGTGGGGCTGGTGGGGCTGCTGCCCTATCTGGCTCCCATCACCTTCTTCCCCCTCGTCTTCCAGGATCAGTGTGAGCCACAGGATTCGCAGGATGAGAAGGAAAAGAAGACTGACGAGGAGGAGTCCTAGGAGAACAGTGTTTGAGACCAGACCTCTGGGGCTTTGGGGACCATCCTTACCCCCAACTCCTTTTTCGTACCTCGGTTATTTCGTCCCATTGCATTAATAAAGGGTCCGGAGTTGGGACAGTCAGGTTAGTAGTCATTTGCTCATTCATTCGTTCAATTCCTTGTTCACTCATTTATTCACCTAGAAGCCTGCCCCGAATTGAGCCCTGGCCGGGCACTGGCAATGAGCCATCCTGATTGGAAGACCCTTTGTCACAGTATCTGGCACATGGTCAGGGCTCATGGCAGTGGGCACCATGTGCCATCCATGGGAGCCCAGCTCAGGGAAGGTTCCGCCTGCAGTGGGGAAGTCTGGGAAGGCTTTTGGAAGGGGCATCTGAATCAGTCTAGAAAGATTAAGAGCTTGATAGTGCTGTTTCTCTTGCAAGCAAGGACCTAAGAGGACACATTGGGAACCTTGGGACAGAAGACCCCATGCAGCAGCAGAGGTGGGTAAAGTGTGGGGGGCACCAGGTGTGAGGTACCAGTCACAAGGGACCTTACTGCAGGCAAATCACTTTTGCCATCTGGGGAGGTGGGTTGGGAGGGGCTAGACTGGAGGTCGGAGGATTCATGTAGAGGTTGCGTGGCCAAGGTGGGGGCAGGGCTGGGGTAACATGGAAGATCGGTTTTAGTCCAGGGAGGCTGGTGTCTCCAGGGAAGTCTCCTCAGGGTACCCACCTGGGAGACCCAGAAGAAGACATCTCTGTGAGGTTGGTCCCAGAAAGTAGCTGATATATATATATACTTAATGTCAGAGCATGCATGTGTGCCCACTAGAGAGAGAGAGAGAGACAGAGAAAGAGCACTCCCTCAACAGGTCCTGGTCACATTGCAATTCTCCCTTCAATGCTCCATCCCGTCAGGATCCAGGACATGCACATGTGTGTCTGGCATGTCTTCTTCCAAGTCTCTGGGTCTGGGACTTGAACTCTGGTCCTGTGGAATCAGGCTCCCTCTGCCCAGTGTTTAACTAAGTTCCACCCACACCTGACAGCTTATCTTGCAAAGTGCTTGAAGCCCTCCAGGTGGAGCCCTGCGCAGGGCATAGCCCACTATGGCACAAGAACTGAGCAGAAGCCGGAGTCCAGCAAGGAAGGCCTGGCCAGCTGGCCTCTTCCTGAGCTCAGGGACCAGGTGCTTGGTGAATGGCAGCTGTTGTTCGTTATTGTAAGGAGCACTGGTGAGAGTGCAGGCTCAGGCTCTTGCAGAGCTACACCTCTTGTAACTACACCTCTCTGAGCTCAGAAAAATGTGGCCTGGCCAGCTGGCCTCTCCAGTCAAAAGGCTTATGATTCTGAGATAGGTCAAGGGACAGTTACAGGCAGGGGCAGACAGGCAGAGTACAAAAAATGCACTCATCAGGGCCCCTGGGGCAGGGCCTGGGCCCACACACTTTAGAAACTACATTAGATGGGACCAGCAGGTGGCATGGTGGGTAAGTACTGGACTCCCACGTGGCTGGCTACGGTTCAAGTTCCAGACCTGGAGGCTTGCTTTCTCACTCCTCTCCCCCACCCCCCCCACCCCTGTCTCTCTCTCTTGAGAGTACATGTGCCCTATAGCAAATTAAAAAGAACAATAACAGGGGGACCAGCAGTTGGCGTAATGGCTATGTCGCTGGACTCCCATGTAGTTGACTGCGGTTCGAGTCCCGGACCAGGTGGTTTAAACTCATGCCAGGTGCGTGTGCATGCATGCCCAAGATCCTGAAAGAATGGAAGAGAAGGGATTGCGGCGTGGCCATCCTCCCTGGGGGGTGATTTCTCTCTTTCTGGCTCTCTGTCTCCCTCTGCCTTTCTGGTGAGCACACACGCCCTATAGTAAAAACCTCTAAAAACAAAAAAAAAAACAAAAAAAAAACAAAAAGAAAAAACACTGCAATATGAAAACACTGTATAAAATTACCCTCAGGCTATGTATATAAGGTCTATTTAAAACATAAATGAATTACATGTTTAGCCTTGGGTCTTATCTTCAAGAGACCTCATTATCTATATTCAAATAAATAATTCTTTAAACATTATAATAACAAATAAAATTAAATAAATAATTCTTAAAAAAGAAAAAGAAACCACATTTAATGACACACACCAGACGCAGGTGGCTTTGGGAAAAAAAAAATTTAGCCTATTTTTTTTAAAAGATCAATATTTATTTTTGTTCATTTGCCCTTGTAACGAAAATAGATTTTTAAAAGTCTCAAATATACAAACATCAATGACGCACATACAATCCAGAAATGCTGAGGTACGCTCTGCTACAGGTGAGGGTGTGGGAGAGGGCCGTGGCCAGACAGCAGCCATGCAGCTAGCTGACCGCTAGTCAGATGCCGCCGGGACTGCAGGGAAGTGGGGCTCAGGGTGAGGCACCAAGAGGGATCGTGGTAGGTGGCTTCCCAGGCCTCCGCAGGGGTCTCCATCCCAGCAGGCCCAGCGGGAGAGGTCTCTGACGCCCTGCGATGCCCTACCTGTCCCCAAATGCCCCGCTCACCACCAGTCACTAGGAGAGGGGCCTCCAGCCCGTGTGCTTCTGAGACACTTGCCCCAGGGGTGGCTGGTCATACATAAGGGACAGAGACCCTGGCCTTTCCCTTCTCCTCTGTCATCCTAAGGAGGATCTAAGACCAGGACAACATGGTTTCAACAACTATCTGTCCATCTGTACACAAAATACGTATTATTAGCTGGACATGGAGAGCTTGGGACCAGGAGAGGAGAGTCCCAGACACTGCCCCGGACATAGGTGTCCTCCCTGGCGGCGTCTCCTCAGAGGGGGCTGGTCCCCCAGGACGTTCGTCTCTTGGTGACCAGGCCGGTGCCTGGTGACAGAGGTGGTGGCACCTGTACAGAGACTTGGGACCTCCTGGTGGGAGGCTGTGGGCCCTGCCCACTGCCTGTCCCCGAGCCTCAGTGGTGTCAGAAGAGACAGGAGCCCCGAAGGCTGCGGGCCTGGCGCAGGTCGGCCGACAGAGAGCGGCTCAGCTGCTGCGTGGTGGAGCGGACGCTCTCGGCCGCCTGCACCGCCTGGCTCAGGGCCTTGCTGAGCTCCTCCAAGTCGTCCAGGTCAAGCTGGAGGGAGCGCCGGTGCCCCCGGGCTGGCCGGGAGGGGGCCGTGGGGGGCCACTCTGCGGCTGGTCGGGCTGAGGTAGGTGCTGGGGATGCGTAGTACCTGAGGATGGAAGCAAGTGCATTCGTCAGCCACGGAGAGAGCTGGGTGCCGCCAAGGTGAGAGCTCGGTACTTACTCACACTGTGTGGATTCGCTACTGTAAACGGAAGAGCTGAAACTCAATTCAGGCGGTCCAATGCCAAAACCCGCCCGCTGCGGCTCCATGGCCCTGTACTAGATAAGGTTGCCACACTGCAGCCTTTCTTTGGAAACAAGGGTCTTAGGACTGCACTCACCACGCTGGGCTTGGCGTTCCCTGTTCTAAAGCCCAGCTGGGCCGCTGGCCCCTATCTTCTGAGTCTCATCTCTCAAATGGGAATGATAAGCCACACTGAGGGTGGCGTCAGAAGGATGTGGGATGATAACGAATGTGAGTGCAGGCCCAGGACAGGCGCTCAGGGATGTATTAGGTTGTCGGGAAGCCATGCTGTATTTCCCCATGTTTTCTATGCAATGGGCCATGACAGTCCCAACGACGCCGTAGTTCAATCCACCTGTCCACATAACAGTCACTCCTTGCCCACCCACCACGTGCCAGGCAGCCTGAGAAGCTCCGGGTGACCATGGACTGTGCAAACACTGGCCCCCACAATCTTCTTGGTGCTTCTGAGAGCCAGATCTGGGGGGGCACCAGGATCACTCCAGGCTCAACCGCAGGCTCCCTTACTGCAGAGGTGATAGGCGGGGTGCTGGAGCAACTGACAGTAAGTGGGATTCTGCAGGGTAGTTGTGTGAGGGTGTCCCTCCCAGTCTGGTGCTGCAGGAATGTGGGGTGCTGTTTGAAAGCACTGAAGGAAATGGGGCTGATGAGTCATGAAACAAGGCACAGATTTCTCAAGAGATGACTCCTATATTCCCAGGGCCACAAAGTTTGGGGTTCAAGGAAAACCGCATCGGCGAGAAGGAGCCAAGCCTTTCATTTAAGAATACAGTATGTGTGTGTGTGCAGTGGAGAGAAGGCCAAAGAAGCACCTCGCAGGTGTACGTTTAGGGGGACTTAGCAGAGTCACTCACTGGCTTCGTGCGTGGCACGCTGGTCTTCTCCTGCCCCCCCCCCCCCTTGTATTAGCATGCAGGGGGGGGAAGGGGGGTGGCTAGGAGCTGTG
>NW_006159542.1:5449222-5477092 GCF_000334495.1 Tupaia belangeri chinensis
GGGGTCTTCTCCTGCCCCCCCCCCCACTTGTATTAGCATGCAGTGTGGGGAAGGGGTGTGGCTAGGATCTGTGAGGATCTCTCTCTACAGAAGATACACAAACAGCTGAGAAGCACATGAAAAGATGCTCGACAGCATCGGCCATCGGGAAAACGCAAACGCCACCATGAGCTGCCACTTCCTACACTCCACACCCTCTGGGATGACTGAAACCAGAAAGGACAGATGGCGACAAACATCGGTGAGGATGAGAAGAAATGGGAGTCTGCAGACGCTGCTGGTAGGAGTCTAGATGCCCCGGCCACTATGAAAAACAGCCCAGCAGTCCTCAAACAGCCACCCGCGATGCCTCGCCCTTGCTGGGCGTCTTTGGGACCCACGTACAGTAACCTCATTTTACAGATGAGCACCGTGAAGCTCGGAGCAGCTGATTCCAGAGGCAGGAGAACACACAGAACGTGGCAGCTTGAGCCCTGGAGACCTGCCCCAAATCCTGTCATGCCACTTTTTAAAAGCTCCATTGTCCTGCCTAAAATGGCCAGAGTGAGCTACCTCCCAAGGGAGAGCCGGTGGGGAAATTCAGGTAGAAATCTTTGCACCGTCCCACAGTAGGTGCTCCATAAATGTGAGCTACTAAGGACAGGGTTAGAGAGCTAGAAGGGTCAGTGGTGGGGTCACACCCAGACTCCACTTCCCCTGTCTCTGACACGTGCTAACCAGCACACAGAGGCTGCTGGAAAAGGTGGCTGACCTGAGTAAACGAGCTCTGGACTCCAGTAAACAGCAGTCCACGTTCCCCAGGTCAGAGACTGTCTGATGTAACCACGGGGTTCTCATATGCCCCCTCCTTCTGTTAACTGGTGGCCCACATGACCCGAGAGTTACCCCAAACTCCCCCTAGCGCTGAAGGGGTAGAATATCCCTCGGGCTTTGCTGCAGAGGTGCGGAGCGACTGACCAGCAGGTGGCAGCACAGGCCCATCAACCTTCTGAAATAGCTCCCTACCCTGAGCTACTGAGCATGCTCAGTGCTGCTAAGGCTGCAGGAGAAACTTCAAGGCGTCACCAGGCTACATTCTACAATGGCGGCATGACAAGCACCGTGGTTACTAGCCACCTTCTCCGTGCTGCGGGCTTCTGTGCATTCGTTCACTTCATCTTCACAACAAAAGGAAGAAACGGAGGCACAGAGGAGTCAAGTGGTTAAACAGCACCTGCTGGTCTTTAGAGCAGAGGGCTTTTCCCCTTCCCCACGGCCCATCCAAGCCAGAATCAAGCCACTTGGCTAGTTTTTCTCACAGGTCTGGGCCTGGAAGGATATGGATTAAGGCCCCAGAAGTAATGGGACCCCGTGGCTACTGCGAGGTCAACGAATGAAGGCAGTCCTTTCTTCTCGGTGACCTGGAGCAGAGGCAGGTGTTTTCACCTCCTCCTTCCGGAAGCCTGAGCCCGCAGCAGGGGCGCTCACTGTGGCTGTCACAGAGGTGCCTTAACGCTTGGCCCAGACCTGGCTGAGGCCAGCAAGAAACCGCACCGGTGGGCCTGGCCCCCAGTAGATGGCGCTGTGGGCCTCGGCTCCCAACAAGCGGCCGCAGGGCTACTCCAGCCTTCACTGCCCACAGCAGGCTTCTCACCTGCATCCATCGAAGACATCGTGTCCTGACAGATTCATTTCACAGATGGGGAGACTGAGGCTGGTGACAGTGGGATAAAGAGGCAGGTCTAATAGCAGGGCCGCGGCTTTCCCCTCCACGATCCTGTCACGTGGAACCCGTTTTCACTCACCTGCCTTCTTTCTAATGTCCCCACTGAGCAACAGTGACAACAGAGCTGCCACCTAGCAATGAGCACGCGCTGGGATTGCCCCCAGATCCCACAAGCACCTCCTGGTTCTTGCCAGGTGCCTCATCCATCCCCACACAACTGAGGATGGAGACAATCCCCGCTTAGCAGGCGGAAATGAAGGCCCACAGGGGAGGTGGCCCTGCTGAGGCCCAGCACTGAGGGGCAGGTGAGATGCTAACGCTGCCGTCTAACGCAGAGCCCTGGACCATTTCTGCCTTCACTGTGTCTGTCCTGTGCTGGTCTCAGCACACTCTGAAGTATGTGTGAAAGGTGTCGTCCTACAGCAGGTGACTCGTGCTCCCCAAGGCCGCCCGCCACAGCAAAGGCAAGGAGAGCTAAAGATGGCATGGCCAGTAAGAAGCAACGGAGGCCCAGGTTTATCTATAATTCCCGTGGGCCAGCCCAGGGCCTGGCGGTGACCAGCTGGAGCCCACATCGCTGACCATGTGGCTTTATACCCAGACCCAGAAGCTTGAGAAATACACTGGGCGCACGCGCATGCATGCACAAAACCCCCAAAAGAGGGGGAGATGGAGAAGGGACTGCAGGGTGAGCGTGCCCCCTGGGGGTGCTCTTTCACTTTCTCTCTCCCATGAGTACACATGCCCTATGGCAAATTAAAAAAAAAAGTAATGCAGTTTCCTGGATGGGATTCTGAAGTAGAGAAAAGACTTTAGATTAAAATTTAAGATGACATAATGGCTACATTTTTGGACTCCTATGTAGTTGACTGTGGTCTGAGTCCCAGAGCCAATGGCTTGAAACTTATGCCGGGCGCGTGTGCGTGCATGCCCAAGACCCCAAGAGGAGAATGGAGCAGAAGGGATTGCAGCATGGCCATCCCTCCTGCAGGGATATTTCTTGCTTTCTGTCTCTGTTTCTCTCTGTCTCTCCAGGAGTGCACGTGCCCTATAGCAAAAATCTCTCTTAAAAAAAAAGTTAAGAAAATGTAAATAAACTATGGACTTTAGTTAATAGATTACTATTAGTTCACTAATTGTGACAAATATACCATATTTTGTTTTACATTTTGCCAGAGGGCATGTGCCAGAGAGAGACAGAGACAGTGGAAAGTGAGAAAGTACCCCCGTGGGGCATGGTCATGTCACAACCCTGTCTCCATCTCTCCCTCCTCTGGAGATTTGGGCACGCATGCACGTGCACCCGGCATGTTTCTCACGCCACCAAGTCTGGGGCTCGAACTGCACGGAGTGTGGCACCCAGCTCACTTAACCACAAGGCTATGGGTCGGCCCCTAAAGTACCTATTAACATCAGATGTTAATAGAGGGGGCCTGGGGGAGGGGGCACGTGGTGATGGGAACTCCCGGAATTATCTGCTCAATTTCTCTATAGATCTAAGACTGCTTAAAAAATACGGTTTACTTTTAAAACATGAGTATTCACTATTTGCTTGCTGAGAAGGCCCACAGGAAATGGAAGATACTTAGGGTCCTAGAGCCCCAGGAAGCTGTAAGCTCCCGGGGGCA
Source organism: Tupaia belangeri chinensis (assembly GCF_000334495.1). NCBI lineage: Eukaryota > Metazoa > Chordata > Mammalia > Scandentia > Tupaiidae > Tupaia > Tupaia belangeri. The sequence goes on from NW_006159542.1 coordinate 5,452,556, forward strand.
GGACTGCCTGTCTTCTTCACTGCTGGGTCCCCAGAGTGCCCTCCTGGTACTTGGGTTTGCTGAATGACTACATGAGCGTTGGGCTTGACCTGCACATTATCCACGGGGGCTGGGGGGGGGAATGTAGGAGAACACGGCACTGGGTTCTCCCCGCCTGACCCTGAACGCTGATGTGTGCGTGATGCAGACAGAGGCGGGAAGGCTGCAGAGAAGGCTCTTACACAGCGGCTGGCGGGTAAGGCACCACGGGAACTGAAGAGATGTAGGCACAGGCTGGCAGGGCTGGCGCTGGGGGCGCGGCTGCCAGGTACCACAGTCCAGGGGGCGGCCTTGGCGGTGACACTGCCCGCTTGCTCCTCTGCCTGGGGCTGGACGCCGATGGTGAGTGTTTCCTCGTGGTGGCTTTTTCTGCCCCTGAGGGAGGAACGGCACAGAGATGAGGGCCCCTCCCTTTGGGAAACAGCCCTCTGCACCCCCTGCTCGGACCAGGTCAGGAGAGCAGCGCCCCCCAGCTGACCTGCCCCGGTCCCGAGCCCTGGTCAAGGAGCTCTGAGGGTCTGGCTGAGAGGAGACACAGACCTTGAGTCCTACCAGAGTGGGCTGAGTCTGGGCCGTCTGTCTCCAGCAGGGACCCCACTCGACCACACAGGGGACAGCGACGGGCATCGGTGGGAGTCGGGCCCAGGGGATCCCTGATGGCAGGGCCACCTGGAATAGGAGGAGGAGGTGTCGGGAATGGCTTTGGCCTGAGCCATCAGACCTGCACCCCCACAGCAGCCCCCTGCAGCCCCGGGCTTCCCTGGGACCCCCCAAGGGAGCCTGCTCCCGCATCATCAGTGTCAGTGACAACCAGGATGGCGAGAGCGTGAGTCAGGCCTGCGGTCTTTTATCAATCCACAAGTCACCGCCCGTTACAGGGGGGAGACTGAGGCTCTGAGAGCTGCGTAACGTGCCCAGGTCAGAGCTGGGGGGCGGCGGCCCTCTGGCCCCAAGCGCGGGCTCTCCCGACACGGGTCCCTGTTCTGCCACAGTGGGACAGACCTATTATCCACGTAGGAGTGGCCCCTGGGCACAAGAGAGGGTGGGAGGGGCCCAGGGGCAGGAGGAGGTGGGCACTGTCGTTCTCTTCCCACACAAACGCCCAAGCACGTCTGGGTGAGTCCCGGGGCCGGCCCGCTTCTCCTTCAGGTCACAGCTTGGTCAGCACCCCTCTGGGGAGCCCTTGCACCCAGTAAGACTGAGTCATGTGCCCCCCCACCTGCCTGATGGCCCCTACCCCAGCTCTGGTCACTCTGTCTTGTTATTGTCAGTCCTGCTGAGAGGTCACTGCGAACAGGGCCAGGACCCAGTATGGGTGGTGCCAAATGAATGAATAAGTGAATGGAGAGGCCTATCAGAATGCTGGTAAAGGCACAGGGACATAGTGATGAAGAGCCATGGCTCTGGAGTCACAAAGACTTTGGTTCGAATCCTGGCTCTACCACCTGGTAGCTGTGTGCCCTTTGTCAAGTTACTTAACCTCTCTGAGTTTCAGTTTTTTATCTACTAAATGAGTACCTTCTTCACAGAGCTAAGAGGATTACTGTCCCTAAGGCCCTCAGATGTCCTGTCTACAGCAGGGGTTTCATAAAGGCGGCCCTGTCATCATAGCATTGCTTGACAAGGCCTCAGAGACCAGCACCTCCAATCCTTTCATTATGGATGTGGAAATTGAGGCTCAGAGAAGTCAAGGAACTAGCCTAAGGTCACACAGTAAACCAGTGGCCATACTGGGACTAGAATCCAATGTCCACATTCTCAGGCCACTGCCCTCCCTGTCACTCCTCCCTGTGGGCCTGGGGGAACAGCTAAGGAGTGATGGGACCGAGGATGAGACATAAGATGGACCCTCCCCACTGCCAGCTCCTGCTGCCTGGTGTCCCCCCTATCAGGGCCTTTCAGGGACTTCTTGAATCAGGGAGGGTGGCTTCAGGCAGCAGTACCTAGGGCAACAGGGGCGATGGCAGGACACCTAGAGAAATCCCGTTCCCTGGTCTGTCCCTCCAGCCGGCCACCACGACCTTAGGGCAGGCCTACGTCTCAGTCTCCCCCGAGAGCGAGAAGCTGCATCCTCAGCTGCCCCAGCATGGGTGCTACCCCAGGGGCCACGCCTCACCTGTGGCCTGGGTCCTGGCGGGCTGGCAGTGGGGACAGGAAACCGTGCCTCCGCCTCTGGAGACAGCCTTGGGGGACAGAACATGGTACTCCTGACCTGGGGAGAGAAGCCACAGGGTCACCGTCGGCCCACTGCACGGACGGAATTGGGGCGGATTCTGGTATGATTATCTTTCTCTTCTTTCTTCGTGTGTTTATTTTTATTTTATGTTTTTAATTTCCGGAGGGTGTGTGTACTCCTCAGAGAAGAAAAAAGAGAGAGAGCAAGCGCATCCCCCGGGTGGGGGTGTGGTCATGCCTCTGTCCCCTTCCCCTGCTTCTCTACCCTGCCAGGACTCGGGGCAGGCACACACATGCACCCAACATGTTTTTCAAGCCACAGGTAGTGGGATTCGAACTGTGGTTGGCCACGTGGGATCTGATTTTTCCTGTGAAGCACCTAACTGCTGTGCTACAGGGTTGCCCCAGGCAGTTTAACGTGCGTCATGTATAGCACACACTTGTACATACGTGAGAATATGCACATATGCTGGCAGACACAAAACCACATCTGTCTGTCTATTGACTGACGCTCTCCCCGGCCTCTTACTCTGCTTCATCCCGGGTTCTAGGACCAGCAGCCTGGTTCCTGACATACAGGACCAACCGACACACCCGTGTCGGGATTTCAAAGCAGGACGCAGGGACACGTAAGGCAATGGTAAGAAGTAACCAGCACTGCCCTCCCCCGACCCCGGCTGCTGCTTTGGATCTGAATGGCCTGCGCTGGGTCACTGGCATCTCCCTGTGCCCTGACTGGCTACGGAATGGGGAGAACCACAGGGCCAGCTTCGTGGGCTTGCTGGAAGGACCACCTAAGGGTGCCTTGTCAGTGAGGTACTTGCCCAGCACCAAAGGTCCTTCAAAACCTGGCCCTGACCTGCTTTCCTGTCCCTGAGTCCCAGATGAGGCCTGCAGAATGGTGCCTGCAGGTGCAGTGACGGGGGGTCCTTCCCTGCAGGGCTGTCCTGTGTCGTGCTGGCTCACGTGTTGTACTGGGCAGGCCGTGTTGGGCCCTGGACTCACTGCGGCTCTCATGTCTAACTCCAGGGCCTCTGTCTCTGCCTCTGAGGGCTTCATGGGGCAGGGCTGTGTCCCTCCTCCCCTGCCTCATCCCCGGCACTCAGGTGAACGCGTCTGAGGTCCTCGCCCTCCCACTCAGCGGGGTCTCAGTGGGAGACGGCCACTTACTGCAATACCCACTCGTTCCTGTCTTTTCTGCCATGTAGTCAGGTTCGCAGAGGGAGAAACCGTATCTACACACACGCGAACTTCAGGAAGTTCATGGAAATTTCACGAAATGAAAGGACAAGTTCATTTTGGTACCAATAATGTTTAAAATCCAGGCAGAGTCTCTTCATAACACACACTTTCCATAAACTTTTTGAAAACCGCTTGTGTGTGTGTGTGTGTGTGTGTGTGTGTGTGTATGTGTGTATTTTTTTTTTAAAGAGAGATTTTTGCTATAGAGCATGTATACTCGCTGGAGAGACAGAGACAAAAAGCAAGAAATCACCCCCAGAGAAGTGGCCACACCACAATCCCTTCTCCTCTATTCTCTTCTTGGAATCTTGGACATACACACACATGCGCCCGGCGTGAGTTTTTAAGCTGCTGAGTCCGGGACTTGAACCATAGTCGTCTATGTGGGAGTCCAGCAACATAACTATTATGCCAACTGCTGGTCTTGTATATAGTTTTTAATATGATGCACTTTGGAATGCCGTGTGTCATCTCAAGCTTTCTTCCTTGCTGGGTACCTAGTTCATGACGCCGAGGCCCTCGGGGAGTCGGCGCCTAAAGGTGAGCCAGAGTAAACACTACGAGGCTCAGTGTTCGCCTTGTGGGCCCAGGTCTGGCAAACAGCAGGTGCTTCACAGCCCTCTTCAGGATCGACCAGGAACCGAGCACGGGCCTGGCGAGAGGAGGCAGCAGACGCTGTCCAGGACTCGAACTGCAGTCGGCCATGTGGGAGTCCAGTGACATAACTGCTACAGCATCTGCTGTGTGCTGGGGAAGGCGTGGACGGACGGCTGAGCAATGCACTGAGAACTGCTGTCCGTACCACAGTGCGGATATCTGAATGGCTCTGGGCAAACGCAACAGGCTCCTCACACAGAGACCGTAGGGCCTGTGCCCAGCCGCAGCCTCCCGCCCGCCTACCTGTGTACTGGCCCCGGAAGGTGACCCTGCCCGGCTGTCCGGCACTGCCCACCCCTCTCGTTCTGTCCCGAGGTGCCGGCGGACTCTCCTTGGTGGTCCTGCTCTTCTCAGAGAACAGCCCGGGGGAGGGGGGCTCCGATTCCGAACCTGGGGTGAAGAGATGGGCATTAGGGGGTGCTGGGAGGGAGGTCGCGCAGCTCAGGGAGTGGGCGTATCACCAGTTCAGGCTCTGGGGTGGATGCCTGGGTTTTAATCCCAGATCTGCCTCTCAGTCCTCGTAGCTGACGTAACCACAACCTCGGCCGTGCGCCAAGCCTCGGCTGGACATCTGCGTGCACGCTGTCAACGCACCTTTACAACAATCCCGCGAGGCGGGCACTGCCACTGCGGCACAGCTAGCTGTCCCTTAACTGCTCCAAGCAGGCCAACAGCCCGGCCAGCGACAGTGCAGCGGGGCTGGGGTCAAACCTGGGCTACAGACCCTGGAACGACATGTCTCCAGGTGAGAGCTGAGCTCTCAGGGCTTCATGTGGATAAGGCGCGTCGTCTCGCAGGGGAGGCTAAGCAAGGTGAGATACTCGAAGTCCTTTCGGACACCCAGGCATGCCTTCAGCGCACAGCTCACGCACCTCTGATTAGATGTGCGTTGTGTTTCAGAGCACTACGCTGGCCTAAAACACACACTAAAAGTCTTCTTCACGTGTCCTGGAACACGCTTGCTGCAGTCCCTGACCACTGAGCCAACAGGCCCCACTGTGGCCTCCAGAAATGGGTGGTGGCGGGCAGTCACTTACTCAGGGACAGTCGGGGCACTTCCCGAGGCACTGAGGAGGACCTGGCGCGTCGCCTTCCTGCGGGCACGGCTGGCTCTGTGCCTTCGGGCTCACCAGACAGTCTCTCTGTGGATTTACTAGGCAGAGGGAAGACAGATGTCACAGGCTGTGGCTCTGCACCGCCTGTGAAGATGACAGGTCTGAGGTCAACTCCGAGAGACGCTTCTGACTCAACGGGAGGAAGAGAGCGGAGGTGGCAGCCAGACGCTCTGGAGTCGACTCACAGAAATGGTCCCGAGCCTCTCTGATCCTCCGCCTCCTCAGCTGTCACGGGACTAAGCAGAGCGATTATGTCTGCGGGTTACTAGAAGGGTCATTGAGGCAGCGCCCATAAGACCTGTGTCGGAGTGCTCTCCCACATAAATGCTCCAAAGTGAGCCGGTTTTACTGTCCTCCTCGATGAACGGCAAACCGAGTCGGTGGGTGGAGGGGCGGCATCCGGGGACTGTTCCAGCTCCAGCTGTGTAGCTGGGTGGTGGGCCCAGGGATGTTCATTGTAAAGGGCTTTACTATTTTACTTGCTCTTTTTTTTTAGAGGTTTTTAAGGCACATGCACTCGCCAGAGAGAAAGAGACAGAGACAGTGAGAAGGAAGTGAGAAATCACCCCCAGAGGGGATAGCCTCGATCTCAGGCATGCAAGCACACACTCCTAGTGTGAGTTTCAAGCCACTGGGTCCAGGACTCGAACCGCAGTCAGCCATGTGGGAGTCCAGTGACATAACTGCTACAGCATCTGCTGACCCCAAAGAGCTTTATTGTTAACACAGTGAAAAAACACAGCGAGGAGTGATTAGTGAGAGGGATGCGCAGGGCCTGAGCCTAACATCAAGGGTGAGTGGCAGCCGCTCACTTAAGTCAATCTTCCACAGCTGCCACCAGGGCACAGAGGGGGTAGTTGGGGTCACCCACCTGCCATAATGGGGGCCCCAGGCAGCTGAGGACTCCGCTGGCCGGTCCCGGGCCCGGGCGGGGCGGTCGAAGGCAGACGTGGGGCGCGTGGGGCTGCCCTGGGGGGTCCGGTGCAGGCTGTCCTCTAGCCGCAGACGGAGCCGGGACACCTCTTCCTGCAGCTCCCGGATGGCCTGGCTGGGGTGCAGTAGAGGCCACAATGAAGAACTGGGCACAATGGACAGAGCTGTGGCCACCTGAGATGCTGCCCAGACACGGAGGCCTCTGTCCCGTTCCAGCAGGTGCAGGGACCAGCTCTGCCTTCAGATGTTTCCAGAACTTTCCTGTGCATCCACTTGTCTTGCCACACACCTTCACACCTTTCTGGGTTCCCGTTTCTGTGCATGAAGTGAATGAACGAGAACCTTCTTCCGAGGTTTGCCTCTCCTGACAGGGAGGGCCTGAGCACCTGCCCAGGAACACCAGGGACCACGCTCTCAGGGCAGAGATGACGACACAGAATGAAGAGGGCATGGCCGAAGTTCCATGAAAAAATCCCAGTCCTGACTATCTGTCCAGGCCTGGCTCCTGCCTGTCCCTGCTCAGTAGGTCCCTCATGGGTTCCCCCAAACATTTTCATCTCCCTGCTCCTGCCAGAAGACATCCATCTATGGTCCCCAGTCAGACAGTGAGCGCAGCAGGCGGGGAGTGCATTTCCCCTCTGGTAAGCCCCGAGCTTACACCGCATAGGCACTCAGAAAACACGCTGAACCGGACCCAGGCTTCTAGAGACAGCAGGGTAATGGGCTTTGCTGGGGGCGGATGCAGAGACACCACAGAGCCTCCCAGAACCCACGGACCGGGAGGTGCCAGCAGGTGGAGATGCGGGGTGCTGTGGGCAAGGCTGCAGGATCCCCAAACACAGCCCTGACTCTTACTCACAGGTAGAGCAACGAGCTACTAGCGTGGGGGGAGGGGAGAAAATCCCAACAGTACTTCTCCCCACTCAGCCCACACGTCTCTAGGGCCTGGTCCTGTGGCCATTGCTGGAACATGGCAGTCGCACCCAGATACCCCCACACTAGACCCCCACACACGGAGCAGCATTATTGCCAGGCTGGGTGCAGCCTGGTCTTCAGGACTGGTCTACATCCATTCCCTGGGCCAGCTTCTGAGGTGGGGGCTCCCCTCAGGGTCCGTCCTTGCCTGGGGGCCCCTGTGCTCATGGGTGAGTATCTCCTGGAGGCACATCCAGCAGCCGTGAGCTCCAGACGAGCATGCCGGAAGGAGTGGCTGTGTCCCAGTGCAGTGTGCGTCCACGGGCAGTGGGTTCCCCTGGCAATCCCCAGGGAGATGCTTGTTGGGGTTTCCAAGGCCAGCTAGAGGCCAGTGGCAGAGGGAGGGCGGCAGTTCCCAGCACTAGTCAGCCTGTGGAAGGCGGAGTTCTGGCTCTGGGTCCCACAGGGGCGTGTCAGGCCTGGGATCTGGCACAGCCACCTGGGTGTCACTTCCCCTCTGAGCAGTTTGTGCTCCGTCTCAGCCTTCTTCACTGAACTCGGGTTCCTGGGTGCCAAGTGGCACCTGTAAGTCATCTTTCCCTGCAAACTCACTCCCCCCTCTATGAATGTGGCCAGCCCGAAATCGGAGTCTCCTGGGCCTTCTTGTTCCTTGAACACTCGGGAAGTCCACTGACTCTGCAGCCTTGGGCCCAGGTGCCTGCAAACCTCTTCTTAATGCATCCCACCATTCCCTCCCCACCTCCTCTGGGTCTAGGCTCCCTGGTCTCCCTCCTGGGTGGGCAGTCTCTGTAGCATTCGGCCTGGGCACACCACTGACTCGATTAAAATCGCCCTCCTTGTCCTTCTGATAAGCCTTTATGCATTCATGAGTTCAGCGAACACCTCCTCTGAGCTGAGACACCCAACACTCTAAGCACGGCGCTTGAGGACCTCCGAGATCTCCCCAGGTCTACCCTGTCTGCTTCTGTGCCTTCATCACTCACCACTCCAACACTTCACATGCAGGGATCTGGCTATAATGAACATTTGACTTCTCAAAGGGGATGGGCATTCTATTACCTCTAGACCTTTGTACATGTTGTTCCCTCTGCTGCAGTGACCCTTCCAGGTCTTCTCCTCTTGGTCTCAGCTGAGATACCACTTCCTCTAGGAAGCCCCCCGGAAGCATCTGCTATCACTATCCTTTATCACACTGGGGGTACAACTGCCTACTGCTCTGTTTTTCCCACAGATGATGAGCTTGCAAGGCCAGGGACAGTATCTTGTCCACTATGGTAGTCCCAGGACTGACACGCTTTAGCGAGCAACTCTCTCACTCCTATGCTGCTGTCAGGGGAGTCTGCGGGCGCGGATTTATTTAACTCAGACCAGGAAGCCAAAGGGCAACAGCTGGACATGACTCCACCCCGTAGGCAACATGACAGCCTCACAGCTGCACAGGCCAAGGAGGCCTCGGATTGGTTACTGCAAAGCCGGTGCGGTCCAGGAGCTGCCCCATCCAGCAAAGCATGTGACTGGTTAATTGCCAAGAGCAACAAAAGGCGGGGAAAGAGAACTGACTGATCTAGTCTCACTTCTGTTCAAGTAAGGAGCGACTTCCTTAGGAGAAAAACTGCACTTGGATCTAACGCAAAAACAAAACGCAGCCGTTTCTTAGCTCCTCCACTGAGTGAGGTACAAACCACAGAAAACCTACCCCTGGGAAGGGCAGGCTGGTCGAGAGGAGGGACAATGGGGCTGGGGGAGTCTCGGCACTGGAAGGGCGACCCTCTGGGTCATCTCCCACTGCTGGACACGGGCTGGAGAAGTGTCCAGGACGTCTAGATCAGCATGGCTTCAGAGACAGTCCTGGGCTGGGAGGCAGGACCCCAGCTCCATCTGGACCCTGCACCACCACCACTGCTGCCGCCGCCACCGGATGTGTGAGCTGGGCAGGCCCCACCCTCGCTGCCCCCAGCCCTCTCTCTCCCTCAGGATGGGGAGTTCGAATCCAGAGTGCCCCAGGACCCAACTTACTCTCGCCCTGTCCTGGTGAGGAGGAAGCTGGAGGTGGTCCCGGTCAGTCCACAGGGCAGAGGGGCAGCTGCAGGGGCTGGGGTCAGAGGTGGGCTGATGGTCCTGCCGGGGAGCAGCTGTTCTGAAATCTGCTTTTGCCCCTCGAACTCCGAGCCAGGGACCACTGGGGAGGCAGAGGGAGATCAGAGTAAGTTGAAGCAGGGGGGACCCTCAAAGCTCAGACTGACAGTGGTGGAATGACAGGGGTAAAGGGACAGTGCCAGCTGAGGTCACATGTGAAGGTCCTGATGTGTCCAGTGACCCACTGAGCTCAAAACCAGATGCGTTTGTGCTGAGAATATGGGTGCAGAGAGTGTGGGGGTGAAGTGGGGCTGCCAGGCTGCTTCTGACTAGAACATGCCCGCCCCCCACCCAATCCAAGTCTTCAGGAACACCCAAGAGTTCAGGGCTTCTTCTCTAGGGCCCCCCAAGATTGTCACCATCTCCCCATGTTCTGGGGCAGGTGAGTCTAAAGGGCAACAGGAGGGGCTCTGGTGTTGACGGACATGCTTTGCAGCTTGCTGGAGTGTCAGCATCCGGCCATGACGCTGCGTGATGTCATCGCTGGGGGAGACGGTAAAAGCAACGGCATCTCTGGGTATTATTTCCTACAAGTGCACGTGAATCTACAATGATCTTAAAATAAAAAGCTTAATTTAAAATTTAATCAACCTTAGAACAAGGCAAAGCTTGGGACCAGCAGGGGGCATAGTAGTTAAGGTGCTGGACATTCCCATATGACGGATCATGGTTCAAGTCCTGGGCCTGGTGGCTTTCTCTCTCTCTGTCTCTCATCAAATTAAAATAAATGAATAAATGAATATTAAAAAACAAAACAAAATAAACAATCAAAAAAAGGCAAAGCTAAACTGAGGTGTTGGAAGTCAAAACAGTGGGTAAGCCGCATGGCACAGTGGAAACTCAGCACTCCAGGGAGCCAGGGCCACATGGAAGGTCCCGGGTTTGTGTCTCGAAGTCTCCCTGTGTGTGCTGGGCGTGTGTGTGCCCAGGATCCTGGTTGGCCGAGGCTGGGAGCGGACTGCAGTGTGAAGACCCTACAGTGGGTGCCTGCCTCTCTCTCCGAAGAAATAAGTAAATAAACTTGAAAAACAAAGTCAAAAGGTGGGGAGGGGAACAGAGCCTTGGAGGAGCTTGACGAAGGTTCTGGCATCTTGATCATGTTGAGTTTCTTATTTTTTTTGAAGAGATTTTTGCTACAGGATGCATGCGCTCCCCAGAGAGACAGAGAGAGACAGAGAGATAGAAAGCGAGAAATCATCCCCCAGGGGGGATGGCCACACCACAATTCTCCTCCATTCTCCTCTCGGGATCTTGGGCACGCACGCACACATGCCTGGCGTGAGTTTAAGCCACCAGGTCCAGGACATGAACCGCAGTCAACTACATAGGAGTCCAGCAACATAGCCATTATGCTAACTGCTGGTCCCATCATGTTGAGTTTCTTAGTCTGTGCTCACTTCGTGAAAATGCATCAACTGATGTTCTTTAATTTTTTTTTTGCTTATGTGTTTGTTATTTTGCTAGAGGGTAAGTGTGCTTGCCAGAGAAGATGAAGAGAGACAGAGAAGGAAAGTGAGAAAACATCCCCGCATCCCCCAGGGGACAGTCTCATTGCACTCTCTCTTCCATTTTCCCGTCCTGTCGGGATGTGGGGCATGCATGCATACACGTCCTGTGTGCTTCTTGAGCCGTCCGGTCTGGGACTTGACTCATAGTCGGCCATGTGGGATCTAGCTGACTTAGCCACCATGCCATGGGCTATGTTTGTTTTATTCCAATAAAAATTTCATGTGCAGGTGTGGTGATTAAGGTGCTATACTCTTACATGGCTGACTGTGGTTCAAGTCCCAGACTGGATGGCTTGCCTTCTCTCTCTCTCTCTCTCTCTCTTTCTGGTATGTGCATGTGTCCTGTGGCAAATTTAAAAAATATTAACAATAAATAAATATTTCTTTTAAATTTTCATGTGCATTTCTTTAAAGGTAAAAGCCTGAATCACAAGTTTGTGAGGCCATGTTTAGTGGGAAAAGGAGGTTACCAACCATTCACGTGCGACAATCCCATTTCTGCTTAAGTGCGGTAAATGCAAAGAACCACGCACCAAACTGCAGCGCTGACCGTTTCCAGGGCAATGCTTTCTCCCGATCCCTTTGTTAAGTTCCCCACAAGGAACATGTATAGTATTTTGTACCCTAAGAGCTAAGGCAAGCTTTCCTGTCTGTTGGCTTTACTGAGTCCATGCAGTCCAGTGGCCCCCAGGTTTCATGTCCTGACCCCCCCCCCAGTGCTGTCCACTCACCCATCTCAGCTGCCAACGCACGCTCCAGGCAGAAGCTGGGCGCCCTCTGCTGGAGAGGGCTGCTGGTACTGGAGCGATGCCTCTGGACTCGCGTCCTGGGCGTGCTGGGCTCAGCAACTCTTCTGGGGACCGGAAGACCTCTGGCCATGGGGTGGGAGGCTGAGTCCTGGGGTACCGACGTGCTGAGGGGCTGGGCTAATGTTCCCGGGGTGCTGGAGACCATGAAGGGAGAGACAGAGACCCCGAGGTCATGGCATCTGAGCCCTTCCACGCACTCAGCCAATAGCTCCCAGGCTTTGGGGCGCCACCTCTCTGGCAGTGTCTCTAAAGGTGCACCCACTTCACACATCCAGCTCTCCGTACCATGTGCACCAGCACCTGCCTGTCCCATGTGTGAAATAACACTCGGGGGCCGGCAGGTGGCGTGGTGGTTGGGGTACTGGACTCCCACGTGGCTGGCTATGGTTCGAGTCCTGGACCTGATAGGTTGCTTTCTCACTTCCCTCACTTCTCTGGTCAAATTAAAGAATAATAATAATAAAATGAAATAATTCTTAAAAAAAGAAAGAAAGAACAATGCTCAGTCCATGTTTTTGGAAACTCTAAAGAGAACTCGAGTCCCTAATCCTTTCTTCCCAGGGACCCCTGGGTGGCCATGCGGTGGTGACTCCATCACTGCACCCTGCACTCATGTCCCCTCGGCCCACTCCTTTCCCTTTGGGTTCCAGCCCAGTCTCGTCCCCAGGTGGCCACCCAGAGTGCCCCTGTCCTTGTCTTCTGCTCAGCCCACACTGCCCCACCTAGTTTTTATTTATTCTCCCGTTCGCTCATTTACTTGCTCAACAAATATTAACTTCTTGGTCTGGCACTAGCTGGCTGAGTGGTGCTGGGCAAATCACTTCCCCTCTCTGAGCGTCTGTTCTCTTCCATCCGGAAGATGGGAACAAAGAACCACAATCAGGGGATGGGGCGAGGGCCTGCAAATGCCAGACCACTCGCCCTATTCTGAGCATCGCAGGCCCGGATTCCCAGCCCAGCCCAGGTGGGAGACACTGTGGGACAATGGGGGTCCCAGGATACCTGATATGGGAGAGCCGATGCTCCGGGGTCTGGGTGAGGGGTGACACTCTGCTGGTTTCTGAGCCCACAAAGCCACTGTCTGTCTCTGGAGATGCCATCCAGGGCTCCTGCAAAAGACATATCCCTTTCAGTCGGGGAATGTGCCTAAGGCACCCTGGGAAGCCCTTCACAATTCCTGGCCTGGGCCTCACACTCCAGGGGCTCAGCGACAAGGGAGGCTGGCCCAGCAGCAGACATCAGGCCCAGGGTGTGACGGTCCCATGCCCTCAGGACTCCTCACCCTGAGAGGACCCTAAGCAAGTGCCGCCACCCTGAGGAGTGACAGCCAGCACCCTGGGGAGACAGCATAGCACATGAGGAACAGAAACAGGAGCAGGATAGTCATTCCTAGTGTCCTCGGGCACGGGCCCGGAGCGCCGCAATCTTCTCTGACTACAGAAATGCTCAGGCCCGAAGGACTGCGAAAATAAAGGCCATCTGACACCCCCGCCTCCTGCACACCAGGTCTTAGTACAAGGCACTAAGAACACCGCGTGGCATACGTGCCTGCCCTGGGTGAGCTCCCGGTCGAGCACAGGGCCTCCTGACCACAAGCTTGTCAGGACTACAGCGGGGTGCATGCACGTGAATGTGTATGCGTGTGCACACACTGATGACACAGACAGCTGGGGTCAGGAACTCACCCCAGCTGTGGCAAGCAGGCTGGGGGAAGCACGGGCACTGGGCCATGTTCTCGGTGGGGGGGGCCAGGCTCCTGGCAGAAGGACAGGAGGAGGGTGGCATTGGGTGTTAGCCCTGAGCGATGGCAGGACTGGGGCAGCGAGTATTATGAGAAGGAACGGCAAGACAGAGGCCTGGAGCTGGAAGCCCACACGCGAGGGCACTAACCTCCAGGGGCGGCCCGCCAGCTCGCTGCGCCGGCTTCCGTGGAAGGCGCTCAGAGGTGCTGCTGCCCTCCAAGCTGGTCGTGCTACTCCGGTGCGACACTGCGGACCTGGTGCCCAGGGCGTGGGGTGCCATGCCAGGGCCTGGAGGATCAGCCTCTGCCTTGCCCAGGCCCGGCAAGGACCTATCTCTGGCCATCGATGTCTGGAAGCCTGGTGGCTTCACACACACCATCTGCTCCACGGCCTCCCTGGCAGGAAAGAGCAGCCCATTATCCCTGGGCCCAGACCTGAGCCGGCAGCCCAGGATGTGAGCTCTGGAGTTGGAGACCCTGGGTGCCCATCGAGCTGTGTAACCTTGGGCGAGACCCTTCCCTCTCTGAACCTCACTCTTCTCAGCTATGGGATGGGGATGTCACCCAGTACGCCACAGCAGAAACTCTGAAAACAAACAGGCTAAAGCAACACTTCTGTCTTGCTTTTATACATGGAAGAACTGTTTACCGTGTTGTGAATAGAAACCAGCTTCGAGAATAAATAGGAGAAACATGAAAAGCATATTCTGTTCTAGAGAGAGCTGCTGCCTGCTACAGGCGCGGGCCGGAGGCCTGCCCGCACGCACGCTCTGCTGGCTCGCTCTCTTTTCAAAGAGAGATCAAAGGAGGTGTTATTGACATAAGAGCCCAGAGACGTTCTCTGTGATGTTCTCAGAGGCTGGGAAGGCGAAACTGCCATTTAATGCTGCGTCCATCCCGCTGAAGATCACGGCCCACACCACGCCTGCTCGTGTCCAGGGCCAGCAGCGGCGTCCGTCCCACTCTGGCGGGTAGGAGGGAGGCCAGGTCTAAACCCCGAGGAGCTGTCAAGCTCAGCTGACACGACCGCTCTGATCTGTTCTAGGACATGTGGGGAGGCTCAGTGACATACTTGAGGGGGGCCCCGTGACTTCTTCCACCCTTAGCTGGGGGGTGCCTTGGGGGCACCCTGGTCGCTTCTGCTTTTGCTGGAGCTGGAGTCGGCCCGTCTGCTTCCAGGGTACAAACGCCCTGCTCCTCCCGCTGCTCCTCCTCCATCCTCATGGCTTCCGGGAGAGACTTCACACTGAGGTACCTGGAGAAGAAGGTGCGAGGGGCGTGACCTCAGCCCAACAGGGGCAGTTGAGACCCAGCCTCTGGCTGGACACTCAGTCAGGTGACTCATCTTGCTCCTGGGGTCACTCACCGCTCCAGGAGGCCATGGAACTCCTGCTCCACCTGCAGCTCTTTGTGCCTGAGTGGGGTCGGGAGGGCCTGTAGCCTGTCCCCCACCTCACTGCTGCCAGAGCTCACCTCCATGTTCACGTGTAAAGGGCAGGGGCTGGCGGCGGCAGGCTGGGGACAGAAAGGCAGAGGGGCAGAGATGCAGCAGGTACTTACAAACATTTTTTAAACATTTCCAGCAAAGGGGGACCAGCAGTTGCTGTAATGGCTGTGCGCTGGACTACCATATATTCGACCACGGTTTGAGTCCCAGACCTGGTGGCTTAAACTCACGCCAGGCACGTGCATGCCCAAGATTCCGAGAAGAGAATAGAGGAGAAGGGATTGCGGCATGGCTACCCTCCTGAGGGATGATTTCTTACTTTCTGTCTCTCTGTCTTTCGGGCGAGTGTACATGCCCTATAGCAAAAACTTCTCAAAAAAAAAAAAAATTTCCAGCAAGGGTCCAGTAGGTGGCACGGTGGTTAAGAACACTGGCTGACCACAGCTCGAGTCCTGAACCGGCAGCTCGCTTTCTCACTTTCCCTCTCTCTCTTACACCCTGTCCCTCTCTGGTGAAATTGAAATAAATAAATGAATAAAGTTAAATAAAAAAATACAACAATTATTTAATAAACAAAAATTGCCAGCAGGTGCGTGCAGGTGTGTGACAGAGAGCAAAAGTGAGAAAGCGCCCCCCGATGGAGCATAGTCACACCGTGATCCCTTCTCCTTCCTTTCAGGATTTGGGGCTCACATGCCTGGCATGTGTTTCAAGCTGCTGGGTCTGGGATTTGAACCACACAGGGAACCGTATGGGACCTGGCTTCCTTAACTACCAGACCATAGGCCAGCCCCTTAAATACTTCTTTAAAGCACCTACCTCATAAGGCTCGTGCTGGGTGCTGAGATGTGAGAAATACATCAGCTTGTGAAGCCCACCACCCTTGTGTCAGTATGTGTGTGCAAAATGTCGAGACTGAACCATGTGACTGTGAGTACTGGTTACCACGAACTGGGCACCTCCTGTGTGTGGGCACCATGGAGACATCATGTCCAACCACCCGGCGTGCATACCATTTTATAGACCGATACGGAAACAATGTGCCCAATGTCACCCAGAGGAAGGGGCAGAGCCAAGATCTGAGCTCTGCTGTGCCGCTGCCAGAAGGGCCTTCTGCGCCCGCCTCCCACCCAGGATGGCTGCCTGGCCCCTGACACCTTCACCACAGGGCCACAGGGCCCCTGGAGGTGATGTGCTCAGGTTTCTGCTGCTGCTGTGTGTGATGCTGCCTGGGAGAGTTCTCCCGTCCTCCAGCCAGGGCCCAGAAGGAGGGAAGACCCTGAATCACTGGGCCAGCAATACCTCTGCTGTCCTAGCTGTCCCACCAATGCCTTTCTCCTCCAGTCCTGGACAAATAAGCGTTTAAAGTGAGCACCAAGGAGTTGGCGGCTCACGGCCCTGACCTTGTCACCCGCGTGACTGGCTCACCTAGGAATGGCGGTCATCTCTCCAGGGGCTGTGGCGGGAACTGCAGAGACTACAAAGCCTCTTCCCACGCGGCCCTTGTCTAGCATCTCCCTCTGTATGGGTGGCCCCCTGCACCCCCAGGACCACAGGCTAGGGCCCAAGATCACCCTGGGCTTCCTTCTCTCTCACCACCACTCCAAGGGCAGCCAAATGGACCTTCTAAACCCACCTCAGTCCACGCACACCTCTCCATCTGCCCCGCGTGTCCCAGCCTCAGATCGGCCCACTTACACATCCTCTACGTCATCCCCTCCTGCAAACCCCTGCAAAGTTCAGGTCAAGCTCCCGAGTACCCCATGGGCCCCTACAACACAGAACCCCTGTCCACCTCTCCAGACACTGCTCACTGTGAGTCCCCTCACTTCCCATGATAGCCACAGGGACTGAGCCTCGAGCCCTTTGCACGGGCTGGGTGGAATTTCTCCTTCTGCACCTGGTAATTTCCACTTACCTTCAGACCTCATTAAAACAATACTTTTATTTATTTATTTATTTAACTTTAATTAATGAAATTTATTCATTTATTTTTAATTTGACCAGAGAGAGAGAGAGAGGTAGAGAGAGAGAAGGAAAGTGAGAAAGCAAGGCACCAAGTCCAGGACTTGAACTGCAGTCAGCCATATGGAAGTCCAGTGCCCTTAACGACCACACCACCTGCTGGCCCCTTAAAATACTACTTCTTCAGGAAAGTTCCTTTAACCTCCCTCTGCAAGCGGAGTCATGCTACCTTGTTATCTACTCACAGGACCCCGTAAGTCTCCTTCAGAGCACGGATCAAAATGATCATTAAACAACCATGTAAGGCTAGCCAGTTACAAGGGTAACCATGGAACCATGCACATGGCCGATTACGCGGCTGAAGTCCCAGACTCAGCAGCTTAAGAAACACGCTGGTGGGAACCAGCAGTTGGCGTAATGGCTATGTCGCTGGACTCCCACGTAGTCGACCGCGGTTCGTGTCTCGGACCCGGTGGCTTAAAACTCACGCCGGGCGCGTGTGCGTGCGTGCCCAAGATCCCGAGAGGAGAATGGAGGAGAAGGGATTGCAGCGTGACCATCCCCCCTGGGGGGTGATTTCTCGCTTTCTGTCTCTATGTCTCTCTCTGTCTGTCTGGCGAGCGCACGCGCCCTACAGTGAAAATCTCTCCAAAAAAAAAAGAAAAAAAAGAAACACGCTGGTGCCTGTGCATTTGTGCCCAAAGCCTGAAAGGAGGGAGAGGAGGAGAAGGACTACGGTGTGGCCATGCCCATGGGAGTTGCTTTCTGGCTTTCCCTCTCCGTCTTTCTCTAGAGATCGCAGGCACCCTCTGTCAGAATTTGAAAAACACAACAAAACCCAACCGTAACTAGCTCAGCTGTACAGAACGTGCCACAAGAGTCACGGCCACCATCCCCAGTCACGGCCACCATCCCCCCTTTCCCTCCCCACCACAGGTCATGGGTCCTGGGTATGGTACACACTTGTTACACACGTAGTGAAGACATGAACTAATGAAGAAATGAACACATGGAAGAAAGTTCAATACGGTTGGGCTAAGACGTACCTCGGGGTAGGGAGTCTGGGTGGCCGGCGTGGGGGCTTGTCCCGAAGGAGCTGGCAGGTATGCAGGCTGGTGGGGGAAGGGCGCAGCTGTGCTGTGGGCCAGAGCAGAGTCGGATCTGGAGGACGCAGGTTCTTGCTGGGTCTGGTCTATGCGGTCCTTCAGCTCTTCCAGGCGGATTCCCAGATGGTATATCTCTGCTTCCAGCTCCCTGGAATGGAGAAACATCAGCCCCAGGAGGCAGAGATGGCAGCCACAACAGGCCAGCCCTGGCCAGGTGTCAGAGTGGGGACCCCAGGGAGTGCCATTTAAGACCCATTGAATGTTGTCACCCATGAAACGAATCCCGGCTCCCTCTGGCCCCAGTTCCCCGCTGTCCAGTGAGTGGCTTCAGCTCCGCTCTCCAAGGCGGCTGCTCAACGCCGAAGGATGCAAGTCTCCACTATCAAGTTCTCCACCCTTTGGACGTGGTGCTGAGTGGGCTGGGATGTCCCTGTTCCCTGGTGCCCAATTACGAGAGCACAGTGCCTCCCTCCTGGTGACCCAGGGGACCCAGGGCTTGAACCATCTGTCTTCTTGGGCTCCTCCCCCGATCCTACTGTCAAGTACCTGCTGGGATCAAATTTCCCAGGCGGTCCCCTGGAGCCGGAGAGCTGCTGGGCATGGTGCTGACCCCTGCAGGCCTTCAGATACTCTTCCTCCAGGGCTGCGTGGGCAGCCTTCAGCCACTGGAAGGCCTGAAACCAGATGAGGCCAGCAAGGCCTGAGTGCTCGGTGCCCAGGGCCTCAGTCCCTGCAGACTCAGGGCGAGAAAGCTTGTGGGGGGCCCGGGGACTCACCCGGGCCTGAGTCCCTGGGAAACAGAGGCTGGGGTGGGGAACCTCAGGGTGCACACCCTGACCACGCTTTCTGCCATCAGAGGTATGACTTGGAGCACTGGCACCAGCTGCAGAGGACACCTACCCTTTCTGGGTAGACCTACAAGGACCCCAATGACAGTCACGGTGTCAAATAGGTCACCATAAGGACCTAGTATTTTTTTTTTTTAAGAATTATTTCTTTATTTTAAACTCCATTTGTTCTTATTATTTTATAATTTGACCAAGGAGAGACAGAGAGAGAAAGGGAAAGTGAGAAAGCCAACCGCCAGGTCTGGGACTCAAACCACAGTTTGGCCATGTGGGAATCCAGCGCCCTTAACCACCACACCACCAGCCAGCTCCAGGGACCTAGTCTTGAGAGATCCTAGATCCTCCTGATTTGCAAAACTCTGGGCTTCAGAAAATTAGTCTGTTTCTTGGGACCAGCAGTTAGCGTAATGGCTATGTCGCTGGACTCCCACGTAGTCGACCACGGTTCACGTCCTGGACTCGGTGGCTTAAACTCATGCCGGGCGCGTGTGCGTGCGTGCCCAAGATCCCGAGAGGAGAATGGGGGAGAAGGGATTGCGGCGTGGCCATCCCCTCTGGGGGGTGATTTCTCGCTTTCTATCTCTCTGGGCTTCAGGTCTGACCTTGTTTAAGTGGGGCGATGACCGCCACTGTCTCACCAGGCTTAGAACAATGAGATAACGCACTCAAGGGCTCACCACCATGCCTGGCACACCACCGCCATGGCTCAGTAAGTGGTCCTGGGCTGGGTAGGAGGGGCTCGGGAAAGGCACAGAATGCAGGTAGGCGTGGCAAGTGGGTTGTGGGATGGCATACCACAAGTGAGGGAAAACAGGGATACTCCCAATTTTACCTAGATATCTCGAGAGGAAAAACAGAAGAAAGAAGAACTAGCGAAGCCGAAATGAACGGCATGCTTTGTAACGTGGTGCTCTTTGCTGAAAACAATGAATGGGGTATTATCCTGGATGTGCTGATCGCACTCTGCATGCCTGCTTTGCAAATCCATGTTACAGCCCACAAAGATGTATGAAAACGAAATGCAAATAAGAAATGATAAAATCCAATTCCATTGAAAAGTAAGTGGTAACTATTGTGATACGGCGGTGATTGTCATGGGCAGCAAAGCTGGAGCTGTTTGCTCTATAAGGAGATGCCACGTCTGGGGTTCTCATCTGTCTTGCAGCAGAAGAGGCCCCAGTCACAGTTCTGGGGACGCTGGTTGTCTGCGGGCCCAGGGTAGCTCCGGAATTGAGCAGTACCTGGAGTTGGTCCCGGGGTGTGAGCCGTTCAGCCTGCATCAGTCCTTCGAAGGACTCCACCTGGACATGGGGAAGGGAAGAAAACACACTCGTTAATCCAGACCCCAAAAGGAGACTGCTGCAGAAACCCACACTAACCCATAATCAGCTTTGGTAGAAACAGGTTGGCCTTGGGAAGTGGAGTTTCTGCCAAGTGAGGAGAGAGGGGTTTGAGAAATAGACTCTACCATTGGCCTCAGACAGAACAGCCTTGGGAAAAATCAAAGTAGGACTTGCAGGAATTTATCCACAACAGAATACATTAATTCACGTGTGGGAAGGCTGGTGAGCTGGGATTCTCGCTGCCGTGTGGTCAGGGGCGGCAGGAAACAACCTAAATGCTTCTTCATGCAGTCAACAGGAGGAAGGCACATATATATGTCCTGGGGCATAAATGTCTCCAAGACCTATTTTTCCAACATCAAATCAAGGTTCAGGACAGTATTTAAAGTATGCTACTGTCTACAGAAGATATACAGGGGAAAAAAGGAAAAATATGAATACATTGGCTTGTATATGATAAAAGACTTTTAGAAGGAGTCAAGAAACCACAACATCCATTGCTTCTGAGAAGATAGAGATGGGAGGGAGATTTTCTACCCTATGTTCTTCAACAATGTGAAATCATCGCCCACCCACAAATAAATATTCACACTTGGGACATTAAAAAAGTCAAGGGGCCAGCAGGTGGCGCAGTGATGAAGATGCTGGACTCAAATGGCAGACTGTATTCTGAGTCCTGGACTTGGTGGCTTGAAACTCTACTGCGCATGCATGTGTGCCTGAAATTCTAGGAGGAGAATGGAGAAGGGATGGTGGCGTGGCCAGCCCCTCTAGGGGGTGATTTCTCACTTTCTCTTTCACTGGTTCTCTCTGTTTCTCTCATCTCCAGTGAGCACATGCCCTATGGGGGGAAAATAAACTAGGAAAAAAAGTGGAAGCAAAGCATAGCATCTGTACTTAAGTACTTGGGTGACCATGTCCATAAACACAGGTAGGCATGGCACGGCTGTGTGTGGGAGGGAGAAAAGATGTACTTCTTACTAAATAGACCCGTCCTACTGTGTGTCTATCACATGTGTCTACCTTTTTTTAAAAATTATTTATTCAGTTTTTTTTTTACTTATTCTTCTTCAATTTCACCAGAGAGAGAGAAGGACAGGAGAGGGAGAAAGCAAACCACGAGGTCCAGGACTTGAACCAGGGTCTGCTATGTGGGAGTCCAGCACCTTAACCACCACGCCACCTGCCGACATTGCATCTACTACCTTTACAACACATTTTTTGACTTAGAAAAAAAAAGACAAGGAATGATTTGGGGCTAGAAAGCTCAAAGCTAAAGGTTATCAAATCATTCTGTTACGTGCTCAGGGACTAACAGAACATTCTATTTACTCACGGCACCCTCAGTTCGTTCCTTTACTTCTGCCCTACTTCTGCTCAGTTTCCTCACTTCCGTTTTCAGGATGCGGTTAAAATATACGTATCTTCACGAGCTGCTTCGAAGCATTAGCAGCATGAGGCCAAGCATGTGGTTATAAATAGACCTGCAGCCACTTCAGCTACTTGGACTGTTTGATGACTATATTAGGGCCATTCGAGAGGTAACTAAGAATTGATTTCTGTAATAAAATCACTAAGAAGATGGACAATTTATCTTAAAAAGAAAAAGGCAGAATAGAGGGCTTTTTTGTTTTGCTTTTTTTTAGAGATTTTGTCATAGGGCATGTGTGCTCATAGGAGAGAGACAGAGACAGGGAAAGTAAGAAATCACCCTCCAGGGGGGATGGCCACACCACAGTCCCTTCCCCTCTATTCTCCTCTCGGGATTTTAGGCATGCATGTACATGGGCCTGGTGTGATTTTCAAGCTGCCAGGTCTAAGCCTTGAACCACCACAGTCAGCCCTGTGGGAATCCAGCACCTTAACCACCATGCCACTTGCTGGACCCGATAATGGAGGTTTTATGACCCTCTCAGCATCTGGAATGAGCAGTCTCCCAGGAGCTGACCAGGAGACACTCAAATTCAGCTGGAGAGATTTTGCTGAGATGAGATGCCAAAGCAAGGGGCTAAGTCTGGGCACCGAGGAGGAAGCTGGCACCCC
Organism: Tupaia belangeri chinensis; assembly: GCF_000334495.1. NCBI lineage: Eukaryota > Metazoa > Chordata > Mammalia > Scandentia > Tupaiidae > Tupaia > Tupaia belangeri. The sequence continues at coordinate 5,474,599 of NW_006159542.1, forward strand.
ACAGTCCCTAAGCCAGGGGAGAGGCTCCTGTTTAGTTGTTTTTAGGTTTTTGCTATAAGGCATGTGTGCTTACCGGAGAGAGACAGAGAGAGGGAAAGTGAGAAATCACCCTCCGGGGGGGATGGCCACGCCACAGTCCCTTCTCCTCCATTTTTCTCTTGGGATTTTGGGTGTGCATGCCCATGCACCTGCTGTGATTTCCTCTCCTCTCCTTTCTTCCCCTCCCTTCCCCTCCCCTCCCCTTCCCTTCCCTTTCTTTTCCTCCTTCCTTCCTTTTCTCTCTCTCTTTCTTTCTTTCTTTCTTTTTTTTTAGAGAGATTTTTGCGATAGGGCACAGGCAATCACTGGAGAGACAGACAGAAAGTCAGAAATCACCCCCCAGGAGGATGGGCATGCTGCAATCCCTTCTCCTCCATTCTCCTCTCAGGATTTTGGACACGCATGTCCATGCATGTTTCAAGGTGCCGAGTCCAGAACTTGAATTGTGGTTGGCCATGTGGAAGTCCAGTGCCTTAACCACCACGTCACCTGCTGGCCCAGGCTCCTGTTTGGGACAGCAGAGTTAGCAGAGTGCAGAGGTGGACAGACAGCAAGGGAGTCCGCCAAGGGCCTCTCTGCTGAGCAGGCACAGCCCTGGCTTTCCCCGCGTGAGCTACTCCCACTCACCTTGGCCAGGAACTGCCTGGCCTGAGAAGCCAGCGCCTGGGTCCACTCTGCTGAGGACTGGTCCTTAGCCATGCTCTGCTTGCCCGGAAGGCACCTGGGGGTGGACGAGCCGGTGGGCGAGGAGGGGCAGGGCTCTCCTTGAGCCGATGATGGCCATCCTAGAATACACAGTTGCTTCAAGCTGGGGCCAGGAACAGGCTTTCTGGGGGCTGAAGGATGGAGGCCGAACCTCCAAACCACAACCTCCACCATCGTGTTAGGGCTCAGCCACCTCTCACCCTTACATTAGCGCAAGAAGGTGGTGTGGGCTGAGTGGGGTTCCCTCATTTGCAGGGGAGAGAGAGCAAGGCCCACATCTGCCCCGGGTCGTATAGCCAGAGTGGAGCCATACCAGGCCTCCGAGTTCCTAGCCAGTCGCGTGGACTCTAACTCAGGAAGCTGTGGTTTGAGGCCTGACCCTTCCCCTTCCTAACAGCGTGACTTTCAGCACGTCTTCCCCTCCCTAAGCTTCAGTCTGAACTATACTGGGGTGCCAATGGCGTGCACCTCACTAGGCTGATGTGGGGACTAACCGAGACCACGCGTGTCAAGGCTCAGTGCAGATCCTGGCCCCAGCATGACTCCCAAAGACATGCTCTGTGTTCTGTGTCTCACCCAAGACCACCAAGATGCCGAGTGGCAGGGTCAGGGCTTCCCCCACCCGCAGGCTGCTCTGCTCAGAGCAAGACCCTGTCCACATCTCTGCATGGCCTCTTTAAGTCAAAGGGCCTGGAGCGGCTCGCCGTCCTCCTGCCCTGGCCTGAAGTCAGTGCCATCCTGGCTATGCACCAGGTGCCCCCAGAGCAGATCACAGGCAGGTGGAAGCCTCCAGCCATGGCTCCCCTCCAAGACTCACCTGAGGCCTCTGAGGTCTGGGGGTCCTTGGTGGGACCCGGCTGCCACTCTGCTGTGCGAGGCTGTGGGATGGTGAAGGATAAGACCTTGGTCCCCTGGGGCATCATCCCGATGTGGATGCTATGACTGGGCTGGGGCGGGTCCGAATACAGGTTCACCTGCGGGAGAGCCAAGTCAGGGCTGGGGCAAACCTACCCACCAACCTTGTCTTCCCTCACTCAATCCTGATGCTCAACAAATGCCGGCTGTGCCAATAAAAACCGTCTTACTATGGAGCCCTTGGCTAAGAGCAGAACGCTAAGGGAAGGGCCTCCATGCGCTTTCATGTTCTCTTTATGCAGTCCTGAAAGGGAGGCAAGGCAGGGCCCATCATCCCCATCACACAGGACAGAAGACTGAGACTCAGAGAGGTAAAGTCACTCAGTCAGAGTCTCCAGCTGATAAATCCATGGACTAGGATTACCAGCCTGTCCTGTCTGACCCCACAGCCCGTTTTCTGCTATTAATCACATTTTATTAACACTATTTGTTATTATAATATATATTGGGTCACCGGGAAAGTCATGATACATTTTTGCATAGAAAAATATTTTAAAATATGTTAGACTTTCCCAACAATCTAATAGTAATGAATTAAAATTAATATTTTAAATAATAAGCATAGATATTTCCAATCATAATGATTATTATAATATTGATAATAGTAACAACAAATGAACGAATGAGCAGCAAGTGGACCCCTGACCTCCTATGGGAGAAGGCAGGAAGGGCTGTAACGGCAAAGGAAGAAGTCTGGACTCCGGCAGGTGAGCAAGGAAGGCCATGAGAAGCGTGAGGCTAGAGGGAAACCCTGGAGCAAGTGTGCAGAACTATGGGCATGTAAGAAGGTTCTCCTGGCCACGCCCTGCCCATTGTGTCCGGGCTGCCCACAGCC
>NW_006159542.1:5477123-5480461 GCF_000334495.1 Tupaia belangeri chinensis
GAACAGCTGTGATAGAGACGGATGGTCCTCAGAGCTAAAGATTTTCTCAACCCAGCCCTTGACAGAGTTTGCCGACCCCAGCTGAGCATGTGTGTTCTGCACTCAGTGTCTGGGTTCCGTTCAGACTCCACCACTGCACACTAGTGCCTGGAGCAGCTGGCAGAGCTACCCTCTCTAGGCACCGGAAAAGACTCAATAAATAGCAGTCACCCCTCTCGTATGTTCAGCACCACCACCGCCATCACCACCAACATCTTCGTCACTACCACCATCACCATCACCAACATTGTCACCATCACCACCATCACCAACATTGTCACCATGACCATCACCAACATCTTCGTCATTACCACCATCACCAACATCATCACCATCACCACCAAATCACCACCACCATCACCAACATTGTCACCATGGCCATCACCAACATCTTCATCATTACCACCATCACCATCATCGTCACCATCACCACCACCATCACCAACATCATCACCATCACCACCACCATCACCAACATCGTCACCATCACCACCAAATCACCACCACCATCACAACATTGTCACCATCACCACCATCACCAACATCTTTGTCACTACCACCATCAACATTGTCACCATTACCACCAACATCACCACCACCATCACCAACATCATTACCACCACCACTACCATCACCAACATCATCACCATCTTCATCACCACCACCACTACTAACATCACCACCACCATCACCAACATCACCACCATCACCATCACCAGCATCCTCATCTCCACAATCATCATTGCCGCCACCAGAATCTTCATCATCACAATGATCACCACCGTCACCACCATCATTGAGACCATCACATCTACAGGACCACCACAGAGGCAGGTCCAAGGATAAGCGACCCTCCAGGGGTGCCTCATGGTGACAGTTCTTCATGCAGTTAGATGGGTTATTTTAACTGCCCCCTGCTGTCTTCAGACCAGGAGTGGGCAGTTTAGAGAGGGCCTAGTACTGGGGGGACCCCGGCCTCTCTGACAAGCAGCCTGTCCTGTTGACGCTGCCCGTCAGGTCTGGGCTGTGGCATAGAAATCCAATCCAAGTGTGATTTGGCCCTCCTGCCTCCCCTCAGGTCCAGCCTCACTGGATGAGAACAAAGCTGGATTTCAGTAATCCCTCAGCCATCTGCTCTGCCCGCCTGTGAGTCCTGCCCACCAGCACCCCTCTTCTCCTGAGGTGACCCAAATCCCTGGAGGCCGGCCCTCCGACTACATCCCTCCCCTCACTATCCTCCAGGCACCCCCCAGCCTCAGGTCTCACCTGGGAAGAATGGAAACTAGTATCCACTGGGCAGGATGGGCCAGGGAAGCCAGGAGGCCCCTTTGCTGAGAATCTAGGAGGAGCCTGAGGCAGAGGCCAAAAGACTGTGCAGATGCTCAGGAAGGAAAGAAGGGAGTGCGGGGAGGGCCTGTGTGTGACAACCCCTGGCTGTAGGCCTGTCCCTCCCAGGCGTCTCCTTGGGCAAGCCTGGGGGAGGGGGAACCAGGCTGTGCCTTTCTGGCCAAGGTATACCAGAACTCCCCAAGGCTGTCAGCCCCCTCAGGGGGTCCTCTGTGGGTAGGTTCTGTGAAGGGTGGGCAGTGAGTCTGGGAAACACTGGGTTAAACAGATGAACGTTCTCCGTGCAGATGCTCCGTGCAGATGCGTTTCTCAGCCTTTAAGATGCTAATGGCCTTTCTGAATGGGGTGGGAGTGGAGACGGTTGGAGAGGAGGGGAGTGTTTCTCCAGCTCCCTGGAACAGAGAAACCTCCCTCCACCCCTGCTGGGGGCTTCTGGTCCCACTAGTAGCCATAGGCCATGCTGGGGAAGGTAGTTTGAAGGCAGCCCCCTCGTTCACTCTGGGGTGATTTGTAGTGGCCTCAGCCCTTCCGAATCCCCCCTCGCATACAGCTGAGATGGGGGGCAGGGGCTAGGAGGGGCATGGCTATGGAGAGCGAATGCAGGGAACTCACCCAAGCTGGCCAGAGGCCATGCAGAGACAGCCCAGCAGAGCTGTGGTTGGTCCTGGCTCCTGCCCTGCCCTCCCAGCTTCCACCCCTCGCCCCGAGCCTCAAGTCCACTGGTGTTCCCAGGCCAGGACTTGGGGGTCCCTGGTCAGTCCCCCAGCTGCAGATCCCATGGTTGTCAGGTCCAGCTCTGCTGTAGTGTGTGGTGTTAACGGACTTTCGAGCCAGCCGGATTGGTGGGCTCAAACCCCAGCTCTACACCTATGTGCTGAGTGACCTTGGGCGAGTTACTCAACCTCTCTGTGTCTCAGCTTCCCCAACTGTCAGCTATGAAGGGCAGTGAGTAACTGTCACCTGGACTGTTCTGATCACCATGACTATCCTCAGTCCCACAAACTCACCCAGGGCCAGGCCTGACTCCTGCTCTGGAATGGGGTGTAAGTCTCAGCTCTGCCTCTCACACAGCTGTGGGATGGTGAGCGAACCTCTCCTCCTTGCTCATCCCTGTCTCCGCACGCATGTAGAGAGGAGCGAACGAGAAGCCCCTCAGCCTGGGCCCGGCCCCTGGGAATGTCAGTGACCTTTGCCTCAGTACCCAGCTGCTGTGACCAGCCACTTGCTGGGCCTGGCCTGGGGATCCATGGTGACAGGCCCTGCTTGGCTCCCCCCCAGGTGGCCCGGCCCCCCGTTGTAGGCTAAGCTGGCTACGCTGTGTGGGTCTCCAGAGCTCTGGACAGAGTAAAGAAGCTTGGCTCCCTGCAGGCCCTGTGGACCTGGGGTGGCTCCTCTCTCTCCCTTCCCTGGGGCTCCCTGTTCTCTGCAGGCTGGGACTGTGCACCCTCTGGAATGACCCCCACCCTGGGCAGCTGTGAGATGGGGGGCACAGGTGGAGAGCATCCTCCTGAGCAGAGACCAGCTGACCTGAGCACCCCTTCCCTTGAGAGCCTTAGACCCAGAGGCTGCTTTTCTAGAACGTGGGAAAGCAGGAGCTGGTGACAAGCCCTTCCCATTTCCCAGCCTCTGTTACCCTTCCTTCTGTGCCTCCTCCCCCCACTGTGTACACACAAGCCAGGGGTCTGGGCTGCCAGTCAGACCGGGGCTTAGGGTCTGGGTCAGGGAGCACCCACGAAAGGAGGTATCATGCACCCACACGGCTAGCTCTGCTCGGGGCTGGGCCCGGTGTATCACGGAGCCCAGCCAATGCCTTTCCAGTCCGGTGTGACCTAGCTCTTGGGGTACCTGCCCGGTGCCGGCTACGTGCTTTCCTTATATGACTTGCTCCCTCAAAAGAGCACAGACGGAAGAAGGGAAAGGGGTGGGGGAGGCCGCAAGCCTCTCACCCATCC
>NW_006159542.1:5480891-5516342 GCF_000334495.1 Tupaia belangeri chinensis
GCTGGCCCGGGTTTATCACGGAGCCCAGCCAATGCCTTTCCAGTCCGGTGTGACCTAGCTCTTGGGGTACCTGCCCGGTGCCGGCTACGTGCTTTCCTTATATGACTTGCTCCCTCAAAAGAGCACAGACGGAAGAAGGGAAAGGGGTGGGGGAGGCCGCAAGCCTCTACCCCATCCTCTGTGACCTTTGGCGGCCTCCACCCCACCCAGTTTCCCAATCTGTGATGTGGAAGCTGAAGGGTTTGGACGTGAACACCGGTTTCTTTCTCCCCTGACCTCCCCAGGAGTCTGTAGCCATGAGAACGTGGTTTCTGGGGGGACACCTCACCACCCGCTCTGTTCCCCTCGCCGACTCCCCTCCCCTTCCATCCCTGACCTGGCCCAGCAGTTCAGAGAGCTACAAGGAGCCTTGAGACCTTGGGGAGCCTGCTGGCTTCCAGAAGGGAGGTACGACTAACTCCTTCTGGAAGGTCTAACTCCCTTTGACCGATGAGCTCAATGAGCCAGGGGGGATGAAGGGGACCTGTTCCTGTTGGGTGGGTCACAGAAAAATCCTTGGTTTGGGAACGGGCTCCTTTCCATTTTCCACATTAAGAGTGGCAGGTGGCAGGGCAAAGGGGTCCTGGAGCTCAGGCAGTGGGCCTGCAGGCGGGTGGGGGTGTACCTGGGAGAGGGGACCAAGTTGGGGGGTGTCCTGCAACTCAGTACCGCAGCTCCACCCCCTCCTGCACCACTGTCTGATGGGGTAAGAGGGTACGAGAAAGCAGGAAGCTACCGGGACCGCAACTGCTCCCACTTCCTGCTTCAGCCCCGGAAAAGAGGAAGGCCCCTAGTGCAGAATTCACATGCTCCTCCCCACTGAGGATGGGTGGGGGCTGGGCGGTCAGGGGTGGATATATCTCCTCTCCCTGCTCCCCTCTCCCCCAAACACACACTTAACTGCTCCGAGGCGAGGGGAGAGGCTGTGGGTGAGAGGGTGCGGAAGGAGAAAAGTGAGATCCCGGAAGAGGAGGCCCAGGGGCTGGGCAGAAATTCTGCGCTACTCCCTTGAGGCTCAGAGAGCCCAAGCCATTTCCTTAAGGTCACACAGCCCGGAGCCCAGGTGGTCTCACTCCAGAGCTCATCTGGAAGGAGAGGGCTCCTGTGTAGTCCCCAGGCACCCCCATCCTAGCCTCCCAGTACATGGAAGATCAGCCACAGGAGGCAGACAGTCCACAGAGAGTAAGGTCGCTGCCAAGGTCATAGCGGGACCCTGTGGCAAGGCAAGGACTGCAGTGTCTCAGGAAGCCGTGGACAGAAGTCTGACTACTTTTCCCATTTTTCCAAAATCTTTTCAAAAGGGACCGGGGAAGTCCTGCCACAAACATTAACAGACCATTTATTTTCTATGAACAGGATTCTTCCTACCTCCTGTTCCTGGCACAGTATCTTTGAGATGTATATTTTAACCGATTACAGTAGATTCTTGCGCTTATCTCTTCCCAAGACACAGAACTTCCCTTTTCCTTGAGATGTAGATTAAGCCTTTCTTTAACTAAGACACAGGTCTTCCCTTCCAATCATCAACCTAAGAATTGTGGAACCCACCTATAACCTACAAGCCCCCCACTTCTACATGTCCCGCCTCTTTGGGCCAGACCAATGCAAAATCTTTTCACTCAATGTTGTCTGTCAATCTCAAAAACAAATAAAAGGAACCTCTGTACATGATCACCCCGAGAAAAGGCATGTATGCCTCTTCTCCGGGCCTAGGTCACTCACAGTTGGCTTGGAAATAAACCGCATTAATGATTAATTATTAATTTTATAGTTGGTTATTTTTTCCATCAACAAAGCCATAGGATGATGGGAAAGCACCCCCTCTGGAAGCGTCTCTACCCCACCCCACCTGGTACCTTGGCGCCAAGGCGTAGCTGGTCGATGGTGTTCTCGGCCTCCGCGTACTTGGTGAGGAGCTTGTGGTAGTCTTCCTGAAGGAAAGAGAGAGCAGCGTGGTCATGCCAGGCACACGGCACACTCGTCCTTGCTCTGAGAGCCCTGGCAGGCGAACTGCCCCCCACAGGGGCCTCTGGGTCCTCGGAGTGAGTGTGCTCCTTGGTGGGGGTTGAGCAGACATCGTCAGACACGTGCGGTGCAGGCCCTGGTGTGCAAATTCTGCTCTCAGGGGCGCAGGACAGCTCCTCGGCAACCCCGAGCAAGGCAGGCTGAGGTCTCCACCGACTCACCTGGATGCGCGACCCCCACACCTGCTCCATTTGTTCAAGTTCCCTGCCGATTGTCAGCTCTGGGGGAAGGCCCCTAGCCCTCCCACTGCATCACTCCCAGGGCTTCAGTTCTTTGTACTTAACAAGTATTTTTACTTGCTTCGGTTTTTCTATGTGGTGCATGCACTTGCCAGAGAGAGGCGGAGAGGGTGAGGGGGAGAGAGAGAAGTGAGAAACCACCCTCGGTGGGATGGCCACACTGCAATCCCTTCTCTTCCAGTCTCTTCTTGGGATTTGGGGCATACACGCACACATGCCCTGTGTGATTCTCAAGCTGCCGAGTCCAGGACTTGAACTGTACAATAGGCTAGGCGGAATCCGGCCACCTTAACCACCACACCATCTTCTGGCCCCTTAGAAAGTATTTTTAAGGTTTACTCATTTATTTATTTCTTCTAGTGAGAGAGATAGACAGAGAGACACCCTCAACAGGATTTCGGTGCTACATCCATCGCTGGCCTCAGCCAGCCCTGGATCATGGCCACATACTCATGGAGGTGTCCAGAAATGAACCCAGAACCTTCCCATGTGAGTCTGCCTTGCAAAGGGTCACATTCCTCACTGCACCATGGTCTGGCTCCCAGTAAATAGTTTTTTGGTTTTTCAAAAGAATTATGTTTTACTAAATTTTATTTTATTATTATTATTATTATTAAATTTGCCGTGAAACACGTGCAATCACTAGAGAGAGAGAGAGAAAGTGAGAAAGCAAGTCTCCAGGTCGGAGATTCGAACCATGGTTGTCCATGTGGGAGTCCAACGCCCTTAACTACCACGTTTCTGGTGGTTAATGGTTGCTGCTAGCTCCAAGTAGTTTTTAATGACTGGCTGAATTAATCATTCCAGACTTTCTTGGTAGAAAAACGAAAGACTCAAAAAAATAATGTGACTGAATGTATACAAGAAAACGAAATTTAAAAAATGTGAAAAAAAAAAAAACCTGGAAAAAAAAAAATCACAGTTCCATCTCCTCAGTGTCTTGCCTTAAACAGACCTGAAGAGTGCCACTAACACGAGTCACTACAGAGAAAAAGCAACAGCAAGTGCCGTCGGTCCCCTTTGAAGGATGTGAGGAAACAGGCTCGTTCTGAGGACGGGTAATGAAAAGAACAGAATCGAACATTTCTCCAGTGTTTCCCGTAGGAGCGAGGCCTTGGGAACAGAGAGTGGATGAGAGAAATTGTACTTTCTCGAGGATTTTCAGCAATCGAGGCAGAAAGAACGACAGCACTCTCGTGTACCACCATTGTGTCACCCCACAGTAAGGACCAGGGCAAGGCCATGCCCACTGGGGTTGCTAACACCCCAGCCAACCCTCAGGCACCCGGCCTCCCGAAGGCAGCGGCAGGCGGACCACTGAACCGGAAACCCTCCCTGCCAGGGGGCTCGTGTCTACACGTAGAACAGTCACAGACTCAACAAGATAACAAGGAAGCCGGACGAGAGTGGCAGGGAAGATTGAAAAAGATTTGGAAAAAGAAAGTAAAAACAACCACAACAACAAAATGAAAGAAAAGGAAGGAAGAGAAGGAGTGAGAAGAGACCCGAGAGGCACACCGACCATGCAACATGTGGGCAGGCTGGGGTCCTGACAGAACAAACGGAATCGAACTCCTGCTCTGAAACACACGGCCAGGTCGGAATGCTGACGATATTTGATACGACCAAGGAACCGCTGTGAGCTTTCAGGTGTGACAATGGTGTTATGGTTTAAAATAACGTCCTTCTTCTTAGACATACAAATGCAGAATACTTTTGGACACAACTGGATGCCTGAAATTCTGCTTCCAAATCACCCAGGGGTGTGTGTGGTGGAAGAGGTGAGGCCACAGGGGACAAGGGTTGGTAGGAGCTACTACCTGGGACACTGCCTGGCAGGTACGCAGGGCCCATCACACTATTTTTTCTCTTGCAGGTCTTTGACTGCTTTCACAGCAGAAGTTGGAAAACAAACAGAAGGTCCTTGAGTACAATCACTGTGCGTTTTGAGCTGTGTACTCATGGCCCTGGCACAGCCCTCCCCCTATAAGCAGGAGACCCCCTGGCTCAGACTCCAGGCCTGCCCACCCCAACCAGCCTCATCCCAGGCCAACAGGTGTCCTGGTGACACATCACAGAGGAGAGGGCCCGGCCCCTTACCTGGAGTTGATGGACCAACTCGGTGGCTTGTTCAGGTGTCTGAAACTCTTGGGGTACTCTGGTGATGGGGTGAGCAGGAGGAGGGTCCTTGGCCAAGGCTGCTTCTCCACTGCTCAGCAGAACCTCCCGCACAATCTCAGCTGGCGACTTGAAGATCAGGGGCCTGGCAGGGCCCTGAGGTTGTCTACCATGGCTCCTGGACTTGGGGGGGCGGTAGGTCTCATCTCTGGGGAACCTTACCCGGGGCCCCACCTTGGAGAAATCAGGGAGTGGGTAGTTCAGCCTCCCTCGGCCATACTTGGAGGCCTCAGAAGAAGAGTGGCCGGCCAGAGTGGCGCCCTGCCTGGGCAGTGACCTATCCTGCAGGACTGGCTTCGGCCGAGGATTCGGGGGGCTGACAGAGCCGGTGAATCGTGAGGGGAGCGGCTTAGGTGATATCTTCTTCCTCTGCCAGGTCTGGGGCTCGGGCCGAGCGCAGGAGAGGCTGGTGGGCTCGCTTCTCCATCTCTCAGCAGCACACTGGGGGGTTGGGGCTGGGGGTGCAGGGGAGTCCTGGAATTCCGTGGGGGTTGCCTGAGCAACCGTGCCTTCAGTTCTGTCCTCTGGGTTTAGGAGCTGGTGGCTGGGGCCCTGGGGTAAGGCTTCTCCCAGGGCAGCAGACTGGGGCACATCGGTCTCTCCCTCCCAGGTCCAATCGGGACTGTCACTGTGGCGGTCAAGGCTCACCGTCCCACTGCTCCAGGACCTTGCTGGACTGAGGTCAACAGCCAGGTGGACCTCAGAATGCTCTGAGAGCTTGTCTCCGCTGGCTTGTTTGCCAGAGGTCTCCCAGCCGCTGGCCTGGCCCTGCTCCAGAGCCAGGGGGCTGGCGTTTCCATTGCCCTCTGCACTGAGTCCAGCCTCGTATCCCAGCCCTGGGGAGCTCCCTCCAGTTTCCTCAAGCCCGGGACTCCCAGGGGCCTCATCTGGCTCGTCCTCGGTCATGTCCAGCCGGGGATCCTGCTGGGGGCGCCAGCTGAGAGGTACGTTGGAGCTTTCTGGGTTGTCCACATCCTCTGCTTCCGTCTCTGGAAAGACAGGCCCTCATTTCTCAGCACACACCAGGCCGGACTCCTGGTACGTTACCCTGAGTCCCTTCAACCCTCTAGCTCGTTTCCTCATCCCGGGGGTGGCAGGAATCCCAGGGAGCCCCACGTAGCCACGTACTTACTGGATCCCTCCTCTGGCTGTCTCAAAGGTCTTTCAGACTCCAACCCCGAACCTGATCATCCTCCCAGAGTTTCCATCTCAGCAAACGGCAACACGACCCCACCCAGGCGCAGCGCCTGAAGCCTGGCAGGCACTTTCCATCTCCTCCCTCAACGCCCCCTTCCCAGCCCACTCGGTCACCCGGTCCTATCACCGTTGCCTCCCAGAGGCATTTCTCACCTGCTTGACCTGTGCTCAAGCCCAGCGTCCTTCCTGGCCTAGCCCCTGCAGTAGACACCTAATCACCTCCTCCTCACCCTCCTCGCCTTCTGAAAACGCATCCACGTCTGCCTGCTGTTCCCAGGCCAAAAGCAGGACCTTCGCTATGGCGCCTGCCACTCCGCCCCTCAGGCCCTCCTGATCATCCCTCTCCATGATCCCCGCTCTCCCTGCTCCAGCCCAGCCACGTGCACACCACATGCCCTCCTCTAGGGGGCTCTGCACGGCCTTCCACCAGGGGTTTTCTCTCCCTCCCTTTGCCTAGAGAAGGCCTCTCTGTCCTCAGGTATGATCTCAACCGTAGCTCATCCCGGAAGTCTCAGACCCGTCGGCTAGGTCAGCATCTCCCCTATGGGCCCTTCCCTTCACAATGCTGATCGTGGTGCCCTTTGCCATTGTCCTGAGTGAGTGGCTCCCCACGGCAAGCCACGAGGAGAGGACACTCTGGTGTGTCCACTACCGCATTTGCAGGGTAGGCGCTCAACGCTGTTTGCTGACAGGACAGAAAGAAGGCAAGGAGGGAGGGATGGAGGAAGGGTGAGATGGAGGGGAAAAGATAAAATTTGCAAAGCTCTGAATAAATGGATAGCTACAGGACCAGCAGGTGGTGTAATGGTTAGGTTACTGGGCTCCCACATAGTTGACCACAGTTCGAGTCCCTAACCTGGCAGCTTGAAACACTCTAGGTGTGTATGCGTGCGTGCCCAAAAGAGAATAGAGGAGAAGGGATTGGCCATCCCCTCTGGGGGGGTGATTTCTGGCTTTCTGTTGTCTCTCTGGTGAGCGCACGTGTCCTTTAGCAAAAATCTCTCTTAAAAAAAATGGATAGATGTTACAATTATTACATGGAGGTATTCAAGAAATATTCATCCATCCACCCGCCCGCCCATCTATCCACACATCCTTACTTCCAACCATCCGTCTACCCAGCACTAAGCCATCCATCACTCACCCGTCCGTCATCCAGGCAGTCAGTGTTTCCTGAGCACCTACGTCCATCTCTGGGATAGGTCCAAAGTTTCGAGACACCGCGTGGATCAAGTCAAGCGTAGACTGCTCTGCCCAGCTGCATCTCTGTCATAGCCTTGGTATCACTCTGCTCCCTTGTTCTCTTTCCCCTACCCTGACTCCTCCACATCCCACAGCTACTTAAAACCACCTTGGGCAAGTCGTTCTTGCTTACTGCGGCACACATGAAGGCCAGAGAGGTTAAGTAAGTTGTCAACAGTCACACAGCAGTTCAGAGCAGTCCTGGACTTAGAAGTCAGGCCCCAGCCTGCAGCTGAGCCTGTCTCTGCACTGAGGGTCATGCAGTGGGGTGAAGGGCCTGGACTCTGAAGTCAGGGAGTCCTGAGTTCAATTTCAATCCCAGCTCCTCCAGGCCCTCACTGGGTTGGGCAGGGAGGGTACAGGGCAGGGGTTATGGGCAAGTCTCTGACCTCTGGAAGTTCTTGTTCAAACTTCAAGCTCGTCCCTCCTACCTGGCAGAAAGCAGTGCGTGAGAAGGAGAGAACAAGTTCTGCTCAGCCCTGAGCCTGGCACAGAGTAAGTAAGGGGCCAGGACATGGTCGCAGCTGTTACATCACAGCAGGGGTTACCATGTGACCTCGGGAAGAGCTGCCTCTGCCTTGTCAGTCCAGGGCATCTCAGTCACCATTCCCGGCTGGAGAGTGGCCGACAGCTCTGCGAGCCATCGGCGAGTGGGCAGCTGTGGGTGAGTCCCAGTTCCAGGAGATGAGGCATGTGAAACTGAGCCATGGCTCCACCCGCGGCCAGCCAACAACTTTTCTACCACAGGGGCCTGTGCAGTCCTCAGGGTCCCAAAACCGGGACATTGCATCCATATCCCAGTGCCACAGCTGCCATTATCAGGCTCTTGCTCGTCCCAGTGGCATCACTGCTCCCACTCCACAGAGGAGAAAGAAAGCAAGATTCAGAGAAGGGGCTTGGCCAGTAACACTGAGAATCTGGTCTAAGTAAATCTTGATGCAAACAGCATCAGTGATTGCAGAAAATAAGGAATGCCAACCTTCTCATTGCTAATTGGGATCTTTTTTAAAAAAGAGTTTTTTGCCATAGGGTGTGTGCACTTGCCAATAAGACAAAGAGAAGAGACAGTGAGAGGGAAACTGAGAAATTGCTCCCCAGGAGGATGACCACACTGCAATCCCTTCTTCTCTTCCATTCTCCTCCTAGGATCTTGGGCACACGTGCACAAGTGCCCAGTGTGAGTATCAAGCTACTGAGTCTGGGACTTGAACCGTGGTTGGCCATGTGGGAGTCCAGCAACATAACCACTATGCCACCTGCTGGGCCCCACTAATGGGGATTTAAAAAAAAATAGGAAATGGGTATAACCCCTGAACTATGCAACTCAAGTCACCAAATATATTATAACATCAAGTGTGCAAAGATGTATTAGTTAGATTCATCTCTGCATTCTTTTCATTTTATTTTTTTAAAGAATTATTTTATTCCAATTTATTTATTATCATCATTTTTCAATCTTGGCAGAGAGAGACGGAGAAAGAGAGAAAGTGAGAAAGCAAGCCACCAGGTATGGGACTCGAACCCCGATTGGCCACTTAGGAGTCCATCGTCTTAGCCACCATGCCACCTACCGGGTGCTCTGCATTATTTATAACAGCAAAAACTAGAAACTACCTAAATGTTCAGCATTTGGAAACTGGCCCCCCAAATGACAGAGTATCCACACTGGTCTCAGGAATGACTTGTGTGGGAACCAGCAGTTAGCGTAATGGCTATGTCGCTGGACTCCCACGTAGTCGACCGCGGTTCGTGTCCCGGACCCGGTGCCTTAAAACTCACGCCGGGCGCGTGTGCGTGCGTGCCCAAGATCCCGAGAGGAGAATGGAGGAGAAGGGATTGCGGCGTGACCATCCGCCCTGGGGGGTGATTTCTCGCTTTCTGTCTCTATGTCTCTGTCTGTCTGTCGAGCGCACGCGCCCTACAGTGAAAATCTCTCCAAAAAAAAAAAAAAAGGAATGACTTGTGTGAGAATATTTGATGAGCCAGAACAATGTTCGTATCTATTAAATGAACCCAAAAAGTAGAATATGGAGACTACTCTTCCGTATTCATATTACATTTGCATATTCATACAGATGGCAAAGAGTGATTATCTGAGCATGATAAATAACTTTTCGTTTTACCTCTTTTTTGCTTATATTTTCTGATTTTTCTGCAGTATTGCTTATGTACATTTTTTGGAGTTATCCATTTATCCTGTCAGTTTTATTAGTTTATTTGTGCAATTTTTACAAGTTTAAATTACAGACTTTGCAGAATTTAGTTCAAGCTTAAACCCCCTCCTACTCCCTCCAGTCCTCCAGAAGGTGGGTATTTAGGGGACACTACACCACTGTGGGGGCTAGGCGTCGGTCTCACCTTCTCCTGAAGAATCTTCTGACGCGAAATCCTGGCACCCTCCAGGCGGTGGATCTGGGTCCCACTCCAGGGGCGGGAGGTGCTGCTGGGCCAGGCGGAAGTCATCCAGGATCTCAGGGCTGGTGGCATGGGGAAAGGGTCCTCCTTGCCCCCAACCACACACACCACTTCTGTCCACATCCTTCCCCTCCTGGGCCCAGGCCCAGCGCCGCCGTCCAGGCCCCTTCCCCAGGCCAGACTCAGTCCAATGGACTTCAGTCTCTGAGCTGGCCATCAGGCCTGCCTGGAGCTTCACCTGGGCCACTTCATCTTCAGGAGATAGAGCTGCCACTGGGGGTCCCAAAGTCACGGTAGGTTCCTCTCAGCACCAGACATCCTGTCTGTGGCCTGCTGGGGACACAATAGAGGGGTAATATTAACCTTCGCCTCCCCTGCTTTCTTCGGGACAAGGAGTTACCAGCAGACCTCTGGAATCAGCCCTGTTTTAACTGTTGGCTTCCTGAAGCTGTGTGACCTCTAGCAAGTCACCCTACCTTCACATTCTTCAGCAAAACTGGGACCATAATTCTCTCCATCTGGGGCTTGCAAAATAACCTGAGACACAGGATGAGGAGCCCTGCAAGCAGGCCACTGGCTCATAGATGTCTGAAGCGTGCTATCATGACGGCATACGCGACTCCACGCATGGGCGTGGGCACAGGCCTGCTCACAGGAGGGCTGACAGCCCCGGAGGAAGTGGACAGACACTCAGGTACCTGCAAAGCCAGGCGAGAAGCAATGGAGAGGTGCAGAGGATGGCGAAGGTGTGGAAGGGGCTCCTCCCCATGCAGAAACCACTTCTGGGACCCTTCTCTGATCTTTCTCAGGGAAGAATGCAGCTTAGAAGGAGGACAGTGGTGAAAAGAACGTCCCAGGACCCAAATCATTGCAAACAGGGACTCGAAACAAAGACACCCCACACGTGTTCACAGCAACTCTGCTCACCATCACCAAAACGGAACAACCCAGATGCCCAGCCGCTGAATGGCTAACCCATGCGTGGTGCCTGTGTGCCATGTAATCGCACTGGGCCATAAAAAGAAATGAAGAGAAAAAAGGAATGAAGGCCGGACACAGGCCACAATGTGGCTGAACCTCAAAAGCATCCTACGTTGATTCCATGCATATAAAATATCCAGGAGAGGTAACCCAGAAAGAGAGCGCAGACTGGTGGAGGCCAGGGGCTGGGGGACAAGGAGATAGGGAGGAGCTGGGGAAGGGCAGAGTGGGCACAGGGTTCCCTTTCCGGGTGGTGGAAACGCCTAGAATGAGAGCTGGTGAATGCACACACTGTGAATGTACTAAATGCCACTGAATTGTCTATTTTAAAGTGGTTGGTTTTACGTTATGTGAATTTCACCGTGGTTTTTAAAATAGGCTTTCCAGGCAAGAGGACTTGTGAGTTTAAAGTTCTAGGGGACAGGAAGGGGGGATGCCAGGTGCTTTTCAGGCCATGGCGTGGTGTGTCGTGTGGTATGCGGATGGGCTGGGTGACGTCAGCAGCAGGGCGTGTGGGAAGGGCAGGGGGTGGCCCGACCCAGGAGGGCCTCTCAGGTCCTGTTCGGGTGTGTGCTGCAGCCCCCAGCCCAGAGGACTCAATCTGTGGTTCATCTGATAAGTCTCCCTCTGGCCACTCCAGGCAAACGAACAAGGACTGCAGAGGGGCCCTGGGAGGCTGCAGCAGAGGGAGGGGAGCTGCAGAAGGCTCCTTCCTGGCTTCTTTCTATCTGCCGCCCTTTTCCCTTAGCCCTCCTCTCTTCTGCCTCCTTCTTTCCCACCCTTCTGCTATCTCCACCCCCTCCCCCGCATATGCCTCCTATGTACCAAGCACTGTGCCCGGCTCAGGAAACAGAACAGCAGTGGGCAGCGTCCCACCCAAGGTGCGCCCAGCCACGGAGCTTTCAACGAACTGCAGCATGTCAGCATGGTAGGGAACTGGGTCAGCTCCTACAAAGGTCTTCATCTAGGGGTGGAAACTGAGGCACGGAGAGTGCAAGCATCTTGCCCAAAGCCACACATGGGTCACGGTAAGGCTGGAGTGCCAGTCAACCTCCAGGCTCACGGTCTCAGCTCTGCCTTCCCTGCTGTGGCCAAGTGGAGCATAACCCCAGGCCTCCCGAGACAGAGCGTCTGTTTGTGCCTTTAGCCTCGTGAGCTCTTGGATCCCGGTCAGAAGCCTTGATTTGTGTGGCCAGGAAAGTCAGCAGGCAGCTATTTCTGGATGCAAAGTTTCCCAGGGAACGGCGCAGCTTAAGAAAGGCTGACTTGTCAAGGGCTGGGAAGGGCCAGGGGATAGCATCCTACCCCTCACTGCAACCCCTGCGATACGGCTCAAGGGCTCCTCTTTGGCCCCAGACTTCTCTCTGCACCCCCAATACAGAGCCCAGAACTTCTTCGGGATCACCCTGTGTTCTGTGAGGGCCACAGGACCCCCTCCACAGCTCCAGGGTGGACCCCCTCTGTGCCTGCTCCCTAGGAACTCCACCTGCATGCTCTCGACAGGCATGTAAGGTGGGTTTTCAGAAAACTCCTTTCCAGATGACAAAACTGCAGCTCAGCATGGCATAATCTCTCAGCCAAGTCACCCAGCTGGCTAGTGCCGGAGCCAGACATGCCACTGTCAATTTTGGCACAGCAGGTCCAAAATGTTTTTAAAATCACATCACCCAACAGAAAAAATACATTTGCTCACATATCAATATATAGACATAATTTACAATTTTAGATGCATGTAGTCTCAGGGTAATACATTACATGCATAGAAAGAATTTCTTTTTTCTTTTTTTCTTTTTTTCTTTTTGCTATAGGGCACATGTGCTCCCTGAAGGGAGAGAGAAAAAAAAAAGTGAGAAATCACCCCCCTGGGGGATGGCCCTACGGCAATCCCTTCTTCTCCATTCTCCTCTTGGGATTTCGGGCACACACGCACACACCCAGCGTGAGTTTCAAGCTGCCAGGTCTGGGATTCAGATCACATAGTCGGCCATGTGGGATCCAGCACCTTAACCTTCATCCACCAGCTGGCCCCCAAGGTGAATGTTTAAAGACACGTGACAGAAAATAAGGATCTTAGGGCCAGCTGCAGTGGCCCAGCAGTCCACCACACTGAGATGCTGACCCATGTGGGAGGGTCCCAGGTCCCCTGTCCTGCCAGGCACACGAGCATGCCTGTGACCTAGCTGGTAGGCTGGGATGGGTTATAGTATGCTGATCCTGTCGGGGGTGCTGCCCCCCCTTATAATAAACTTTGAAATAAAGTCTTTTTTTTTTTTTTTTTAGGCTTTTGCTATAGGGTGCGTGCTCTTGCTGGAGAGACACAGTCAGTCAGAAAGCTAGAAATCAACCTCCCCCACCCTGAGGGATGGTCACGCCACAATCCCTTCTCTATTCTCCTCTCAGGATTTTGGGTACAAACGCACACATATCTGGCATGAGTTTTAAGATGCTGGGTCCGGGACTTGACCTGCGGACGGCCACATGGGAGTCCAGTGCCTTAGCCAGTATGCCACCTGCTGGTCTCTAAGTAGAAGTTCTAATTCTTGCTTACCACGCCTTCTGCAGGGCCAATGCCACTCTTGAAAATCCCTACCACCCATCTTAAGCTTAGTCTAAGAATCCTTTAGGTATGTAGATTCATGGGGGGTTCCCGGGCATCTGCATTTTACACAGGCTTCAGGCAGGGCCTCCTCAGCCCCATGTTACGCAGGTGTAGGAGGTGTGGTGGTTTAGCCGTTGCTGTTTCCTCTCTGGAACCTCTGCTGAGGCAGGGGCCGAGCACACATGCGGTTTTTTATTTTGTAGAGGCCTTATTTCTAGCCCTGCCACAGAACAAACTGCCCAATCACAGAGGCCTCTGGGGCACAAAGAGGAACATCCTGTCTTCTGGGATGACTCAGTCCTGGCAGAAATCTCCCTGCGACCAGGGGAGGCCGCACGTCAGAGGCAGCTGCGGTTGATGGCCAGAGTATTGCACTTGCCCCTGTCCCCACTGTCCCCACCAGGCTTCTGAACCTGAGAGCTTGTCCTGAGCAAGGCCTCCATCTGCCATGCAAGTCCCGGCCCTCACTGCCATGGAACTGGGATTGGCCAGTCAGTTAGGCAGTCAACAAATACACGTTAGTGCCAATCACAGGCCAGCCTCAGGCTGGACGACGCTGCAACAGAGAAGCAGGTGACCAGGTTCAGGTTTGGCAGCGGCTGAACTTGAACCTTCCTCATTGCAACAAGGAGAACACTCCGCTGCCTGCTCTGGCACCTGCAAAGCTATAATGTGCCCTGCAAGGGCCGGCTGGGAGACAGGGGGCAAGGCTAAATGAGCTTTGAGGTTCCTTGTTGACTGGGCTCCTGGGGACCCGTCTCAGAACGGTTAACATCCCCCTTTCCCCAAGGTCACTTTTCAAAATACCAAAGTCAGGTACCTGAGCACCCCGTAGGTGCAAATGAACTAAAAGCGAAACTCTGCTTCCTATAACATGCCGGGCAACATGTAAGACCCAGGAATACAGAAAAGAGTAGAAAGACTCCAAAACGTCCAATAGCAGCGGGCTACAGAGGGCTACTGAGGATGGAGGCTTTAGAGAGAGGGCATCCCAGGCAGAGGGAATGGCATAGGCCACAGCATGGTGGTCTCAAAGGATGATCCAAACTTGAAGGAGACTATGAGGAAGTCTTCATGGGGCACAAGAGCTGCTGACAGCCAGTGGGGTTTGGGGAAGGCCTCAGCCACAGAAGCTGGGGGAGGGGGTGACTGCAAGAGGGGCAGCCCCTTTAGGACTAAGTCCCCCAAGGCTTGGACTGCTGGGCTCAGGGTCCCTGCCAACCCTGGAGGAGAAATCGGCCCTCCCAAGGGAGTTTCCAAGGGACACTTCCCACCTCGCTGCCCTGCCCTGGCTCTGTCAAAGGTCTAACAGACCCCTGTGGTCTCTTCAGTTCCTGGGTGAGCCAAGCTCCTCTTGGAGCCCACCATACATAGGGCTTATCTGCCCCTCCTCCACTCCGAAACCTCAGGATCTTTCCTCTATGGCTCAGGCACTCAGACCCCCCCAGACGCCTGGGTCCTCCTTTGCTGCAGCCATGTAGCCCTCCACTACCCCCCTATGCTCTCTGAAGCCCCCAGCTAGGGCTTTCCGGGGCACCCCCCTGCTCCTGCCCCTCCCCCATGAGGACACCGAGGTGCAGAGAAGTGAGGGGCTCTTGCAAGACCTTGCGGCCAGGAAGTGTGGCCGCGGATTCAAAGCCGAGACAGTCTCAAACTCTGAAACCAAGGCCGTCAGACTTGTGGGGTAGGGAGGAGGGGAAAGACCCCCTTTCATGTAGCTGAGCTCCCCCAAGAAAGCTGGGCTGAGGGGCCCAGCCACCCCCAATCTCCTCCCTGAGCTGACAGAGTACAGACCTGCTGTTCTCAAGGGGTTCCTGCCAGCTGCATTAAAACTAGTCCTACAGGGAGGCAACACTCCCCCCAGCCCGCCCAGCTCACTCAAGCAGTAGGAGAAACGGTGCCCAGCTCTTGGCGAGTCTGGGCTGGCCACTTGAACTGCTGTGCTGACCCGTCGGTCCTCAGAACATCCCTGGCTCCTCTCCTTGGCCCTTATGGACAGAAAGGACCGTTTCCTTGGAGGGGACCCTCCTGCAGCCTCCTGGCCTACTTCCCATCCATACATGGTCTCTGAGGCCCCTCAGTTAGCAACCAAAGGCAAAAAGTCTCCGTGGAGAGTTGAGGATACCCCAGGGACAGGGAGGGACCAGCGCTGGTCCAAGTTCACAGAGTTCAGAATCAGAGCTGAGCCTGAAATCCCGCATCCAGAGCCTTGATGAAACCTCTCTCAAACCCACCCCTGCGGGAACTGAGCTCCCCATCCCTACGCAGGGACTGAAGTGACACAGCTGCCAGATCTGCAACTTCCTGGCTGGGCTGGTCCCGTTGCAGGGAGAGTCTGTGACTGGCCCTTCCCGAAGGAAGCCGACTGTCCAGTCCCTTACCTCTTTCGGGCTCCACCACCATCCTGGCGGCCTGGACTCAGGGGAGCCGCCTGGGAGGTCTTTGTTCCAAACCTGGGCAGCCCCCGGCCTCCATCGCACCCTGGCCCGCCTCCAAGCCTCTCTGCCAACCCGAGCTGCAGCGGCTCACAGACCAGCATCGCTCCCCACCTCTCCCCGCCCCTGCAGCGGCCTGGCCTGGCCTGGCAGGAAGCGCAGAGCCTGATTTCCTACAAGTGTTTGTCAGAGGGAGGGGGTTCGTCTTTGCTCAGAACAAGAGACCGAGGAACTTAACCCCTTGCAGGCCTCCACTGTCTACACTGCCTGGGAAAGGACGCATGGAAATGCCTTACATCTTGGGCTTGGGACCATCTCAGTCGCAATCCTCGAGGCACAGGCTGGGAGCCTGAAGCCCAGAGAAGGTCAGAGGCTTGGCCAAGGTTACACAGCATGCTGGCTGGGAGGAGGACTTTTGCTGCAGCTCTGGGAGCGGCTTCCTACCTCCTACCCTCTAGTCCTCTGCAACCACACACGGCATGACCTCGGCCCACGAGCTCTCCCTTCCTAGGCCTGGGTGAATATCTGCGTTGTGGGAGTCCAGACGCGATGCTCGCTCAAGCCTGTCCAGCTCTGTCTCTCTGTCCTTCCTGCCTAAATGCAACCGCGGTCTCAGGGAGGGGCAACATTCTCATCTCCCCGACCTGCCTCACTCACCCTGCAGCGTGACTGGAGGTAGTGAGATTTCAGGTGAGTCTCTCTGGCTGTAAGTACCCTCCAAGGGCTCACCAGGGGTTGGGGAGAGAGTCGTCCCTATGGTCAAGCCGCCTTTTCCCAACCCCCACCCTGGCCTACTCCTTCCGTGGACAGATGCTCACTAAGCTTCTGTGTGGCGGGTGCTTCTCAAGGTGCCTGGAGTCTGGCAGTGCAGAAGCAGCCCGAGCCCCTGCTGTACCCTAGGGAGAGATGCAGACAGTAAGAGATGGGGTGGCGACCCATGACCCAGGCTGCTCTGGGCAGAACTGATGTGGGGGGCTCAGCCTCTGGGCACCCACGATCTGAAGTGGCCCAGGCGAGTGGGATGCCTGGTCCTGGTCGAGAACTTGTGAGAGTAACAGGCTGGGGGTGGTCAGGAAAGCCTTTGTGTGGAAGTAACATGCAGACAAAGGAATGGAAGAGGCAGCAAGCGCAAGCCACAGGAAGGGCTGCAGCTGAGCATTCTGGGAGCGCACAGGCAGAGGCCCGGGGGAGGGCGCCCAAGGTGGGCTTTCACTGAGAGCCCAAGGTTGTGCGCTCAGGGCAGAGCGAGCAAACAGGTGGGGCAGGAGCTGCGATGGGGGCACAACTTCTGGTATACACACACACACTCACACACGGGCTCCCCACTCTTGATGCAGCTGAATCAGGATACTGACGAGAAGGAAAAGGTCAGCTCTCTGCAATGTCTTTGGGCAACACTAATGATCAGCTGAATTTGGGAGCCACCCCCACAAGAGGTAAAAATGACTTTAAGAGCCAGTGTGGATGTGGGTTCAAATCCCAGCCCCACCTTTGGCTGGCTCTGTGACTTCGGAGGCGTGACCTCGCTGAGCTTGTGTCTTCACCTGTAAACCAGGGGTAGGGTGAGTAGTCACCCCGCAGGCTGCTGAACAGATTCAGTGAAGTACAGCCAGCCGAGGCCAGGGGACCTGGGACGTCATGATTTCCTGAGCTATTTTTTTTATCACTATTGCTACTCTTACTATTGCCGCTACCGCAGTCCAAGCCTCTGGTCTCCTTCAAAGGCTGGATCCTAACACCTTTCCTGAGCCGGGCACACTGCCTGCGACTGGCGAATGTGCTTGCTGAATGAATGAATGGGCTTTTCCAAGACCAGCCTGTGAGAATCCGGCAGAGCCAGGGCTAGAACCCTCATCCCAGCAATCACCCCAGCTCTCCACCCCATTCCTTGCCTTTTATCCACATACGGGCAGGGGGGGAGCTCTTCCCACAGCCTCCAGCTCATTGGAGCAGAGCCAGACCTGAAGGAGGCCCCTCCCTGCCAGCTCTGGTGACCATGTGGGCCATTGTGTGAGGGGCGGGCTCCTCTGACACCCTGTCACTCACTTGCCCTCCGTCCCTGGTCATTAACCCAGGCAGTGCTGCCATCCACACCAGGTGGCTGGTGCTGTGGGCCGCCCCGTGGCCCCTGGATAACCCCACGCACATCCTCCGGCAGCCTCAGGCAGCCTCCAACACACCCCATCCCCTCTCCTTGCCACTCTGAGCCTCATCAGCCCTCCTCCCTGCCTTAGCTCAGGCAGCCCTCCTCCCGGAAAACCATCCCCTCCCGCTCATGCCAAATCCCACCTGCCCAGAGCAACTTGTCCAACGCTGAGCTCATAATGTCACCTCTCTCCGAACCCCGCCCCCCCGCCTCGTTTGGCCCATCTTTCTCCCAGGTACACAAGCTGGCATCAGCTGGCATCCTAGACACTTCTCCCTTCCATCCCATAACCAACCCATCATCAACTCCTGCTGATTTTATTTCCTGAATCACACCAGAACCTATCTCCACCCCTGCATCCTCATGTGGCCTCCAGCATCAGCCTCACCTGGGAAGTTCTCGGCCTCCCCGATCCATTTCCCACACTGCGCCACTGGGATCTTCCTAAACAGAAGTTTCCAAGCAGGGCCTCCACAATATGGCACTTGGACAGGGGCGCACTGCTCAGAGGAGAGCAAGTTCCACGGCCTCTCCGCCCTCGCTCGACCACCCCTGTAGCACCAGACGGAGGTACCTGCTCCTCCCACCCAACCCCACATCTCCCTGCCCACTTCCAGGCAACCGGCAGACCTCAGCTCCAGTGCGCCCTCCCTGGGCCCTCGCATGCGGGGTTCCACCTAGCAGGTGATTATTTACCAACATCTGTGAGCCTGGGGAGGCCGTCTGCTCCTGACTCTCTGGGTGAGTCTTCCTAGCTCCTAGCCCCAGCCCTCTTCTACCATGGATGCCATGACCTTGGCTGAGGCACCCTTCCTCCCCAGGCCTCGGCGTCCATCTGTGTCAGGGGAGCTCAGACTCGATGCTCGCGCAGGCCCTTCTAGCTCTGTCTCTCTATCCTTCCTGCCGATGTGCAAACCGCTGTCTCAGGGAGGCCCAACTTTCTTGTCTCATCCACCGAGCTCAGGAACTCTGTGAGTCGCTCACCATCACACCCCCGTGGCCAGCACAGCCCTGGCACACAGCAGAAATGCAATCATAGATGACGGATGACCCACTGCGCTTGGTTGCCCAAGCCTGACCCACAGCCTGCACAGCAACCCAGCAAGGCTGGTGTGACATCCCCATTTTATAGCTGGGTACACAGAGGCCCCTACATCCAAGCAACGTGCCCAAGGTCACACAGCTGGTGGGTGTCAGCAGACATGCAGACACACAGACCCACTTCCTAACGACCAGGTGTGGTGTTCACACCACTGCAGTCCACAGAGAACATGAGTATCTGTGCCTGAGAAAACTGCGAGTAGAACTTATCACTACAGACGGCCCTGGATCAACATGGGTTTGAACTGTGAGGGTCCACTCAGACCCAGATTTCTTCCAATAAATAGTGTATTTTCTCTTCTTTCTGATTTTTTTTTTTTTTGAGAGGTTTTTGCTATAGGGCACGCACACTTGCCAGGAAGACAGAGAGAGACAGAGAGACAGAAGGCCATGCCGCAATCCCTTCTCCTCCCTTCTCTTGGGCACACATGCACACGCGCCTGGGATTTCTTAACAATTTCTTTTCTCTAGCTAACTTTTTTGTAAGAATGCAGCATGTATGGGACCAGCAGGTGGCGTAATGGCTACGTCGCTGGACTTCCATGTAGTCAACTGCGGTTTGAGTCCTGGACCCAGTGGTTTAAACTCATGCCCGGTGCGTGTGCGTGCGTTCCCAAGATCCCAAGAGGAGAATGGAGGAGAAGGGATTGTGGCGTGGCCATCCCCCCTGGGGGGTGATTTCTCAATTTCTGTCTCTCTGTCTCTCTGTCTCTCTCTGGCGAGCACATACACCCTATAGCAAAAACCTCTCCAGAAAAATAAAAAGAAAGAACACAGTGTAGTACATATCACAGCGAATATGTGGTAACTGACTGCTCACGTTAGCAGTAACGTCAACAGTGGGCTACAGTGGTTAAGTTTTGGAGAGTCAAAAGTTACATGAAGGAGTCAGCAGGTGGCATGGTGGTTAAGGTGCTGAACAACCACATGGCTGATAACGGTTCGAATCTCAAACCTGGCGGCTTGAAAATCACGACAGGAGCGTGTGTGTGTGTGTGTGTGTGTGTGTGTGTTTATGCCCAAACTCCCAGGAGAATGGAGAAGGGATTACTGCATGGCCATCCCTCCAGGGAGTGATTTCTCACTTTCCCTCTCACAGAGTGCTCATGCCCTATGGCAAAATAAATAAATAAATAAACAAATAAATAAATAAATGCAAGTTCGAGGCCAGCAGATAGTGTAGTGGTTATGTCTCAGGACTCCCACATGGCCAACCATATGGTTTGAGTCCCGAACCTGGTGGCTTGAAAATCACGCCGGGCACATGTGTGCGCCCAAGATCTCAGAAGGAGAATGGAGAAGGGATGGTGGCATGGTCATCTCCCCTGGGGTGTGATTTTTTTCACATTCCTTCTCACTATCTCTGTCTCTCTCTCTCTCAAGTGAGTACACATGTTCAATGGCAAAAAAAAAAAAACCTCTTAAAAACAAACAAAAAATAAAAGCGATACGCAGATTTTGGACTGAAGAACAGCTTTATAACCAGGCTCTGGTGCCATGAAGAACCTTCTGGTTTTCTAGCATGTTTTCTTCCCCTTCTTACCACTAGAGGCTTAAGAAGAGCATTGGGGGGACCGGCAGGTGGGGCAGTGGTTAAGGTGCTGGACTCCCACCTGGCCAACCATGTTTAGAGTCTTAGACCTGGCGGCTTTCTTTCTCTCTCTATGGCCATATGTAAATAAAAGTAGTATTAATTAATTGATAATTCTCTTTTTAAAAAATAGCACTAGGAAGCGGACAGGACAAGAGTACTGTTTCACTGGATAGGAGAGGCAGCGGAGGCCCAGAGAGGGGAATACATTCGTTTTTGGCCACCCAGAAAAGTAAAGACAAGAACAGCAAAACCCTCTGCCCCTACTCCAGTATGATCAGCAGGGACATGGAGTGTGGCTGGATCTGCCTTCCCCCCCCTCACTGCTGGCCGGTAACACGGGGACCAGAGGTGGGGTTCTCCTTTAAGCCTTCGGGGGGCATCCGAGGACATGCCCCAGGATTGAGATGGGCCACACTGCTGATGTGAAGAGCCCAGGACAGTCGCCCTTTCACACAATGCCTTGAGGCCCAGGGGTACAGAGGGGCCACCAAGCTTCTCAGCCATCTGCAGGCAACAGAGGCTGACAACTATGGGGACAGAGACTGTGTCATCCCATCCTGAGCTCCTCTCTCCCTCTTCTCTGGGAAAGGAATGAAAACCACTCAGAAGGCCATCCACTCCTTCCTGCCCAGGCTGGGGAGAGAGAAGTGGGTCGGGATTTCGAGAGTGGATCAAGAAGAACCACGGAAGCCTGGCTAAGTGTGGGGACCCAAGTTCCAGCCTGGTGACCTGGATGAATGTCTTCCATTCTCTGAGCTTTGGAACCTGGGGGCTTAACGAGCTTATGGCTGGATGGTCAGAGATTATCTCCTAACAGCAGCCTCCTGGACTCTATTCCATTCGCCCACACAGGCGGAAACGCCACGCAGGTGAGAGGCTGCAGGGCACAGGTGTTCACAGCACGGGGACCTTGCAGGCATACAGAGAACTCTAGGTTCTTCCTTGGAAGCTGTGTGGCCTTGAGTAAGTGGCTTAACCTCTCTGAACCCGATTCCTTCTCTGTAAAATGGAGGCAATGCTGACTTTATAGGTTCTTGGGATGATAAATGAGAATAAGTGCCTAAAGTTCCCGGCCCCGGGTCCCAGCTGGCACAAAGTAACTGCTTGTAAATAGATGGCTTTGCCTTATCAGTGATAACACCTGCATGGCCTGCTCCTGTACGACGGAGTTGAACGTTCCTGACTCTGGAGCTTCCTCAGCGTCAGCCAGAGCTCCAGCTGTGGATCTCGAACCTGAAAAGGGAGAGCCAGCCCTCCCCAGTGGAGGAAAATGCTGCCACCTCCCTGTGACCCTCTTTCCCATGGCCTCCAAACCAATCCCAGGGCTCACTACCCCACTTAGAAACTGTGTCCCCATGCTGAGTGGTTGAGGAGGGAAGGAAACAGGCTTTTCTCAGCCAATGAGTGTGGGTTATAAGGAGGGTGTGCTTATGTGGAGGAAACACACACTCACACATACGCTCAAAGGCATGCTCTTTTCAGAGTCAAACGAGAAAACACGGGCAGGTGCTAGGGACATACTGCCAACAGCAGTGTTCCCGAACACCTGTTCTGTGTCAAATAGCCTGTAAGAAGCTTTGCACGGATCAAGGTCTCCTTATTCCATCTTCATATCAATCTAAGGAGGTAAAAATTATGATGCCAATCTTACAGGTGAAGAAGCCAAGCTTGAGCCAAGCTGTCTGAATCTAGAGAGTACGATTTTAATCACTTTGTGACTGAAACACGAGTAGGTAAAAGGGTTGGAAGCAACCTCAGCGTCCAGTGATAGGGGATCAATGAAATAAATTATGATTTCTTACCTAAAGGAATGGTATGAACGTATCAGAGGTCATACTATCGAAGAATAGGAAATGATGTTAAAAATTGTGATATGTTCTTTGAACAAGCCAGTTATAAAATAATACGTATTGGGCCAACGAGTGGCATGGTTAGAGCAGCTGATCATACATGGCCAACAGCATGATTCGAGTACCAGACCCGGCAGCTTGACCAACGCATTGGGACATGTGTGTGTGTGTGTGTGTGTGCTCACATTCCCGAAAGGAGAATGGAGGAAAAGGGATTGCAGTGTGACCATTCCCCAAGGAGGGTGGCTTCTAACTTTCCTTCTCCCTCCTTCCCTCCCCACTCCCTCTCTCTGGTGAGGGCATGCACCCTCTAGCAAATTAAAATAATGATAGTATATATCTACTTTGAGTCCATTAAGGAAATAAAAACAATAAAATATGGAGGAGGAGGAGAGGAAGAGATGAAAGAGAGAGAAGGAAAAAGAGAGAGAGAATGAAAGACATGCTCCAGAATGTTTTTTTGCTTATTGTCACTAAACAAATTTATCTTTTTTTCTTTTTTTTTTGCCATAGGGCATGTGCACTCACCAGAGAGAGGGAAAGTGAGAAGTGAAAGGGATGGCCACACCACAATTCCTTCTCCCCCATGGCCGTCTCAGGATTTTGGGCATGCACATACACATGCCCAGCTTGTTTTTCAAGTTGGGTCCAGGACTCGAACCACTAAGTTGCCATATGGGATCCAGTACTTTAACCACCACACCACCTGCTGGTCCCAAATTTACCCTTTTTACGTATGTATTTTCTAAAAATAATAGTTGCTTTAAAAATAAGAATAAAATGATTATCTACTTATCTTAAAAAAGCAGAAACAGGACCAACCCATGCTGTGGGGTGAAGGCAGCTGGATCACATGGCCGAGCCTGAGGTTTGGTCCCAGAACCGGAGGCCTGAGAACCACACTGGGTATGTGTGCACATGTACCAAAAATCTGAAAGGCGGGGTGTTATGGAGAAGGGACTGCAGTGTGAATACCTCCCATAGGGGATATTTTCTCCTCTCCCCCCACTCTGTCTCTCTCCAGCAAGCACACATACCCTCTGGCAAATTAAAAAAAAAAAAAGAAAAGAAAGAAAGAAAACAGATAGGAGTAGCACCTGACAACTGTGCAGTGCATCATTCTGATGAGGCCTTGGGCAGGAAGGTTGGGAAGAGTGGTTGGGCCCTTTGCAGCTCTGATGTCAGCTGACGTAGCTGACGTTCTGAAATGCTCATACTTTCCCTCCTCTTATTTATTTATTTATTTATTTATTTAAATTTGACCAGAGAGGGACAGGGAGAGAGAGAAGAGACGAAATGAGAAAGTAAGTCGCCAGGTTGGCCATGTGAGAGTCCATCGTCCTTAACCACCATGCCACCTGCTGGACCCTCTCCTCCTCTTTTATATATATATATATGTGTGTGTGTGTGTGTATATTTTTTTTTGCTTGGAGAGGTTTTTGCTATAGGGTGCGTGTCCTCACCAGAAAGAGAGAGAGACACAGAGACAGAAAGCGAGAAATCACCCCCTGGGGGGATGGCCATGCTGCAATCCCTTCTCCATTCTCCTCTTGGGATCTTGGGCACGCACGCACACGCGTCCGGCATGAGTTTTAAGCCACCGGGTCTGGGACGCAAACCGCAGTCAACTACGTGGGAGTCCAGCGACATGGTCATTATGCTGACTGCTGGTCCCCTCTCCTCCTCTTGTTAACCACTGATGCTATGTGTTACTCTCCACCAGGCAACATGTAGGGACACGTCAAAATCACACAAAGAAAAGGTGGCGAGCAGCCCCCATCCTTGGCCACACTTAACTCCAGGGAAAGGCCTGTGCTGTCTGATTGGCTCCTTATAAGCAATCAGGCATTTAACAGATGAAGAAAGGCTCAGACAGGCTACAGGACTTGCCCAAAGTCACACAGCACTTTAGAGCTAGAGTTGGGGCTGCATTCACAAATAATCCATTACCCTTGAGATGACTTCCTCACTTAGGGGGGCTGAGGGGGGCTTCCTGGACCTGAGCCCTCCCAGCATCCCTGGTCCTTGGCTGTGGTCCCAGGACACCAAGGAGACTGACAGCTGGGCATCCCACTCTGGCCTGCTTCCTGGCCCCTCCCCCAGAATCAGCTCAGCAGGCACCCTGGCAGGGACCTAGGGGCTGGTGTGGGAGTAGCCCCGGAGCAGGGGGTCTCGCCTGGCAGCTGAGCCGGAGCTTGGCTGGAACTGGCAAGAAAGCCCAGAGCCAAGCTGGGATTGTTGGCAGGGGTGGAGGAGGGGCAGAGGAGTTAAAAATGGGAGGCTGTGGGAAGAAGAAGGCCAGGGTCCAACACTGGTCCTGAGACTATGATGTTTTGTTTCTGGACCTCTCTGAGACCCTCATCTGCAGGCTGAGGGTGGCGTGTACCTCAGGGGCCTGTGTAGTAAGGCAGCTGGGCGTGTTTGCACAGCGCAACCCGCAGACAGACGTGCTGCTGTGAGCTCCTCCTGGCACCCAGGCCAACAGCGGTGCCTCTTTCCAGCTGCCACCTGACTCGCCCTCCAATCCCTCGGCACAATGGATAAATCTCAGACCACTGCTTTGGTCAGGCCTTTCTCCTGCCTAACCGCGACCAGCCAGGGTCCCGTCACTTTAACACTTTAAAGTTACAGGCCAGACGTTGATTGCAGCCTGGAACTCAGGCTCACGCCCACTCGTGCCCAGTCAGAGGGTGGCTGCCCCGCATAGCATAACTTCATTTCACAAAGGTTTCCCTCTCAACCCCACACTTCAGGGAGCTGGAGCGGGGTGCAGGCCTTCTGGCCTGGCTCCCTGCACTGCCAGGAAGTCCCCAAATCCTAGCTTCCAGGCAGAAGCAGGGCTGGCCTTCCAGCCTCTGACACTCTTCACATGCAGCAGTCTTTAAAAACACACTCACGGGCCAGCAGGTGGCGTGGAGTTTAAGTGCTGGGTTCCCACATGGCTGATTCAGCGATTCGAGTGCTGGACCTGGAGGCTTGAAAATCACACCAGGTGCATGTGTGTGCCCCCAATCCCAAGAGGACAATGAAGGAGAAGGGACTGTGGCATAGCCATTCCCCCAGGAGGGTCGTTTCTCACTTTCTCTCTGACCAGCACACATGGCCTGTGGCAAAACAAAACAAAAGAAAAAACCGAGCAAAGCTCTTCTGTGTGGCCTTCACTAATTTCCAAGGTGTGAGTGCCTTACTGTGGCCAGTTGCATGCTGCCAACACAGTGTCACCGACGAGAACCAAGAGGCCACCAGCACGAGCAGGTCTCACAGATGGCACCAGACTACCCTCGCACTAGCCTAACCCTGTGTAAGCACTGCCTAACCACAGCCAGAAGCTGTGTGACTATAGTCGAGTGACCTGACCTCTCTGAACCTTAGAGTCTCATCTGTAAAATGGGAACAATAACACCTTCTTTAACAACATGAAACCGGCTTGACTTCTATACCTACACACATACATGCACATAAACATGCTCACACACTTTCACCTACTTACACACACATAATAGATAACGTCATGAAAGTAATATAATCCAGACGATCAGCCAGAGTGTACTGAGCACCCGCTACTTACAGGGCTCTGCGCAGGCGCTGGGAGTCCGTAGCGACAACACAGATGAGTGGCCACTCCCTCACAACTCACTCCTTGCAATGAAACCCTTGGCACAGTGGCGTGAACACAGCACTCAGACACCAGCCGTTAGCACCCGTGGTACTGTGGTTGTCAGCATCCCTTCCTTCCTCTGGGCCTCAGTTTCCTCACTCACTGGACTGTGGGAGGAGCAAAAGCTTTCCATCAGGCTGCCCCCGTGGAGAGTGGTACTAAAGTGGGTGTGGCCACCCCCATTTTATAGAGGGGAAAACTGAGACTCTCAGAACTGAAGCCAGGCTGGGGACTTGAACTCCTCCTTCACATTGTTGCTACCTTCCAGGAAGAGGAAACATATAGAGGACCTGGCACTCTCCTGGCCAGATGGCATTTTGAATACTCTTTCAGCCCTCCCCTGCCTGCCCCCTCACAGGGGTAAACGTTTGTGTGCTAGTTTCCAAAATATCCTCTTGGCATAACAGTATCACAGCAGTGCTGGACCGTCCCCGCCTCTGACGCCCCAACCCTGGCTCCTCTGGCTGAGTGCAGGCCAGTGGGAGCTGATGAAATCCCCTTGTAAGAAACAGCCCAAAGCATGGCCAAATGCAAACCGGCTGGAATTTGGGAGGTGAAGGCCCCACGTGGGCACCGGGACCCTCCAGCAAAAGAACTGACACCTCTCCCGGGAATAAATCCAGCTAGCAAGGCCCTCACACACCATAGGTTCCATCCTTCCGTTAGTAAATAAATCAGATTTAAGTTCTCTCAAACAGATGGGCAGTTTTCTAAATGAAACAAAACAGTCCAACATGAAAACCCCGAGCCCCAAAGGAGGCACCTGGAAAATTCTTTAGGGAAGTCCCTGTATGTGCCTAACGTCAGTCCTTCATGCTTCAGTTTCAGCCCATGTCTTTTCTAGAGATCAGAACAATGTCTCTTTTCACTGTAGCCCGTCTCAGCGTCTCTACTCAGCTCCCAGACAGCCCGGGTGTGTTACGGGCACCTCTCCTTTCCAATGTTCTCACCCAGAAACAGAGGCTTTTAATCGTAGGTAATGATCCGCTCCAACCTGCCCTTTCAACAAAAGCCCGAGAGAAGAGCCCTGGAAGAATCTCGTCCAAGGTCACACAGCAAGCTGGCTGTGGCTCAGCCCGCGCCAGCTCCATCAAACTGGGGAGAGGCCATCTCTACGGTTCCCTGCTGTGCGTCCTTGGACAAGCCGCGGCCCCTCTCTGCGCCTCGGTCACTTCTGTGTACGTAAAGGGGACTGACCTTAATTTTGTAGCCCATTCCAGGCCCTGTCACTGTCGGCGCCGCCCACCTCACGACGGCCCTTGTTCTATCTCCCTCCCGCTGCCAAAAAGAGGAAAAGAAACTTGCGTTGTGCGTCCGGGGAGTGCTCGCGGCTCCGAGCCGCCAGGCTGCGCGGGCTGTTGCCGGGGGAGCGAACCTCACACAAATCCCAGAACAGAAAAGCCCCACCTTCCCAGTAACCACAGTAACCCAGGCCACGCCTCCAGTCAAAACAGCCCGAGGCCCCGCCAAGGACCACGTCCGGCCTCCCTGGGGACCCCTCCCCTCCCTGCCGTCAGCTCCAGCTGGAGAGCAGAGAGCCGACGCCCCCATTGTGCGGAGGTGGAGACTGAGGCCGGAGGGTGGAGGCCGCGAAATCCCGCCCTGGCGGGGCCTGGACTCCGGCCCTGCTTGCCTGTCCAGGGCTCCCTCCCATTCCCGGAGCTGCGGTCTGTCTCCGCGTGCGTGTGGGGTTTCCACGTGGGGCAGACCGAAAGCAGCTCAATCCCCGTGGATCGGAGCCCATCGGCCTGGTCCACTTTCCCGCCCCATTCTCCCGACCGAGAAACTGAGACCCACAGAGGGGCCGGACGCGCACTGGACCCATCGCGAGCCCCTCCCCACGACTCACCTGCTGGCAGCGGCGCTCGGGCGGTTTCCTGGAGTTGAGCGGCAAACAAAGACCTCCAATCCGGGCGCGGGGCGGGGCGGAGGCCTCTTTGCATAATCTCCGAGGCGGGCCAGCGACGGCGCGGGGCGGGCGCCTTGTCGGGGTGCCGGCCCTGGGGCGGGACCTCTGGGAGCTCCACCAATCTCGGGGAGGCGGCTGCCAGCGTCCCGCCCCTAAGAGCTCGGAGGAGGGGCGCCGCAGCCCAGATCCGGGACAGAGCGTCTCACATCTGGGAGGCCACGTCTCCTTAGGGAAGGTGCCCTGCGGCAGACTGGGAGACTGAGGCAGGGCTGCACAGAGCCACCGTGAGGAAGAAATCACAACCTTGATGGCTGAAATGGACTGCCTGATAACAACAGTAACACGCTTTTCCTGAGACCTGAATACGCGCCGGGCATCGTTGTGAACTCTTCCTATGCCCAGGCTCCTTCGATGGTATCCTTACTCCCTAGTATAGTCTATTCCACTTCCCCATCAGACAAGTTCGGGAACCAGACCAAGAACTTGCACAAGGTCCCCCAGTGAATACAGGACCCGAATAGCCCATTGTCCATCTAAGAGCGCACCCTGAATGGCGGTGTGTGCTGTCAAACTGACCCGGGCTCTGGTCCCAGATCAACCTCTGCACTTCAGGCGATGGGATTTATAACGCCTACCCCATGGGGTTGCTGCGGGGAGTAAGCAAATACAGGACTAGACCTGTAAGGGGTAACTCAATGGCACTAGCTGAGAGCTCCTGGACCAACCCTATCACACAATAGCGTTGGAGACCAGTTCCCTTCGCAGTTCTCTGGGATGCCAGTTACTGCCCCCGTCAACCCTGCCAGGTGTCCAGAGGTAATCATAGCAGCAGCTTCCATTTACTGAGGGCAGTGTGCAAGGGGCAAGCATTGTCATTAACCGTTACAATAACCGGCAAGTTGGATTAATATTATGCTCCTCATCGAAAAATGGGCAAGCAGAGGCTCAGAGAGGTCAAATGACTTGGCCCTGGTCACATAGCTAGAAAGTGGTGGATGTAGGATTTGATCCCAGGAGTCTGGCTCTGCGGTGTGGATACTGCATTGTGCCTTGCTCTCTGTCCTTGTGTTCCCTTCATGGGGTTGTCCCATTCCTCCAGGTGACTCGGGACCAACTCAGCACCTGTCTGGGCAGGCCCGCAGCCCAGGAGCCACACTTGCCCCCCTCCTGCCATCTTCTGGCCCTAGAGTGTCAGGGCAGGAAGGGCTCAAGGCACGGCCTGTTTACACTGTCATGGGAGCGAATGTGTCCCTGGAGTTGAGCAGCCTGCCATCCTGCCTGACATTCTTGGATGGAAAGAAAAATTGAGACTTAGTGCACTGTGGAATCTGCCAGGGTTCTCCAATAAGAGAGGGGCAGACTAAAGCTCGCCAGCTGTCCCCCCCACTCCCCTCCCGCCTGGCCGTCATGAATAATAATATGAGGGACACAGGTCCATGTGGCCTGGACACGACTTCCCTGATTTCTATATTCAAAGTCTTTTTAGCTCACTATTTTGGGCCCCTTTAAAAGACACTAGGACAGGTGCTCATTCTGGGGCTTCATGTTGGAAAGAGCAGGCCCAGGCCACAGGTAGCTGGGGGGGGGGGGGGGAACATGTCCTCTGAGCTGTGCTACTGTGCCCTGGACTGCAGCTTGACCTTACTGAGCCCACTTGCAAAGGAATCTTTTTTAGCACTAAAATTCTACTGGAAGGACCTTCACACCCACTGGGCTGCAGTTCCAGAGTCAGGCTTGGGGATCCCAGCAGTCATGGTCCCAGAAACTCTCATCTACTCTTTCAGAATGCTGGGGGCTATCCCCTGGGGACTGGACCCCAGGGAAATGGCAAGCCCACTCAGACCTGGCCCAGAGTACAGAGCAGGACAGTGACTGGCCTGAGAGCTTTCTGCTCTGAATGGATGTTCAATGATGAGCCTTCACAGTATGATGTTGAGGACAGAATTCTGGCTACTTTTCCTATTCCGAAGTCATTTCCAGGGACCTGGGAGAGTCACGCCTACAAATATAAAAAGGCCATTGATAGTGCGTTCTACATCCTGTCCTAGGCGTTGTGGTTTTGTAGGAAGCTTTCTTATCTCTTACAATGAAGTGCAGAGACTCTTTGGCTGGTTTCTTTCAGGAACAGAGTCTTGCGTTTTTTTAAATAATTATTTTAAGATTTTAGTATTATTTTGCTAAATTTTGCTTTAGAGCACATGTTCTCACCAGAGAGAGAGAGAGAAAGAGGAGAGAGACAGAGCGAAAGAGAAAGTAAGAAAGCAAGCCACCAGGTCCAGGACTTGAACCAAGGTCAGTCATATGGGAGTCCAGCACCTTAACCACCACGTCATCTACTGGCCCTGACTTGTGTGTATATGTGTGTGTGTGTGTGTGTGTGTGTGTGTGTGTTTTACCCAATTACTAATCTAAGAACTTCAAACTCACCTATAACCTATAAGCCTCAGCTTCCAGATGTCCCACCGTTTGGAGTCAGGCCAATGTAGAAGACTCCTCATGCTGGTTGACAACTCTTCTGCCCTCCAAACTCTGTAAAAGGAACCCCTGTATCTCAGCACCCCGACAAATGCGCTTGTCTTTTTCCGGGTTGCCCATTCGATCTCGTGCTTAGTAATAAACCACGCTAATCATCATTTCTGCAGCGGTTATTTCCATCCACAGCATTCACTAGGCCAGAGGCCACCTTCCTAGGCCATCAGCACCACAACACGGTCCCCTCCCCATGGCTGACCCTGAGCCTGTGTTGTAACCCACACTCAGATCCCCACCCTCACCAGGAAGGAGGATCCCCGTATCCCCACTGCATTTGTTTCATTTGTATGGCTGCTGTGACAAATTAAGACATTTAATGGCTCAAAAAATAAAGACAGGTGCCCCACCTGTGCAGGGTTAGTATCAAGGCATCAGTTCTTTTTTCTTTTTTCCCTTTGGAGAGGTTTTTTTTTTTGCTATAGGGCGTGTGCGCTCACCAGACAGACAGAGAGAGACAGAGAGATAGAAAGCGAGAAATCACCCCCCATGGGGGATGGTCACGCCGCAATCCCTTCTCCTCCATTCTCCTCTCGGGATCTTGGGCATGCACGTACACGCGCCCGACGTGAGTTTAAGCCACCGGGTCCGGGACTCGAACCACAGTTGACTACGTGGGAGTCCAGCGACATAGCCATTACGCTAACTGCTGGTCCCTCAAGGCATCAGTTCTGAGAGGGAAACCCATCTCTTCGCCTTTCTCAGTTTCCCGTGGCCATCTACACCCCTTGGCCTGTGGTCCTTCCTGCAGCTTTGAAGAACTTCACTCCATCTGCTTCCATCCTCAGGCGGTTTTTCCTTCCCAGTGTCGAATTTCCTCCTTCCTCCCTCTTACATAAACCCTTGTGATTATACACGACCCACCCAGATAATGTGGTGTCATCTCCCTGTCTCACCTCAACTTACTCACACCTGCAAAGTCCCTTTTACAGGTTTGTAGGTTCTGGCAACGGAAAACTGGCTGGCTGGTGTGTGTGTGGGGTGGGGCATTACTTAGCTTACTAAACCCACTTTACAGATGGGAACTTAGCTTACTAAACCCACTTTACAGAGAGGAAAATGACTTGCCCATGACCAACAGGATTTGAGTTGGAGTCTGAGGCCCTACAGAGCCTGCATGCAGCCAGGTGGGGGCTATGCCCTCCCAGATATTGGGACTCTGCAGGGAGGGGAGCCAGAGCCTTCAGGAGACCAGCTTCTCAGAGGGGAGCCCGTGGCTCTGGCTTCAGATGATCTGCTTGGACTAAAATGGGAACAGGAACAACAGAAAACAGGATCTGGGACAAGACCTTGGAACCACCTGACCCCCTAACCCTGCTTTGGCAAACTCCTGAACACTGGGCTAGGCCAAGCATGACTTCAAACTCGTTCTCCACTGAACGAATCCTGAAGACAGAAGGTGGGGCCTGGGGCTGGCACTGAGGCCATACTGCAGGTCTTTTTTTTTTTTCCTGCCAGCTTTTTTTCCTTCCCCTTCCCATGTGTTTTGTTTCCCACTGTCTCTAACTGTTGGGACAGGGTGGCCCATGCAGGTGGGAGAGGCAGGAAGTGGTTGGGGATGGACTGCCTCTGCCCCAGGCCAGTCCAGAGATTGACAGGCAGGGGGCCCTGCCCCACATGCCAGGGATCAGGGGATCCCTATGAGATCAGTCTGAAATCTCTCCCTGGGCTTCCTCCCCTTCCCTGCCTTGTCCTCCACACTCTGCTGTCAGCTCTGGGAACTGGCCTCAGACGGGCTGTGTCTGTGTTTTCAAACACTCATGCACATTGCATGTTTGGTCCCATAACATCTCTGTGTGTTCCAATAAAAATATTATGTGTAGGAGCCAGCCAAAGGTGAAGTCGTTATGGTGACTGGAGCCTACATGGCTGACTGTATGGGTCAAATCCTGGCTCCGGAAGCTTGAAAAACATGCAGGGTGCATGTGCATGTGTGCCCAAAATCCCAAAGGAGAATGGAGAAGAAGGGATTGTGGCATGGCCACTCCTCCTGGGGGTACTTCTTTCTCACTTTCCCCCTCCCTCGCTCTCTGGTAAGTGCACACAATCTATTACAAAAAAACTAAAGCTAACAGTCAACCACCCCCCAAAATACTATCTGTATATACTCCCATTTTGGCCTCCAACCTTCGAGGAAGGTGCACCAAGATGTGGTGTCACGCAAATGCTTTTGCACATCTCACTGGGCACCCCAAATCAAGTCAGAGGGGCAGCATTAGAGAGTGGCCGGGTGCGCCCCCTGTCCTACCCACCCCTCTCTCCATGTCGAGCAGTCAACCCTGACCACACAGGCACTGTACGCAGTACAGAGGCCAGACCTCGTTCTGATTTCTTTATTGAAAAATTAAAGTCATAAGCTCTGTATATAAATACACTGACGCTGCTGGTCACCTGCAAGGCCTCTGGGATAGGATGGGGTGCGGTGGGAAGCCGGGGCCTTGGGGTCCCCAGGAGAGCGGGGAGGGAAATAAATAATAAATACCATGGGGGACAAGGAGCTGGGAGGAATGGGGTGTGGATGGGGGTGCTCGATGCTTATCTGTGGCACTAAAGGTCCTGCAAGATGCCCCTGGTGGGGGTTAGCCATGGCCATCAGTCCTCACGTGACCTCACTCCAGACAAAGGCTCGGGCATCCGGGGATGGGCTGAGTCTCCCCTCCAACCTGGAAAAGCAGGCACTCTGTCCTTCCTCTTCTTTCTCCCCCCGTTGGGACCTGCTTGTATTGAGTGCCTACTGTATACCCGACACAGCACCGGATCCTGGCTCGCCCATCTGTGTGCCTAGCCCGCTTTC
Organism: Tupaia belangeri chinensis; assembly: GCF_000334495.1. Lineage (NCBI taxonomy): Eukaryota > Metazoa > Chordata > Mammalia > Scandentia > Tupaiidae > Tupaia > Tupaia belangeri. The sequence goes on from NW_006159542.1 coordinate 5,513,823, forward strand.
TCCTCCTGGTTCTGGTCCTGCAGGCTGGGATGGAGGGGTGCATCTTCCTGCTACCCTGGCCATATAGCCCTGATCCCTCAAGGAGCCCAATGGTGCCAGGAGGGAGGCGAGGCCAGGAGCAGGGGCTGGGCAGTGGCAGGAGACCCTCAGGACTGAGCCCCTAGAGCATCACGTTGAACTCAGTGACCAGAAAGTCGATGTAGTCACGCTCCTTGGTCTTGAAGGCCTCGGCGATGATGCGGGCGGCCTCCCGGTGCTCCTTGCCCCGGAGCGTCAGTCCGTTCACTTCCAGGATCACATGGCCCACCTTGAGCTGCCCACAGTTGTGGGCCGAGCCGCCTCGCTGCAGGGGAACACAGGACGGGGTCACACGAGGCACCCGGGGTGAGGTGGGCCTGGTTCTGACCACTCAACACTGCAGGCCGCGCTGCAGACTGGGAATCCACCACCCGGGCCAGGCATACCAGGCTTCACAGAGTAAAGCTGATGCGAGCTTGGGGCTGCCATCGGGTGCTGGGTCACCTTCCGGGGAGGCCCGAGTGAGGCCCCTGGGGACATACCTGAATGGTGACGATCCTGGGCAGAGGCTGGCGGGTGTTGGCACCACCCTCGATGGCAATGCCCAGCGTGGCTGCGCTCTTCTTCACGCGGATCAGAGTGGATGTGGGCTCAAGGAGCCCTGGCTGCGGGCGTGAGGAGAGGGGCAGACACCACTGAGGCCTTCTCAGGAGCCAGCCTGGCCAGAGGCCTTGGCGGTGACTCCAACCCCGTGCTGGGAGCCTCAGGGGTGCCTGGCGCTAAGCTAAGCACTCAGTGTCCCCGGCCTTCTAATCCCCACAAACACCTAAGGAGCTTCCCAAGGCTGCCTGGTGGTGGCATCAGGACTCGAGTCCAGGCCTGTCTGACTGCAGACTGTCTCAGCCACCAGGTTACGTCAGAACAGAGGGGACCATCAAGAGTCCTGAGCGCAGCCTGCTGTCTCAGCCACCGGGTGCCAGAGGTGGACTTAAACTGGGCTCCAGATGCTGGGTATAAGGCTCTTTCTGATTCCCAACCCTCCAGTGAGAGGGGCTCACTACTTCCCCTGGTGGTCACCCACGGAGCTGCACTCTGGCCTAGGACCTCCCGCTTCCCTCCTGGGCCTGCCTCCCCCTCAGGCCCCTGCACCCCTGCTGCTAGCTCACCGGTTTCTGGGCCCCCTCTGCAGTCCTCTCATTCCGAGGTGGCTCCTTGCTACTCCTGCTCTTGGTGGATGCCGTCTGTCTGCCTCGGCCTGGGGCACTGGGCTCTGCTTCGCCAGCATCCACGCCACTGTCCTCACTCAGGGTCTGCCCACTGTCCGAGAGCTGGGAGAGTGTGGAGGCTGCAGGGAGGAGGGGAACAGGAGATTAGCAGTTTATGCAGCTGATGTCAGGGAGGACTTCCTGGAGGCGGTGATGGAGCTTAAGGCTAGAAGGCTGGAGCAATTCCCCAGGCAAAGATGAGGGAAGAATGAAAGGATTATGGGCTGGAGGGCAGGGAGACTTCCCATCACACACTCCAATTACTGAAGGCCTGCTTTTCCAAGTGAACCTGGCTGAAGGCGGCCATCTCCAGGATGTCTGCCTCAACTCCCCAGCTCCCGGCCACTGACATAACCGTTAAACAGGTCAGGAGGCAAGTCTGGCCCACGCATGGGGCTGTTCTTCTGTTTTCCTCTCTAAACCCATACAATGCTGCCCATTTTTAATGACGGGCCGACACATTTAAGTCAGATTTCAAATAAAAATGAAATTCCTAGCTTCCCCAGGGGAAACACACAAAAGAAAAGCCCACGCCAGCCTGTACTCCTGAAGGTCCCCCAGGCGGCCTGAACGGAATGGTGGGCACAGGCCCTCCGACTCGGTCACCCGGGCTGCTTTCCTCTGTGTGTGACAGCCTGGCCCCTGAGTGTGGCACCCTGGGTTGAGAACACACACTCCGGGGTCTGGCAGGTTGGCCCAGCTGTGCACGCCTGGGTGAGTATCCCAGCCTCTCTGAGCCTACTGCGTTCTCGTTCTAACACGATGGTGCCTGTGCGGTGGGGTCATCGCCAAGGCTCACAGACACAGCGGAGCGAGAAAAAGCGTCGTGAGAACGGACTGTGCCGAACCACCGGCTCCTCGCTGCACCCGGTCTCGGTGCTGTTATCTGTAAACTGGAGATAATAATCGTACCAGCCTCCTAGGGCTGCTGGGAGTCAGCGGGTTAACATATGCTAGACCCTGGGACAATGTCGGCACACGGGAAGCGCTTTATTTTAGTTTATTACTTTTAATTTGTCGGAGGGCATATGCACTTGCCAGAGAAAGAGAGAGAGAAAGTGAGAAAGCACCCCTGGGGGGATGGTGACACCACGATCCTTTCACCTCCATCCTCCTCTGGGGACTCTGGGCACGTACACACGTGTCTAGAGTATTTCTCAAGCTGCTGGGTGCGGGCCTGGAACCACACCGCTGGCCATGCGGATCCAGCCGTCTTCTCCACTACACCACTGGCTGG
>NW_006159542.1:5520322-5527515 GCF_000334495.1 Tupaia belangeri chinensis
GCGCCGCCTGCTCTTGTTGGATGCCGTCTGTCTGCCTCGGCCTGGGATGCTGGCCTCTGCTTCGCCAGCATCCACGCCACTGTCCTCACTCAGGGTCTGCCCACTGTCCGAGAGCTGGGAGAGTGTGGAGGCTGCAGGGAGGAGGGGAACAGGAGATTAGCAGTTTATGCAGCTGATGTCAGGGAGGACTTCCTGGAGGCGGTGATGGAGCTTAAGGCTAGAAGGCTGGAGCAATTCCCCAGGCAAAGATGAGGGAAGAATGAAAGGATTATGGGCTGGAGGGCAGGGAGACTTCCCATCACACACTCCAATTACTGAAGGCCTGCTTTTCCAAGTGAACCTGGCTGAAGGCGGCCATCTCCAGGATGTCTGCCTCAACTCCCCAGCTCCCGGCCACTGACATAACCGTTAAACAGGTCAGGAGGCAAGTCTGGCCCACGCATGGGGCTGTTCTTCTGTTTTCCTCTCTAAACCCATACAATGCTGCCCATTTTTAATGACGGGCCGACACATTTAAGTCAGATTTCAAATAAAAATGAAATTCCTAGCTTCCCCAGGGGAAACACACAAAAGAAAAGCCCACGCCAGCCTGTACTCCTGAAGGTCCCCCAGGCGGCCTGAACGGAATGGTGGGCACAGGCCCTCCGACTCGGTCACCCGGGCTGCTTTCCTCTGTGTGTGACAGCCTGGCCCCTGAGTGTGGCACCCTGGGTTGAGAACACACACTCCGGGGTCTGGCAGGTTGGCCCAGCTGTGCACGCCTGGGTGAGTATCCCAGCCTCTCTGAGCCTACTGCGTTCTCGTTCTAACACGATGGTGCCTGTGCGGTGGGGTCATCGCCAAGGCTCACAGACACAGCGGAGCGAGAAAAAGCGTCGTGAGAATGGACTGTGCCGAACCACCGGCTCCTCGCTGCACCCGGTCTCGGTGCTGTTATCTGTAAACTGGAGATAATAATCGTACCAGCCTCCTGGGGCTGCTGGGAGTCAGCGGGTTAACATATGCTAGACCCTGGGACAATGTCGGCACACGGGAAGCGCTTTATTTTAGTTTATTACTTTTAATTTGTCGGAGGGCATATGCACTTGCCAGAGAAAGAGAGAGAGAAAGTGAGAAAGCACCCCTGGGGGGATGGTGACACCACGATCCTTTCACCTCCATCCTCCTCTGGGGACTCTGGGCACGTACACACGTGTCTAGAGTATTTCTCAAGCTGCTGGGTGCGGGCCTGGAACCACACCGCTGGCCATGCGGATCCAGCCGTCTTCTCCACTACACCACTGGCTGGCGCAGAAAGTGCTTATTTTAGGCCGCTGCTGGCTCTCATTACCACCTGTGTGTCCAGCTCCGTGCCAGCCCAGGGCCACAGTGGTCCGTCTGCGACAGCACTGGTCTCTCTCCCCACGTCCTGGCTGTCTCCCCTGGCTGCCCCCTCACTGAGCTACTGAGGTCGGGGCCCTGCCATCGATCTTGCCCTCTGTACTGCCTGGCACAAAAAGACACTCAGGGACCGTCCCCTGCCCTGGCCTGCCCCAGCAGGCCTCGCTCATCAGTACAGCCAGAAGATGGCAGCAGAAGGCAGCACAATGTACCCACACTACTAACAGAAGGACCTAGAGCCAGGCTTTCCTGGGAAGGTGTGGAGGGGGCAGCTCTGTGCTCCCTCCACCTCCTGGGCTGCACAGCCTCTGGAGGCCCCGGGATCTGTGCATCAGGAGACATGCCAGGGGGCCAGAGACTGCCAAGCACTACCAGTGCTGTTATCCCTGGGAGACGGGATAACAGAAGCCAGCCCTGCCCCCAACAAACTCAGTCTCCCTGGGGACACTATTAGGTGAAGACAGGGTGGTCAGGGCTAGGGAGCTGGACGAGGTGCCCTAGCACTCCACAACTTGGCAGGGTTATCATTGGTTCTATTCTTTCATCATCATCATCATCATTATTATTATTTATTCTATGCTAGTAGGCACATGCACACCCATGAGGGGAGAGAGAGAGAATGAGAGAGAGAGAGAGACCCCAGTGGGGCCTGGTCACACTGTAATTTTCTTTCTTTCTTTTTTTTAGAGAGAGCTTTCTGATACAGGGCACAGGCATTTGTGCTGGATAGACAGAGAGGGACAGAGAGGCAGAAAGCAAGAAATCACCCCCCAGGAGGTATGGCTATACCACAGTCTGTTCTCCATTCTCCTCTCAGGATTTCGGGCATGCATGCACATGTGCCCCTGGCATGTACAAGCTGCCAGGTCTAAGACTCGAACCACCGTCGACTATGTGGGAGTCCAGCGATGTAACCACTATGCCATCTGCAATTCTTTTCCCCCCACCCCTTCATCCCATCAGGATTCTGAGCATGTGCGTGTGCACCGGGCCTGTTTTCAAGCCCCTGGGTCTGGGACTTGAACCTGGTCCTCTGCACAGCATTTAACCACCATAGTACAGGCTGGCTCCATTATCTTGTTTTATGATGGAACTTGCGGTCCGGAGAGGCAGGGGGGGGGGGGGCCGCAGCTTGTCCCAGTAACAAGCTGCCAATGGCAGAGCTGGGACTCAAGGCAGAGTCTCTAATGCCAACGCCACCCAGAACATGGGACTCAGGGCTGCTGCCCTGGCCACTCTGACTCTGAGTATGGACGCTCTGAGCTAGCAGGCCTCTCAAGGAGCAGAGAGCCCTGCCTCTCTCTGTGCTGATGGGTAGAGCAATGGAGAGAGGAAAAGCACCCCCAGAGTCACAGAGCGGAGCCCCCACCCCCCAGCCTGGCCCGCTGTACTCACTGCGCGTCTGAGGCAGCGCCCTCACTTCGTTCACGTCCGGTTCGCTATCTGGGCGGTGCACCTCCACCATGACAAAGTGCTGGTTCGTGCCAGTCTGGTCTGGGTGGCTGGAGGGTGAGGGCGGTGGAAGGCAGCTCCCGGCCACCGCAGCCTCTGCAGGGGGGCTTTTCAGGTGTGGGGGTGACTGGACTCGAGGGAAGGGACCAATGGGGTGCTGGGTGACCAGGGCCAGATGAGCGTCCAGTGGTCTCTTGGAACCAGGGTTGACAGGGGAGACAGAGGCGTAGATGGGGGAGGAGGGTGAGTCCTGTGTCAAGGCGGTCCCTGGGGTGGGTGCAGTGCCCGCCGGCGGGCTGTGGTTCCGCGGAGCCGAGAAGACGATGCCCGAGTGGGAAGAGGCTGAGGAAGGAGACTGGAGGTCTTCTCTCCCTGGCTTCCTGGGCTGGACAAGGGGACAGTTGTGGCCTTGGGTCAGAGGTGGGGCAGGAGGTGGCTTGAAGCTCTGCAGCCCCTCAGAGGTGGATTTGACATCATCCTGCCAAAAGACCCAACAGGAGTAGACGGAGTCAGAGCCCATCTCGGCTGGAGGAGAGACCAGAGCAGCCCAATGGTGCCGGCCGGCTGGAATCCTGTTCCCGTTCTATCAGCTCTTGGCCACGCCGCCCTGAATAATGTAACAGCCGAGTGGAAAACTTCTCCCCAGCATCTCAGCCACTGATAAGCATCGGAATCTTGGCAGGCATCTCTGGGGACGGCATCGTTACCTTTGGGAATTGACATTCTTGGCATTGGCCAGGGCTTGTCACAGGGAACAAGGCTTAACTAGAGGCCCACAAAGAGGACCGACAGGAAAAAGACAGGCATTTCTTTGGCTTTTCCTTTTACGGGGTTAGCTTAGGTACCGGAGACGGGAGGTATGGAAGGGCTAGAGGGAGAAGGAATGCATAGAAGGATGGATTCTGGGGGCTGTGTGGCCCTGAGCAAGGCGCTGCACCTCTCTGGGTGCCTCTGGGCGATGGGGAAAAGCACACCCGCCCAGCAAGGCTGATGTGGGGGTGTGAGGAGCCACAGGCCTAATGCGCTAGCAAGGGGTCTGCGACACGGCAGGGGTGCGGTGTGTGACAGCCACGGATACTGCCCAGGCTGGCGCCCATCGCCTACACGGCTCTGCAGACATCCCAGGAGCTTCAGAAACGCTTTACTCATTAACTTACCCTGCTACTACCGACCTCGTGTAACCATGGGAAACTGAGGCATGGGCCGGCAAAGAAACTCCCCAGAGTCACACAGTCAGTGGCAGAGGTGGGATTTGAAGCCACTCAGTTTGAATTATATGATTTTTTTAAGAGGTTTTTGCTATAGGGTGTGTGTACTCGCCAGAAAGACAGAAAGAGAGAGAGAGAGAGAGAGGGGGAGGAAATCTCTCCCTGGGGGGGTGGCCATGCCACAATCCCTTCTCCTCCATTCTCCTCTTGGGATCTTGGGCATGCACGCACAGGCATCCAGTGTGAGTTTAAGCCACCGGGTCCGGGACTCGAACAGCGATTGACTACATGGGAACCCAGCAACATAGCTATTACGCCAACTGCTGGTCCCTGAAGCCACTCAGTTTGGATCCTGAAATTGGGCTACACAAAAGACTTTTGGGGGCCCAGCAGGTGGCATGGTGGTTAAGGTGCTGGACTCCCACATGGCCAACCATGGTTTGAGTTCTGGACCTGGCGACTTGCATTCTCACCTTCCCTCTGTGTTTCTCTAGTCAAATTAAAAATAGTAATAATAATAAATAAAAATGAAATAATTGAAATCACTGAATAAAAATGGAAATAATAAAATAATCATTGAAATAATAAAAATGAAACAATTCTTTAAAAAAACAAACCGAAAAAGCCTTTGGGTTAGAATCGCATGAGCACGACGCTACATTTAGCTTCCATCCCCAGCCCAGGCCTAAGACCTGCTCTAGCTCTCGCCACACACTCCAGGCCTCGGTACCCGCCCTGGTCATGTCCAGACAACATGTCGAAAGGAAGAGCCCACTTGGTAAAGAACCTGATGGCCACACTGAAGATCCCCAAGGTGAGCCCTCCTGTCCCCTGCAGGGTGGCAGGAGAGTGTGCTCGTGTGCAGATCTGGAGCCAGGTCTGAGTGTCCACAGCAGAGGCCTCTGTCCTCTCACACACTCTGTGTCCCCTCCCTGGGGCTGTCATGGAGCACGGTGAGCCCCAGGGCAGAGCAGCCCGGAGAGGGTGGGCCACACTCAAGGACTTAGCCCTTAGCACTCAGGGTCTTACCACAGACACGTCTTGGAGAGTGTTGGCATTGCCCTGGACGGCCTCGCCACTTTCCTCCAGGTCCAGAGTGTTCTAGAAATGGGTAAGAAAATAGCATGAGCAAACAGAAGCCGAGGGGGGAAATCTGTTCCTCAGCACACCCAAATGAGCGGGGGCTTCTGACACTTGGACGGGGTTCTGAGACCGCTGACATGGCCCACTCCATTAAAAGGTACTTTACTCGTTAAAGTCCACTTCCCGCAGGTCACTTGGAAGTTGGTTTTCCTTTGGAAATTTCTGATCCCTTTTGGGCCTCCCAGCACTATCTGGGGCAGAGGCCAGGGTCTCCAGCCTCCACTGGGGATTCCTGGAGTAGGAATTGCTCAACACTTCCAAGGCCCCTCCCTCCACTGGCCCTGAGGCCCAGGAAGGGGTGAAAATGGCAGGTCACAGGTAAGAAGAGGATGGGAGAGCCCCTCTCTTTTTAAGTGCTGATGGTTTTCACCCTGAGGGAGTGGCCTAAGGTTTAAATGGGTGGTATTTTGCAAGAATTCAATTTCTTCTCTCCTCCCTCAGCTCATGGGGAAGAAGCCGGAAGTTCCAAGTGAGCTGCTAAAGGCTCTCTGGGTGCCCTGAAGACTCTGTGCACACGGGCTCCCCCGAGGGTCAGGGGCGCCACTTCCTCGGCTCCAGAGCCAGGGTGACCATGAGCCTCCAGCACAGTAATAGCTAATTTTTTTATAGATTCGTTTTTTTTTAAAAATTTCTTCCATGAGTGAAAAAGACAGAGAGCGAGCGAGCAAGTGAGCGAGCACTCCCTCCAACAGGACCCTGCCGCCACCCCACCCCCCCAGCTTCACTCATCCCTGCAAGATGGACACACAAGTGCACCCAGAGTACTCGGAGATCTCCAGACATGAGCCCAGAACTTTCCATGGTCGGCCTTGCAGACTGTGGACTTTACTGCTGCAGCTCCGCCTGGCCCCTACGAGGCTGAGCTTTATGCATCAGCTTGACTTGGCTAAGGGATGCCCACATAGCTGGTAAATCAGTATTTCTGGGTGTGCTCCTGAGGGCGTTTTCTGGGCAGATTAGCATGGAATCGCCAGACTGAGTAAAGATGCCCCTCCTCAAGGTGGCGTGGCATCCTCCAACCCATTACGGACCTGACAGGACAAAAGGGCCGAGAAGGTGGAATTGGCTTTCTTCTGGAGCCAGGACGTCAGACACTGGTGCTCCTGGTGCCAGGGCCCTTGAACTTGGCAGATCGGGGGCTGCTCAGCCTCCTTAATTGTGTGAGTCAATCTCTCACGATAAATCGGTCTCTCTCCTCTCTCTCTCTCTCTCACCTATTAATTCTGCAGAACCCTGGCTAACGCAGCCACTGACTCCTGGCTCAAGTCCCAATTGCCGTGATGAACACTGAGCAGTCTCTGAAGCTCCAGACTGACAACGAGCTGGGGGTCCAGAGGAGGTGAGACGCCATCCTCGCCTTCGTGAGCTTAGAGACAGTGAGGTGGGCTGATAAGCAAACAAGTGAGGGACTGCAGAGAGGACATGGATTGGAGGGACACGGGCATATAACATAGCTGGGGGACAGGGTTACCAGGAAGGCTTCCTGGAGGAGGGGAGGGGGCACAGCTTAAAGTTCAGTCTTACAGTTGAGCAGGACAAAGAAAGGAACATTGAGTGTTTCCAAGGGAAGGGTGTACATAAAACAGGAAGGAGACAGGGGGTGTTAAGAGAATTTTTGAGCAGCTCCATGTAAGTCAAGCTTGGAACAGCTTAGACTTGAGGCTGAGGGCAGTGGGTTGCCATGGATACGTGGTCACAGTTGCCTCTACGATGATCCTCTCTGCTCACATCCTCTCCGGCCGTAGTGAAATGCCATAGGTGTGCCGGGACCTTCACACTGGCCTTCTCGTCGGCCACCCACATGGCACACTCTGCTCACCTCCTTCAAGGACCTACTCATAAGGTCTGGCCTGGACAGCGCGGGACCCGTGTTCTCCACCCAGCAATCAGTACATAATCTTGAAACGCAAATCAGGTCATGTCTGGCCCCGGTGTCTGCCCCCACGCCCCACCCCGCCTCCCGGCCTCCGGGCCTCTTCATCCTACTTGGGGGAAATCACAAACTCCAGT
>NW_006159542.1:5527909-5540565 GCF_000334495.1 Tupaia belangeri chinensis
ACACGACCGGGTCCTTGCTTGGTCCTCCAGCACGAGGGCTTTGTTCCTGCCTCAGGGCCTTGGCGCCGACCGCCCTTCCTGCACCAGGCTTCCGGCCCGCTTCACTTAGCTCGGCCTTGAGCGAGGTCCTCCCAGGCCAGCCCACTCCGCAATAACACGGCGCCACCCCTGCCAACCTCCCGACCCCGCTTGGTCTCTCAGTGTACCGCTGGTCACAACCTGGCAGTATACAGTTTATTTGCTCATCGTCTGTCTCTCCCACCAGGAAACGACTCCGAGAAGGCAGGACTTGGATTCCCGGTCCCCGATTGGTCCTCAGGGTTCCGTCCAGTGACTGCCTGATAAATATTTACTACGCCAATCGATGGACTCACAACTGCGGCAACAGATGAGTGCCTCAGCCCTCGTGGGGCAGGCAGGGAAGGGAGCGGGAGATGCTGCAGTTACTGCAGGAGCAGAACGGACGGCATGACTGAAGGCGCCAGGGGCCACCCGTCATGCCACACAGTCCCCTGTCTCGAATAAGCTTCCTGAGGCCTTGAGCATGCTGGGACAGGCCAAGGGCACATGACCACAGAGGCCCAACGAGAGCCCGTTGACTGGCAAGACACTCAACCTTCCTGGCTGCCAGCCTTGCAAACCCAGGGCTCTGCATCTGGTCCCAGAATGCCTCTGGGGCAAAGTCAGGTTGGGGTGACTCTCCCCATTATAATGACGAGGCTGAGGTTACATACACGTGCACCTCGGCCTGTTTGCGGCAGAACTCACAGGAAGATGCTGCTGCCGACCACCTCTGGGCACTCCTTGGAAGGGGGAGTGACAGGCTGTTCTCTCATTCACCCTAGGGACATGGTTGGTGTCTCTGCACTCACACCCGGTTCTGCGCCTTGTAGCTAAGGGGTGGGCAAATCACTGAACCCTCTGTGCCTCCGGGTCCTCACCTGTAAGTGGGGTGAGCTCCTGCTTCCTGTATTTGCTGTGTGAGCGCCTGCAACACACTCAGACCCCGGCCTGGCCCATACACGAGGGAAGGTGACTGTCTCACGGATCAGAAACAGGAGGCCTTGCAAACCTGCCCCAGTAATCAAACCCTGGGTGGGAAGGAAATGGCGGCCCTCCTGTGCAGCCCCTGTCCTCCTAAACTATAATTATCCAATGTGCCCTGGAGGTGTGCACAGCACAGACCATCCCGAGTGCAGGTGCAGGGAAAGGTGTGCTGGTTACACAAGGCTACTTCCCAGCCCAAGGTTTAGCAGAAGGCGCTGGGTGGGCCTGAGTCTCAGAGGTGTTTGCAGGGAAGGGAAGACAGAAGAGGGGAGGAGCCTCTGCCTCCCGCCTGCCCTAGGAAGTCAGCCAGCGGGCAGCCTGGAGGGAAGACAGGGTGAGACTCAGAATAGAGGGAATGGCAGGACACAGGACACAGGACAAGGCCCATGCTGTTCCTGTGCGTTAGGAACTCTGTGCATTCGAGGACTCACGGGTGACTGGCTTAAGGGGGAGGCACAGGGAGGCAGGACTCTCCTGGAAGGGGTGTCAGGGCACCATGGAGGATCGCTGCGTGCTGGTCACGCTGGGTGTTGGATTACACTTTCTCACTCAGTTCTCCCAGCGACCCCGCAAGGCAGGCACGTAACTCTCCCTTTCCACAGCGGCTACACTACAACGCAAGCTCTCTGAGAGGGGCGTTACCTGTCCCAGGTCACATGGCCATTCTGCAGCAAGTTAGATCTGGGGCACTCCGAAGCCCATGCTGCCCTGCCTCCCAATGCAGAGTCAAATAAGACCCTGATACCATAGGAACCAGAGGGTCCCACACGCACCCCGAAATGAGAGGAGCACAGTCGTGTGGGACCTTGGGCTTGGCCTCCTTCCCGGCCATTGATGGCATCTGGGAGCCACGACAGAAGTGGGGATGGCGGAGTAGGGGGAGGGGGCCAGAGACCCAGCCCTGGCAGGGACGCCTGAACTGGAGCAAACGGCAGACGGGTCGGAGCCCGGCTCTGCCAGACTCCATCTGCCGGATCCAGACGCTCAGGAGCCCTGAGTCCCCGAGCCATGTTCCCGGTGCATCTGAAATAGCTGCAGACAGCAGGCTGGGAACCCGGGGGAGGTGTCAGCAGAAAGGCTCACGGAACAGGCTCGGAGAGGAGGCTCAAGGTCAGAGCTCATGCGGGCGCTGAGCCTGCACACCCTGGCTACCTCCCCTGCCCCAGCCCCAGCTGGGTCCTTCCTCCACGCCCACTGAGTCCAGAACCCCGCCAAGTGCTGAGACCAGATGGAACCTTCCACCCACTCTACAATGGACACGACTGAGGCCCAGAGAGGGCAGGCCACCTCAGCAAGGAGACACAGCAAGGGCAGGCAGGACGCTGAACCCTACCTAAGACCTGACTATCCTGGACAAAAAAACCTGCTTGCCACCACAGCCGGGAGACAAGCTGCCATGGTTCCCCATGTTCTTCCTTCTCAAGTCTGTGGTAGCTCAGAAAATTCCCATCCCCTCAGAGAAAAGATCTCCCTATGGTCTGAGTTGGTCTGGTGTGGGGTGACTGAGAGCGGAGGCACAGTCCCATGTGGGCCTCCGCTGGGTGTGCACGTGACTCTGGCAATCAAGGCGCCGAGGCCTGGCTTGGATGCCAGGAGGGCACAGGTGCTGGTTGGGTGCCCAGGGCCCCCTCAGCAAAATGAGGCTCTGTACCGTGCCCCTCCTCTCCCCGACTCCCCATTGTCTAGGCCTTCCTCCCCTCATGACACGGAGAAGGCTCTTACATAGGGTTGCTGTTCTCAGCTCCGGGTTCCTCCTGCCTCTTCACTCCGAGGTGAGGCTCCCTCACCCCCAAGTGCACCAGAGGCTTGAGGCTAGGTGCCTCTCACCCCATTCAGTCTAGGGGGAAACTGGTGCACTCAGTCACAAAAGCTTCTGGAAGGTCACCAGTGGGGTCCTAGAAGGAGCTGTTGACATGAAGAAAGAAAAGGGTAGAGGGAGAGAGAAGGAGACAGAGAGAGGAGTGAGAATAGGAGAGACAGAGAAAGAGAGACAGAGAGAGGGAGAGGAGTGAGACTAGGAGAGAGACAGAGAGAGAGGGAGGAGTAATGAGACACAGAGAGAGGAATGAGAATACGAGACAGAGACAGAGAGAGAGGAGTGAGAATAGGAGACAGAGAGAGAGACAGAGAGAGGGAGAGGAGTGAGACTAGGAGAGAGACAGAGAGAGAGGGAGTAATAAGAGACACAGAGAGAGAGAGAATAGGAGAGAGAAAACAGAAAGGAGAGGATTCAGCAGAAAGGATGGAGGAGAGCAATGGCAAGAACAGGAAGCAAAGAAAAGAGAACAGCAAGGGGTGGTGGCAGCACTAGAGAGGGCTGGGGAGTGACACTTGTCACCCCAGGGAAGGGGTGGGGGGCGGGAACAGAGAGGTGCTAGTGTTCCTAGGAGGGAGCGGGGCTGCCAGACAGAGGGACCAGGAGGCCCAGAGCCAGATCCTGAATGGCAGAGATGGGGGATCATCAGACCCCCATTCCTCCAAGCACAGGGTGGGGAAGCTTGGGGCCAAAGGTGAAGGTCAGGGCCACGGAGCAGGAGAGAAACAATGCTGACAGCAGAGAGCCGGGACCACGGTGGCTGGGGCTGCTGAGACTCATCCAGTACAAGTCCCCAAAGCGGAAAGGTCTCTGGGAAGCCTCTGCAGGAGCCCTGAGACGATGGCAGGGAGCGAGGGGTCTGCCACAGGAGCTGGCACCACTGCTTCCTCCTGCTAAGCTGAAACCTGTCCTGCGTCACCGTCCCTGTGACCTTGGGGAAAGGATGTCACCGGATGGAAACACAATGACTCAGAATCTCCAGAAGGTCGGGATGGAAGAGTCCTGACGACAAGGACTGGAGACCAGGGTTCCCGGGAGTGACTGCAGGACCCTGCTGGGGAAAACTGCATCTTTGCTTTCTCTAGCCTCTACCCAGAAGGTTGCATCCTCTTGCAGGACAAAAGGAGGCAGCCAAGCCTCCCGCAGAACCAGCCAGGAACGCGCAGCAGTCACTGGCCTTTCTTTTCTTTTCTTTTTTTTTAAGACAGATTTTTGTTATAGGGCACATATGCTGGCCAGAGACACAGCGAGAGAGACAGAGAGAAAGAGAGAAATCTCCCCCCAGGGGGATGGCCATGCCGCAATCCCTTCTCCATTCTCCTCTAAGGATCTTGGGCACGCACGCACACGCGCCCATCGTGAGTTTAAGCCACCGGGTCTGGGACTCAAACTGTGGTCGACTACATGGGAGTCCAGTGACATAGCCATTATGCCAACTGCTGGTCCCGACAACGCCAGCTATTTTAGATCTTAGCTCTAACCTCTCTCCCGAAGCCCCGTCTGGTCAGGGCCCTCATGTTCTCTCACCATCCTTCAGTCCCTTATCAGAATGTGGATTATGCCCATTTCCCTTGAAGCAACCTCCCCCTCTAGACTCGCGAAGCTCCAGGAGGGCAGCTAGGAGCCTGGCAGGCCGCAGGTGCTCAGTGGCTGTCTGTTGCATACACACCGGAGCCGTTGGGGGAGAGTGACTATACAGGGGGGTCCACCACACAGGGAAGGACTGCCTGGAGTTCTCCAAACGCTTCCAGGCTAACTCTGGAGAAGGGAGGAGGCCCTCGGAGAATCTGCTCCATGTTTCTGTGAAGAGCTGCCTTGACAGTCAGACCCCCTTGCAGCCAGAGGGGCCTGCGACAGGCCTGAGCTCCCGACCCTTGTACCTCAGATGAGGGAGGCCCAGAGGCCACAGAAGCTGCTGCAGCACAATCCTGAGAGCCGTGTCGGGCCAGAGGAGGGGAAGAGAGGGAGGCCTTCGAGGGCAGGGGCCCACCCGTACATCCTTGGGCAGGCCCCAGGAACCCCTTTCCAGGCATAGGAGAGGCCTAGAGTACAAAACCTCAGATTCAGGTTGGGGAAGCCTGAGGTCAAGGCCAGGGCCCATCCAGCTGTCATCTCCTAACCTCAGAGGCATTACCCCGCGTATGGACTGGCCTTGACCTCTAGATTCCCTTTTCTTCAAGGCCTTTTCCCAGCCTTTAGAGTAGTAATGGGATCGGCTCCTACATCTTGCTGGTAGCCAGTTATATTAACCCACTGTTCGGATGCAGAAACCGAGGTTCAGAAGACTTAAGTCACCTGCCCAAGGCTTCTACGCTTAGAGAACCAAGCCCCATTGGTAGGATTCCAAAGTCCATGAAATTAAGGCCTGCCACTCTGGGCCTGCTTGCTCTGGATGAAGAATTCAAGAATTATCAGGCAGGTTTTTCCTAGTTCACTCTGTTCTCGTGGCCAGCATCTTTATGGGCGGAAAGGATACTGTTCAGGGTGGCAAAAAATGCCCAGGGCTGACTCTCTCTCAGAACAATGGGAAGTAAACACAAGCTGTCGATGGCGGAAGACTGCATGTGATCTCCTTTGATCGATCGTGTCTGGTTTGAGGGGAAACAGCTACACAAAGAGCCACGCCGAACCTGAGATGGATCACCGCCCGGCATGGCCCAGAGAATCCAGGCTAAATGGAAACTGGCTCCCCCGGGGCAGACATCGGGGGCAGCGGGGTCAGTGACAGCCAGCCTCCCAAGGACACCCTGCCCTGAACACCAGAGCAGAGACCTTCTATGATGTGAGCAGTGAGGGTTTAGGAGGTACTACTGCAGGTGCCCAGCGACCAAGGGCTCGTTTCCAAGTGTCTGATCCACATTCCCTGGGCCTCCACTCCACCAGGCGCCGGCTAGCACTGGGGATGCAAACAGGAGAAATACGTGGTCCCTACCTGCACTCCTGCTCTCTCCGGGGGAAGAGACTTAGAGCACAGAGTGACATGGCATGTATTTTAGCAAAGATATAAAAAGCATGTGAACTTGATGAGGGAAGGGATCTGGCCATGAGAAAGACACGTTTCATCCATCAAGATTAGGGGATTGGGCCAGACGTTGCCCAGCAATAAAACACAATACCCTGCAAACAACCCACATGGAAAGGTGACGAGTTTGCATCCAGCCATCTCCCTATGACATCAGTCCCATGATCTGGGACTGGTTGAGGGTGAATCAAAATGTCAAGACCCTGGTGGGGATGCTGTCACTCTCTTTCTGTCCCTCGCTCATGGAAGAAACAGACCTTAAAAAGAAAGATTTGGGTGGATTATTTGTTACTCAGCATCACCACAGCAAAAGCTTACTGATACATGGCATTGCAGACCAGTATCTGGCACTTAGAGGTGAATAAACATTATTTTGAGTTCCTCTCTCTCTGGAGAGATGTTGCAGGACTTGGTTGAATATGTAGAGGAGTGGTAGGAGCACAGCTGCCATTCCTTGCTGGGCCTTCCCTGAGTATTTCCCAGCCCCTCCCACCACAAAGACCCTCAATCAGAGGAGCCTTAGGGGGTGTGCCTTGGTTGTATGAACAGGTAGACTGAGGTCACATGGGTGAGGGGCTTTCTTGAGGGCACACGACATGGTAGGGACAGAGAGACTAAATATGTGGGGCATTGGACTCCAGGGATGGAGCCCAGGGCCCTGGACCCCCTGTAGGAAGGGCTTCCAGGAGGAGGAGGTTTCTGTCCTGTGGTCCCACATGGTGGCAGCACCGTGGATGAGGTTTCCAGCTGACTGTGTGCATGTGTGAATGAGCTAAGACATCGAGGCAGGAGCTGACCAGGAGGCAGAAGAGCTGGAGCCTCCCCAGCTCACTGTCACATCTCCTTACAGCTCAGGTGACACAAGCTCCCCACGCCGCTCTGGATTTAGCCAGTTCCTGGGAATGAACCTGTTTGTCTTGGTACAAATTCATCCTTGATTATCCTCAGTCACCAGGGGATCCTCTGAAAACCAAGTCAGATTACATCAGGGGCTTCCATCTCAGTCAGGGTGGAAGTCTCCCCTCAGTACAGGATCTGCCCTGCCCTGCCCTGCACTCACTCTGCCCTGGTCCTACTGCCCTGGGCTTTGCTCAGACACTCTGGGCACACTCCCACCTCAGGGCTTTGCACACATTATTCTTGCTCTTTGAAATGCTCTTCTCTCAGATGAGGGCATGGGCATCCCCTCACTTCTTCAGGTCTTAGATGTCACTTCCTACCCACTCCTACCTCTTCCCAAACCCCCTTCCCTGGTTTACACGTCTCCTTAGCACGTATCCCCACTTCACACACTGTAGTTCCGCTCCTCGTCTCACGCATCGTCTGTTACACCTGCTTCCCACCCAGTTCCGTAACGGGAGAAATGCCTCTGCTGTTCACCGCCGTATCCCCAGCACTCAGACCCGAATACAGCCCACAGCAACTGCTCAATATTTGTTAACAGAAAGGACGGAAGAGAAGGCGGGAAGGAGGAAACAGACAGGTAGGTGGGCAGATGGACGAGGCTTCGCAAGCACCAGTGAGATCCTTTGGTGAGGAAGCCCAGGGATGGTAGGGGTGGACAGCATCAGCTCAGAGGCAAGCAGGCCTGGGTCTGAATCCCGACTCCACCATGGTCTAGCTGCGTGACCTCGAGCAAGCCCCGTCTCGCTGAGCCGCCGTTTTCTGCTCTGTAGAACAGGGATCTTAGCAGTACATGCCACTCTGTGGGAGTGTGGAAAGAGACATGACTGAAAAGCACTATCACCGGGCCAGCTGGCGGCATAGTGGTTAAGGTGTTGGATCCCACACAGCTGACTGCGTGGTTGAGTCCTGGACCCAGTGATTGAAACACATGCCCGGCATGTGTGCATGCATGCCCGAAACCAGAAAGAAGAGATGGAGGAGAAGGGGTTGTGGCATAGCCATTCCCCAGCAGGGTGCTTTCTTTCGCACTTTCCCTCTCTCTGTCTCTCTCCAGTGAGCACACATGTCCCTAACAAATTAAAAACAAAACAAAATGAAAAGCAAGAAAAGCATTATCACCATGCCGTGTAACACTCTTGGCAAATGTCAGCAACTGTTACTGCTCTAAGGCCCAGGCTACTAACAGGGCTCAGGCTCTGGGCTGAGCACGAGGGACTCAGTGGTGCCTGCAGATGTAGTGGGTACCCCAAAGAAGCTAGTGGTCAGGGGGAAGGGGGACAGGTGGCAGGTCTGGACAGATTGCTAGAATATAATGAGACAGGCCTGGTGGTTAAGGGAGCCAGATCTCAACTGGGTACCCCACGCTGTTCAACTTGCAGTTCTGGTGGCTTGAAAAACACGCTGGGTGCATGTGTGTGTGTGCCCCGAATCTCAACAAGATGAAGTGAAGGAGAAGAAGGGATGCCGCATGGCCACGCCCCACTGAGTGATGCTTTCTCCCTCTCTCTTTGTCTCTGTCTCTCTCTGATGAGCATATATACTCTCTGGTAATAAAAAAAATAATTAGACTAAAAAAATACATATCTATAGTTATCTCTCCCTATCTCACTATATACATATAAAGAGAAACAGGGACGGAGAGAGACAAAACCAGGACAGAAAGAAGCCCAGGGACTGGAAGAACCTAGGGTGGAAAGTCACCCTCCTTGAGAAGATCAGGGAAGTCTTCTCGGAGGAGATGGCATCTGAGCTCTGGGAGACAGGCTATGTGAAGTGGAAGAACACCCCAGACAGACCATGTGGCATGTGAAAAGGCCACACGGTCTCTCAAGAGTTACAGCATAGAAACATCTTCATTTTTACACATGCTAAAACTGAGCGCAGAGAGGTCACACAGCTAGGAAATGACAGCGCTGGGATTTGAACAGAAGATATTCTCACTCCAGAGCCTAAGAACACCTGGTGAACTGGCACCCAGGGGAGATAGCGAGCACTAAGAACCTCCAGTCCTAGCCAGGGCCTTAAGGGGGCGGCAGAAGGGGCCACGGCCCGCCCCCCTGGCCCTGGCTGAGGGATTCCCACAGTCCCCACCCAGCAGCAATGACGGTACCTCCATCAGGTCTATAAGCCACAGCAGCCGCTCCTGGGGAGGAAGAGGGGGCAAAAGGCAAAAAGAAAAATGCATCAAACAAATATTAGGGAATGGGCAGGGCACCGCAACACCCCCTTCCCCAAACACCCATGCACACGTGTGCTCACACATGTGTGCTCACACATGCACACCACACACACACAAGATAAACAGCCTTCCTTCTCTATTTACCACAAACGCCTTGGACAGGAGTAGAAGGGAGAGGAGGAGAAAAGGCACTATTGCTACTGCCAACACTCCCGCCTGCCTTGCAGAAAACCGGGGTGGGGGGGTGCTCTGAAGAGACAAAACTTGCCCCTGAGAAAGGCCTTCAGAAGAAGCTCGTTCACCTGGGGGCAGGACTGGGATCTTCGGTCCCATTTGGCAAGTGGAAACAAAGGCTCAGAGAAGGCAAGTGACTAGTCCAGGTGCCTGGTAACGAAAGGCCGAGCCCGAAGGATGAGCCTACTTGGGAGCCTTTATCGGAGGCGGCCTGGGTTTCAGGGAGGCCCAAGATGTGCAGGGCCAGAGAAGCTGCCGGCCTGAGAGCTGGAGCCACGGGCAGGGCACGTGGGTATCCTAGCAGGTGCATCATGGTCTCAGCCTTGAGCTTCCCAGAGCCGCCAGGTGTCCACAAGGCCCCAGATGCAAGGCAGGTGGGAAGGGCAGAGGAGCGAAGGCTTCCCCTGGCCTCCAGGCTGGACTGCGGTCTTGGGATGCCGGTTCTGGGATGCCAGCACCAGCCTGGGACTCACCCCCGGACACATGAGCACCCTCCGCTTATCCTCCCAACAAGCTCGGGGAAGTGAAATCACTGTTTCACCACAAGTGAGGACAAGGACACGGAGGCCCTGCGAGATCGTGACCTTTCTACGCGGTGTGCTGCTGGCCTCTCTCTCTCTTTGGAGTCACTGCAGGAGCTCATCCTGGTCTGGGTCAGCCCTGATCCTGATGGGCATGTGCTCCTGGTGGCTCACAGACTCTCAGAGTAATGCATTCTCAGTGTCATTCCCATTTGAGAAACATGGGACCATCCCTTCATCCATCCCCCAAAACTCCCTGCTCAAAGCCACCCATGGCCTGAGTGATGTCTGCATTCCCCAGTCTGCCCTCACTTGTCCCAAGCACCTTCCTGGTAGGGCAGGATCCATGCCGTGGCTGGGACCCAGGCTGGCCTGGGGCAGTGCTTCCTGGGTAGAGCGGAGAACCCTGGGCTGTACCAGGGCTGAGCTGGTCTGAGCGCTTGGAGCTCTCTGCAGGCGAAACAGTCACCCTGGCTCCATCTAGCCCTCCAGCCGAGGACTCAGGCCACTTTATCCATTAAGCAGTGGGTCCAGAGCGGCTGATGTTAAACCTAAATCTCCTGCCTGCCAGGCTAGAACCCACCCCTTCCCACCCACGGGCTCTCTCATCAGTGGTTCTAAAGGGGCCATCACAGGATTACAGCTGGCAGTCCCCGGGGTTTTAGAGCAGTGGCTCTCCACTCCTGAAGCCCACGTGGACATTACCAAGTCCAATCTCAGTGGAGCAGGACCACAGAGAAAAGGCCCCTCTGTCCAAAAGCCCACAGCCTGATACAGCTCGTCACTGGGGGCCGCGTCAAACTGTGCTCAGAGCTAACCATGCAGCCTGGGGTGGGGGAAGGCCTTGCCCCTGCCCCGGAGGGATCTGCTCTTTCTAAAACATCAAGTGCCTCTGCATAGCCATGTCTAAAGCCCTGTTGGGATGGACGCATGACAACTTCCAGTGTCATCCCAGAAAGGGGATGAGAATCCTAGGGCTGAAAGTGACTTAGGGTGGTAGAGAGAGCAGTAGAGGAACATTAGGTGCCCCAGAGTCTCAGAGCTAAAACAAAGCCACCTGGGAACTGGAGTGTGCAAATGCCCAAGGGGCTTCCAGGGGCTGCGAGTTCACTATACCGACCAGCCACCGGGGTCTGCAACCTTGGGTGCTCCTGCACCCCTGGGCCCCCACCCCTTCCAACAGCACAGCAGACACTGTCTTTCTTGAATCTAATTGCGATCCCAGACGTGGGCTTCAGCATCTAGGAGCCAACAGGGCTGGAGGATCCAAAGAGAGGCAAGCATGCAGGAAGGGATAGACCCCCGTCTCTCCTGACTGCCCACCACCATGGTGACGTTCAAGATCTGTTGTTCCCTAGGTTGCATAACAAGGCATTTCCAACTGGCCCCTTCCGGGCAGAGTCCCTGGGATTCATTTGCCTCTGTGCATCCTGGGAGTTGTATCACACCCTGAGATGGACCAGATGCTTTTCCGGGGGGCTGGAGAGTCTGTAATAAAATAAAGCTGGACTTGGGGCTTTACAGACTGGCCTCTCAGGAAAAAAAGATCACCATGACCATTATGGCTTACAGAGTGCCCACTGCAGGCGCCATGCCAACCACATTGCCGTGTTCCCACAGACTGTAATTGTTTTTCTTTGTCTAATTATCTTTGAACCCCAGCCCCTGACCCCCGAGAGCATGAGGCCCATGACACAGGGCCTCATCTCGCTCACTCACCCATTGTCTCCTGGTGCCCGGGCCTGGCATGTAGTAGGCACACACTAACTACTAGGCTTTTACAGAGGAAGAGACTGAGGCTCGGAGAGGCAACGCGTGGGGTGGGACGTGGTGGTGCTGGGATTTGAACCCAGATGATCTCACTCCAAAGCCAGTATCTGAACTCTGCCCCTGGACATCATGCCAGGGCCGGGACAGGGGCAGCTCACCCTGGCTGAGCTGACGGTGGTGGAGGTGCCATGGCTGCCTGTGGACGAGCCTGTGTCGCTGTAGGAGACCATGGAGTAGGTGTCCCCAGCCCCAGAGCCTGGGGGTTGCCGTGCCTTCATAGACTCAATCTCCCGCCTCAGTACCAGGTGGTCGAAGCGGTCCAGATCTTGCGGGGAGATGGTGCCTCTCACCTCAGAGAGGAGCGAGAACTGGAGGTGGAGACAAGTGGGGCACTCAGCAGAGAGCTCTATCAGCAGGTGGATCAGGTCCCCCTGCTACCCCCAAATGACCTGCATGCAAGCCTGACCTCCCCTCCTTAACCCTCTATGGCTCCCCAGTGCCCTCAGGAGAAAGTCCGAAGACCTTTGCCAGGACACCAGGCCCAGCAGCATCTCACTCCTCCTCCTCCACAGGCACACATGCCTGAAAGCCCCAAACGACACGCTGTGTCATGCCAAGAAGCTCATGGCTGTCCTTTCCCCCTACTTGTCTCCAAATCCCATTTCCTCTCTGAAACTTTCCCAAAAGTAACCACCTCCCTCCACACACAGTGGATTTAATCACTCCTTTCTTCATGCAGCTCTGAACTGCAGATGGCACTGGAGCAGGGCTCTCATAGCTGGCCGTGCAGAGACTACGTGGGGAGCTTGGGAAAATGACCAACAGCTGGCCCCACCCACAGCTGTGCAGTTCACGCCTGGGAGGGGCTCGGGCAGCATTCTATGAGCAATCCTGGTGATTCTAAACGTGCACTGATTCGACATATCAGCGAGCACCTCTGCACTGGGGCCCCGCCCACGGCACTTTAACTGTGTTCCCCAGGCATCGGGAGCTTCCCAGGGGGCAGGGGCTGCCTTGGACTCCAGGCTCTGCCCAGGGTTCAGTTCGGACCTGACTCCTTGTAGGTTCTCAGTAAAGAAGCGGGTCGGGGGAGGCGGTCACCTTGGCGTGGGTGTTCAGCAGCTCGAACAGGGCCATGACGAGGGCCTCCACAGAGACGCT
>NW_006159542.1:5540607-5542547 GCF_000334495.1 Tupaia belangeri chinensis
CTCTTGCAGCAGGTGCCGCGCCTGCTCCTCCAGCAACGCCCGTGTCTGGTTCCCCAGGCTGCTCAGGGTCACCTGGGAGCCGGCTGGGCCCTTATAAAATCCTGGCTGAAAGACAGAAAGGTGGGGGCTCGGCAATGCTGAGCTGCCCAGGAGCCAAATGCCCATGCCCAGCCAGAGGTGCAGGGGGTGACACCGTTCTGAAAGCCCCCTGGTAGTCTCGGCACACACAGTGAACCCCCAGAAGACGTTATTGATCGACGTGTGGCCAAGCTGCTTTGCAAAGCGCTCACCTAGCACTTTCACACGGGACCTCGTGGGACCTTGCAATTGTGCAGTCGGGGCAGCAGGGCTCTGCCCGTGCGGGGTTGCACAGGTGAAGGAGGCAGGGAAAACAGGACGAACCTCCAGGCAAACCCCATATCACAGGGTTCTCGTTTTACTCCATAGGCGTCAATACCTCCCTCGGTAATGACGGTTCCAGTTAGAGGAGGCTTCAAAAAGTTCGTGGGAAGTGGAATTAATGTAACTAGTTTATTTTGGAGTGAAAAATTAAAACCCACACACCCTTTTAATTTTTTTTTTTTTTTGTAATAGTTTCCTTGAGCTCTTAGAAGAACTCTCATATTTCCAAAACGTAGCTCGGATCTGCACACACACTCCCACCCCTCCCTGCTGCTCCTTTCCCATCACTCCCTAAGACGCTTTCCAGTCTCCCCTCGGGTCCCCTCTGCCCCTGTCACCTACATAGACCAGATGAAATGATCTTACAAAAGCATAGCCTCATCACATTGTTCCCTGCTTAAAAGCCCTTCATCATAAAGATGGACAGTCATTAAATATAAATTTAAAAAATAAAACAAAATACAACGCCCTTCAAAGGCATCCCATGATTTCAAGTTAGAAGGCAAACCTCTTCCTGTAGCACACAAAGTCTCATGGAGTCTGGCCATCCACCACCTTCGTTCAAGTACCCTGTCACCCCTCCGAGAGCCCTGCCCCCTCCCCCTGCCCTCCACTCCATCCAGACTTGGTGTCCCCTCAGCCACTCTCCCGTGCAATTCCCAGCAGCTGGCCTCCACGACACTGAGTGTCTTCTCTCGTTTCATTTTTCTGTGTGTCCCTTTTATTGGGTGTAACCTCCACAAAGGCAGGGCCCTGTCCCCTGTTCATTGCCACAAGTCCCAGTGCCGGGGCAGTGCCAGGAACCTCACATGCGTGTGGAATGAGGGTGATGGGCAGGGAGGGCAGTTGGCTGTGTGAGTCGCTCAGCACCCTCTGTCCTGTCCCAAGCTCCGCATGTGGGAAGCTAAGAAGACACCAAAGGCCCTCATGGGTGGAGAACGGCCTACCTTGCTTGTCCCTTCTGTGCTGGGGTCCCCAGGAAACCTGTGGACAAAGACACACACCTTCAGCTGCACATCTGAGCAGTTCAGGCTGGCTTGGGGGGAAAGGCTGGTTTAGGGCAGGAAGAGCAAAGCGCTGAGGGAACCAAGGCTTGCTGGCTCCACTGGCGGCCAGCTCAGTTGGGGCACTCAGGGGCCTAGACAGCTGCGAAGCGCCCAGTAACAATGTACGCAGCACTTCTAAAACCACGCTGGTGGACTCCTAGGTCATAGCCACCCTACGAGACCAGGCAGGTGACACAAGGACTGGAGAGAGGAAACAGCACGGATAGGGGACCTTGGGTCAGGCCAAGGCTGGGTGGGGCGGGGCACCAGAAGGCCCCAGATCCAGCTCCCAGGGGAGGCTCAGCCCAGCCCAAGTCAGCATGGATACATGCGGGCCCTGGCTGCTGGACTTCTTGATTTGGAAGAAGCACCCAGAAACCTAGTTTTGTAAGAGGACCCTTCAAAAAGCTCTCGAAAAGTGGAATCGAACTATGAATTAATTTTGGTGCAAAAAATTTTGATATCCATGTAGTTTTTTTTTTTTTTTTTTTT
>NW_006159542.1:5542780-5581913 GCF_000334495.1 Tupaia belangeri chinensis
AGCCCCTCATGCTTTTCTAAGGTAAGAAAAGAGAGAGCGCTGCCTTGGGCATTGGGGCCACCAGCCAGTAGGCTGACAGCGGATGGAGATCAAAGGCGACACTTGATGTTACTGACAGCTATGTCTCATTTCATGACAGCTGAGACTCTTTCACCCAGACGACTTCATTCACAGATCTGAGATGGGGGCTGGGGTACCATCGCATGTTTCCAATGGAGCAATTACACACCAAAGAATGAAGGAAGTGTTTGCCCAAGGGCAAATAAAGGATGGGGCTGAAGCCTGTTATTTCTGCTTCCCATGGGGACACTGAGGTCAGGAGAGGAGAGGGACATGCCCACAGTCGTGCCCTGTAATCAAAGAGACCCTAGTGTTGCAACCCCAGGCTCTGAGAACCAGCGCTGTGGGAGGATGGGAGGGGCTGCCACTGGCTTTTGTCCAGAGTGAGCAGAGTAGCCAGACCCTGCTGAGTTCGCGGCAATCTCCCCAATCCGGGAGCTGGCAATCCACTTTGTCTCGTCCACGGTGGTGCGGGCGTGGGGCAGCCTCCCGACGTCCTTCACTGTCAGGATGAGGTGCCGAGACGACTTGAGCAGCTTGACCGCCTCGTCATGCAGGATGTTGAGAAAGCTCCGCCCGTTCACCTCCAGAATCTGGTCCCCAACCTGCCAAGACCACACAGCACGGTCACCTGGACGTCTGCAGGACGCTGCAGGACACTGCAGACTCATGATAGGAGCTCCACAGCCCTGTTCTAATTCTCCTCTGGCCCTTCTGCCAAGGAGGTCCTTGAGGCTCAGAGAGGTCATAGGGATGCCTGAGGTCACACAGCAGGTCAGTGGCAAAGCCTGCCTTCCAATTCTGACACGGAGGTCCTTGCTCCTGTTACTGGAAGGGGCCCCCTCCCTGACTCGGAATGGCTTTGAAGGTGAGTCTACAGTGGCATTCTCGAGGGCCCCCTGATCTAGAAACAAGCCATCTCAGAGTCCAGCACGGGGGCGGAGCTGCGGTTAGGATGAGCAAGAGCCATGAAGGCAGACTTCCTTTATTTTCCTGCCTCGCTTCTGCATGGTTGAGATTTTTACCTTGAGCACGCATCTAGTGCCTAAGATAAACAACATTGTAATGTACTACAGAAAAAAAGCAACACACGAGAAAACTAGCTTCCCGTGAAAGCAATACATACTGCTTGGATTCTCACAACAAGCAGGCAGTTTCATTTTGTAATGCAAAAAATACCATTTTTAGATGAAAAAATAAACAACCAAAAACGCCGTAGTTTTGCAACAAAAATAAGTATGTGAGCAAGAGACGGGGCTGGGAGGGAAAGGGCTGCAGTGTGCGATGGGGCTCGTCTGCAAGATACCCGGCAGGTTTAAACTCAGAGGGTTTCCTTTCACAGCCGCACAGTCAGGCTCTGGCTGGGCCACAGCTGTCCAGGGTCCTGCCTCCCCATGGCCTTGAATGACAGCTTTATATCGCCAGTTACTCTAAGCTCCTGTCCAACAGCCCAGCCTGCTGCAGCCCACGGCCAACTCCCGTGGGGTTTACCCAGTAGTTTTCAAAGCAAGAGTGGGAAGACACGAGCCACATGGGAGTCCAGGAGAGAAGATGTGCTGACAAGGCTGAGGACCAACGCCCTGGCCCCCAGTTTCCTGGCCTGCAGCCGAGTTCCCAGTACGCAAAGTGGCTGCAAATTCGGGCCTCACCTCTCCCTTCTGCAGCAGCTTTTGCATGCTCAGAGGAGCCTGAGGCCTCTTCCTGCATGAGTCCAGGCAGAGCGGGTGGTCTGTGCTGCATTTCAAGCACGCACCAACATTTACTGCAGCCCTACTACGTGCTGCTGTACCGGGATGCTGCACCGGGGACCTGCTGCTCCTCCGCAGGCCTCACAGTCGACAGCGAGCTCAAGCTTGTGCTATAATCGGGTCTCCCCATCAGCCTCTCTACTCAGGGCCCCCAGGGCCCAGCACACAGTGGGAAGGCAATGAAAAAAGAATAACATGTCTCACATCCCCTCCGTTCCTAGCTCCAGGACCATCTCTGCCGCGGCCCAGCAGGCACAGGTACAGTACTCCGCCGTGTTTGGCCCTTTACGTGTCCCTCCTTTCTCAGAAACCCCAGTGTCCTACAAAGGAGCAGCCTGCTCTCACCTCACCAGAGAGGACACGGACGCTAGGAGAGGGTCGGCAAATAGCGTGTGTTCACAGAGCGAGGCAAGAGGAGTGCCGCGGTGCCAAGCCAGATCAGGCTGGCCCCACGGGACACGTGGCACCGCCACAACCCCGCACGTCCAGAGCCACCCTCCTGCCATGCTCTCTTAACCCCCCACAGCCGCCTGATCTGAAGGCCAGGCCGCATCACCGACTCTGCCTTCACTGCTCAGAGTAGATCCTTCCGCTAGAGCCTTCAGTGCACCCCTTCTTCCACCCACACAGCCCCTACTGGGGCCCCCATCTGCTCCAACCTCGGCTCCTGTGCATCTCCCTCACTGTGCCTTCACCTCTAAACAGGCCACAGGCACAGCGCCAGATGGGTTTCATTGCTTTGTGCTTCCCCGACGTTCTTCTCCGCTTAGAAACCTCCCATGAGGGGCCGGCAGGTGGCATGGTGGTTAAAGCACTGGATTCCTACATGGCTGACAGCAACTGGACTTCCGGACCTGGTGTCCTGAAAATCACATTAGGTGTGTGCCCAAAATTCCAATAAGAGAATGGAGAAGATGGGATTGTAGCGTGGCCATCCCTCCTAGAGGGGTGCTGTCTCACTTTCCCCTCTCAGTCTCTCTCCTGGAAGCGATGTACCGTATGGCAAAACCTTGAAAAACAAAAGCAAAAACCGGAAACACTATGGTAAAGAGTTTCAAAGAGTGCAAGGCCTGGGTGCATCCTGGCTCTGTGACCTCTGTGCCACCAGACTCAGCAGCTCCTGCCATGTGACCCCACAGATACATCCAGGAGTTTTCAGGACTCACTTCCCTTGGGTGTAAAAGGGTATCCTAGTCCAGGATCATCCTTCTCCAAATTTCTACAGTCATCAGTCTCCGTTTCCCAATGCCCCGTGTTTTACCCTTGTTATAATTCCTTCTCCCTTTCTGTGTCTCTGGGCTCCCTGCTTAGGAAACCCAGGTCCCGAGAACTCAAGCAGCTCCAGCTGGTCTCCCTGTAAAGAGCTTGAGATGAGACCTGACATCCAGTTCAACTCTTAGCATCCAGCAAGCACTCAGTAAGTGCTTATGCGTGAAGGCGTGGAGAGTGCCAGTCCCACCCTAGCCTCCACTGCCCGTCCTGGCCTCGGTCTCTCTTTCACTCACTCTCGGCCTTTTCTGACTAACGAGCAGAGCTTTAGTGAAGGAGAGCTCTCCCAGGCACTCGAGCCTTCCTGAGAGCAGAGAAGAAACCCACTGGGACCTAACTCACTAAACAGCCTCCCCGTGTGGCAGCTCCGCCTCTCCTCTGCCCAGCATGAGTCCTCTCCACTGCCACCACCGCTCAGAGCTGGAGCCCAGGCTGCACTTGGCACCCGCTGAAGTGCTTTGTTGTCTTCCGTGGCCCCTTCGACAGCTCTGCCTCTTGCTGAGCTCAAGGAATCAATTTTAATCTTCCCTATAACACACTTGATTTCAGCCCGACAATTTAATTAAAGGAACTAGCATTTGAGAGTTTAGATAGGTGTGGGCATCCTTCCATGGGTAAGCCGCTCCTGCAGGTGCAAGCCAGGCATGGCAGAGATGGAGGGACAACTCACCCCACCGGCCTCTGCCTGGCCACTCTAGGCTAGGGTGCAGGGCTGCTGGGTGAAATGCAGTGTGCCCCATTAAACTCGAATTTCAGATAAACTACAAATGCAGTACTTTAAATGTATGTGACCCCAAATATTGCACGGCCTCATGAAGGAGAGTCAGCAAGTTCATGAAAAATGTATTAAAAAAATACTATGTACAGGGACTGGCAGGTGGCTTGCTGGTTGAGGTGCTGGACTCTCACATGGCTGATGTGGTTCAAGTGGCTTGCTTTCTCACTTTCCCTCGCTCTTTCTGTCTCTCTCTGGTCAAATTAAAAAAAATAATAATAGGGACCAGAGAGGGGTGTGATTTCCTGCTTTCTGTCTCTTTCTGTCTCTCTGGCAAGCACATGTGCCCTATAGCAAAAAAAAAAAAAAAAAAAAAAACTCTCTAAAATAATTAATTAATTAATTAATTCTTTAAAAAAACTATGCATCATTTGATGAACTTTTTTGCATCAAAATAAACTTGTCCTTTAACA
Source organism: Tupaia belangeri chinensis (assembly GCF_000334495.1). Taxonomy (NCBI): domain Eukaryota; kingdom Metazoa; phylum Chordata; class Mammalia; order Scandentia; family Tupaiidae; genus Tupaia; species Tupaia belangeri. The sequence continues at coordinate 5,547,046 of NW_006159542.1, forward strand.
GAAAATTTGCTAGAGGGCACGTGTGCTCACAGAAGAGAGGCAGAGAGACAAAGCATCCCCTAAGGGGCAAGCTCACACCGCAATCCCTTCTCCTCCATTTCTCCCTCCTTTAGGAATTGTGGATATGTACATGTTCCTAGCATGATTGTCAAACTGCCGGGTCTGGGATTTGAACTGCACAGTGAGCCATGTGGGATCCAGCCACCTTAACCATGAGGCAATGGACTGGTCCTAAACTCATACTTTTATTTTTCCACAAATTTTTTGAAGTCCCCTCACATAAATACCAAAAAAAGTATTTGTTATGTATCTAAAACTCAGACCTCAATGGGCACCCTGCATTTTTCACGTCAGAAGGGGACTGAGCCAGCATCATAACGAGGCTGGAGAAAGGCACCCCCCACACGGCCTCGGGAAACCCAATCACCACGCTTATCAACCACAAAAGGATCACCATCCTCTATATTTCTATTGCCTAGATCTGGCCGCCCTGAGGGGGAGGTATCTGGGGGACAGGGGCTCTCGTGGGGCTGGGTCCCAAACTTGTAGTGTATGCAGTTCAAGTCTGTGAATGACCCAGCATGCTGCTCTCTGCAGCCTCATCCTCGGAGCGATCACAGCTTTGCTGTGCTATCTCCATTTTCTCTGATGCCCATGAAATGAATGCATCCCTGCCAGAGGTGTGGGAGGCAGCGTGGGGTTCCTGGGCAGCCCGGCTGGGGAACAGTGTGAAATGGAGGTCACACCCAGGGAAGCCTGGCCTACATGAGCCTGGCTTCCTAGGGTCTTCTTTTACTCTGTTTGTTTGTTTCTTCCATAGGAGAGAGAAGAGAAGAAAGATACAGAAAGAGAGCAACCTCATGCACAGGGTTCCCATGCCACAATCCACCCGGCAGCCGAGCGAGCCAGCTGTCCGCACTTTCAGCCAGCCAGAACCACGGGCATGCGTGCACCCAGCGAGGTCGGGACGACCTCTGGAAGTGAACTAGGAACCTTCCAGTCACAGGGCACTGTGTAACCACTGCGATAAGCCGCTGTCTGCAGTCTCTTTGCAATTCTCTCCTATCTTTTCCTCCAGGGCCTGTTCTAAAACCAGAGTTCTAGGCAGACTGGCTTCAGGGGCTCCTGCAGCCCTCCCCAGCAGCTGAACTGACCTGAGTTACCCCATTCTTGGGGTCCAGCTTTGTCCACTTCCCCTGCTTGTTGGAGAGCTTCCTGGGGTCCAGAGCCCTGTCAGGACAGTGGTCCACATTGCAGCGGGCGCTGCGTTTAAAGTGAGCTCACACAACACTTTCAGACAGGGCCAGGATCTCCCTGCTGCTCACAGCAGCGCCCTGCAGCTGCAGGGGTGCAGTTCCATCCTATACTGCGCTCTCGACTTTTTTTATTTTTAATTTTTTTTTTTAGGTTTTTGCCACACGGCATGTGCACTCACCAGAGGCAGAGAGAGGCAGTGAGAGGAAAAGTGAGAAATCAGCTCTAGGGGGTATGGCCACACCTCAATCCCTTCTCCATTCTCCTCTTGAGATTTTTGGGCATGCATATACACATACCTGACGTGATTTTCAAGCCATTGGGTCTGGGACTTGAACTGTGATTGACCATGTGAGAGTCCAGTGCCTTAACCGCTATGCCACCTGCTGGCCCCACCCTTGGCTTTTGGAACGAGGCAACCATGACACAGTAGCTGGGGGCCCTGCACAGCTCCCAAGCACACTCTGAGTCTGTTTTCTCACCTGTCGGGGGCGTGGTACCACCAGTCCCCAGGGAGCTATGAGAATCTTTTAATTAATTAATTAATTAATTAATTTATTTATTTATTTGGAGAGGTTTTCACGATAAAGCACGTGCGCTCACCAGACAGACAGAGAGAGACATTAGAGACAGAAAGTGAGAAATCACCCCCCAGGGGGGATGGTCACGCCTCAATCCCTTCTCCTCCATTCTCCTCTTGGGATCTTGGGCACGCACACACACTTGCCTGGCGTGAGTTTTAAGCCACCGGGTCTGGGACACGAACCGCGGTCGACTACGTGGGAGTCCAGCGACATAGCCATTACGCTAACTGCTGGTTCCCTAGCTGTGAGAATCTAAGGGGACCATCCTGCACACAGCCTGGGCATGAGTGGCTCTGATAGTTCCCCCTTTGCTTCCCTTCCCCATCGTGGAGGCAGGTTCAGCTTGCTCCAGGCCTCTAGTCACACAGGAAGTGAACAGATGTGTCAGCACGTGAGCCCTGGCCCTTCTCATTTCTTCCTGTCACCCCGTGCCACTGTTACCTCCACTCAGCGCTGGCACACAGGCGCCGCTCACGCCATTGTAAATGGAGGGGGGTGTCGGTTGTTCCCGCTCTCCCCTCTCCTCTCATCTGCTTCCCCTTTTCCTTGCGTGTGTGTACTGTGAAGTTGGAGGTGGCATGTTTAAAGGTCTTCATCTTGTTCCTTTCCAGAGAACAACTGCGGGTTCTGTTTATTTGCTGAAATGTGACTGTTTCTTACCCTGCAAAGCCAGGTTGAAGTCAGACAACAGGCAGGTAAATGGGGTAAGAAAACACACAGGCAAGGGCCTGCATTGGCCAGCGCCTTCCAGGGATTTCCTACAGAGGTGGAAACTGAGGCACAGGAAGGACAGGGATGTGTTTAAGGCCACAGAGCGAGGCCAGGGCAAAGCCGGGGCCCTGGGGCTAGCCAAGAAAACCTCCCAGTCCCCAGGACTCATCAGAACAGGTCACGCCGGAGAAAGGACAGACAAGTGCAAAGAGCAATAGAGGCCTAACGTTGCTCGGCTCACTCTGGGGTGCGGGGAGAGAGGACATGGAAGGAAACACAAATAAAGGGGGCTTTATTTTATGTGTCACCATGGGCGTCCTATCCATCAGCAGTGATGGCGGAGCACAGGGTCGACCATGGGAATGCCCTCGTTTTAGAGCAGAGGAGGGACTCCTCCATCACCCACAGCCCCGAGTGGCAGGCATGTGTTCCGAACACTCAGAGCACGAGGGATTGGACGAGGGCAGGACGCTGGTTTTCCTGGAACTTGCCAACCCCAGGAAGAGGAAATGCACTGCTGCTAGGTCTGAGGCAGGCACCGGAGCACTGAGGAAACCCTTGGAGCAGCAGAGCGTGCTCAGCTGATCTCAGTTAAAGCCCCCTCTCGCTCTCTCAAAACTCCTTCGGTGTGTGACCTTAGGTGATTTTCTTAGTTTCTCTGTGCCTCAGTTACCTCCTCTGGAAAATGGGGAGAATTACCAGTACCTAACTCACGGGTGAATTAATACACTCACCCCTGTGTCCTCAGCACTTAGAGTCTGGCACATAGTAGGTGCCTAGGGAATGTTTACGGAAGGAACATAAATATATCGTGTTTGTAAAAGAGGATCTGACATGCAGCAAGTACTCAGTAAACGTGGGCTGCGCTTTGGAAATCTTGTGCTTTTACCCCGAGGTCACCCTTTGATTACTCGCCCACAAAATCCTGCCATTCTGCCTCCTCAGGGTCTCATAATGACACCCTCGCCCTGCACCTTCCTCCTGTCTCCTCCCTACGCCCTGCGTCCAACTTCAGCTGCCAAGCACACACCATTATCCCCACATCACAGGAGAAGGCAGAGGCCTGGAAGTAGTGACAAAGGCTGGGAGATGTGGCCCGTACTCTGCCACGTCCCGCTAGAACCAATAGCAACTCCTCCTCTGAGCAAAGCCAGGCTGCCCCTCTCCACCCCTAACCCTCTCAGCCCTGCGCAGCATGCCATGTGCACAGTAGGTCTTCTTTGCATGCCTGACAAGGGAGCTGAACACAGACTAGGAGGAAGAACCCCGGTAGGATGGCAGTAGCTCTGAGCACCTGTACCAGAGGCTGGAGAGAGAGAGACCGGCCCACAGTGTGATCCTGTGCTGAGGCAGGAGGTGAGAATCCATCCTATGGATGCACTCACCAGCGAAGCCACGCTGGCCGGGACTTGGACAGAAGTTTATTTCAGGGCCTCTTCACCACCTTCCCAAGAATGTGCTACAGTGGGATTTGTGGCTTTGAGTGGAAACCTGGCTGTTCGCAGCGTTACTCTGGTGAAAACTCAAATTCTATTAAAGAGTTTTATTGCAATTATGAATCTTTAATCGTTTTCCATGTCAGGTATAAAACTTTAATGGGCTTTTGTTTTCCTTTCAGTACAAGTGAGCAATGCAGTTTTCATGAGACAACATTCATTTTTTCCCAAACGATTCCATAAACTCTGTCTATATAAACATAAGAAAGTTAATGCAAAGATCAAGGTAAATGCTAAGAAGGGTCTTGGAGCAAGCTCGGGGTCAGGGTTGGGTCTAGGCGAGCCCATCACACAGGCCTCTCTGGTTTAGTGCTCCCGTAGGGCAGAACCCAGCTGGAAATGCCATGGATAGAACTGGAAGAGCCGGGGCACCTGACTGCCCCAATGGCCCTGCTTCCTTCTGGTTCCTTCTCTGGCACTGGCAGATCCGCCATCAGTGCCTGCTCACTCTGCCCACGACATGGGCGGCCGCTGATGAAGACCTGCTCTGACGCCCTAAGTCATCAGTGGAAAAACTAAGGCCAGAGACTGAAAAGGACTTGCCCAAGGTCAGAGACAGGGTGGAGAGGCCAGTCCTGAATACTTCCTGCAGGCTTTCAGAGTTACAGAAACTGCAGAGGAGAATAAGGCCGACCTCTGAGGTCAGGGTTATTGCTTGGGCCAGCTACCTCATACAGTTCGTGCAATGTAGCTCTAATTTAAGTGCCACAGGGTCACAGACGGTTTCTTGTTTTATAGAGGGGCAGTGAGGCGAGCAAGGTACAGGCACTTTCCCAGAACACCAAACAAGCAAGAAACAGAGCAGGATTTGAACCCAGCCCAGATGCTGTTCTGAGCTCCAGGCTCGGATTTGACCATTCAACATTTCAAATCAGATGACTCGGAGGCCCTCTAAACCGGCCCTTCTCCGGACAATCATCTGCAGTAATGAAAATGTTCCATATCTGTATGTCCAAGAGAGTGGTCACTGCTATGGAGATTTACATTAATTAAAGTGAAATAAAATGGTGACCAGCAGTTAGCATAATGGCTATGTCGCTGAACCTTGGCTCGAGTCCTGGACCCGGTGGCTTAAACTCATGCCGGGCACAGGTGCGTGCATGCCCAAGATCTTAAGAGGAGATTGGAGGAGAAGGGATTGTGGCATGGCCATCCCCCCGGGGGGTGATTTCTTGCTTTTTATCTCTCTGTCTCTCTCTGTCTTTCTGGCAAGCACACACGCAATATAGCAAAAACCTCTCAAAAAAAAAAAAGTAAAATAAAATGAAAAATTCCTGTCCCCAGTCATAATAGCTCCATTTCACCAGCCACTGTCACCAATGGCTACTATACTAACAGTGCAGTTCTAGACGCACCCCAAGATCGAACCCCTGACCTTCCCCTGTCCTTCCTCCCAGCCCAGTCTTTCTCTAGGGCTGCCAATCTCAGTGCTTTAAAATCTCCAAGTCCACTAGACCCCTCATCTAGGCCAGTGGATTTTACCTTTCCTCCAAAAGGATGCTCTGATCTCCCCCAACTTCACTCCGGTCCCAGCCATGGCTGTCTCTCACCTGCACCATCATGGCAGTCTTTCAAGCTCCTCCCTGCTTCCATTCTCCCCACCCCCAATATGTTCCTTGTTTAGCACAGGGACTGATGTAAACTGCAAAGCTGACTTTGTCACACCCTTTCCGGCTTCCAAGTTCCTCCTTCTCTAGCCCAATGGGTGATCTTTGCTCACTAGTCCATCTCCTATTACCACCCCCCCACCCCAGTTTTTTCCAGTCCAACTATCCTTGCCATCCATCTCTAAGTTCAGAGAGATAGAGCCCTTTCCGACCTCAGGATCTTTACATACGATGTTCCTCTACCCAAAACACTGTTCCCTCCATTCCCACCAGAATAATGCCTACTCGGCCTCCAGGTCTTGGCTCAAATGATTTCGTTGACAAGAAATGATCTCCGACCACACTCTCCAAGGCAGGTTTCACGAATCTCCCCACTGCCCCCCAACACCAAGAGCTCCCCGGGGGGTGGGGGCTGCCCCCTGCAGCACTGCAGTTTGAGATTGTGTTGGACTGTAAATAGTGAGTTCAAAGCCAGCGAGCTGCATCTTCCTTGAATGGCACATGGGAGTCCCTGACAGATGCCTGATGGAATCCATGAATGAAGGAATAAACGATGAAATGAATGGATGAGCAAACATACAAACAAGCAAGCTCGTTCCCTGCCAGTTCCGGTTCCTGCAGACAAGCAGGAGACATTTCCACTGATGTAAAGGTTAAATTTGACAAGTTCAGAGCATACAGGGAGGATGGATGCTTGCAGCCCAGCTCTGCAGACTGTCACAGGAGAAAAGCATCCCATTTCTTCAATCAACAGGAGGCAAAAAGGTAAAAACACAAATCACAATTTTGTTTTTGCAGGACTCACGCTCTGGGAAATAAATGGCACGTACTTATCCAGCCCCTCATGCTGAGGAAAAGGAAACTGATCTGAGAGACCCAGGAGGGGTGTCACAAGACCACGGTCTCTTGGTCAGCTGCAGCAAAGCTGGCCCGGAACCCAAACTATTCACTTACTTTGTGTTCTACAGACCCGCAAGAATCAGAGAGGTCTCAGGTTCAAGTCCATGCCCTTCATATACACACACAGTAACCGGTCAGAAGACAGGATGGACGGGAAACCCATTTGTAACGGCAAAAGAAGAGACAACAACTTAGGAAGAAATTTCACAAGAAATGTGCAACGCATATTTGAAGAAAACTTATTTAAACATTCCCAAACCACTCAACATGGGCTCAACAAATGGAAAGAAAAAAACCCCTTTCTTGGAAAGGTTAAACCCCTTGCTTGGAAAGGTTCACCATCATTCAGGTATCGGTTTACTCAGTTCACTTAAAAAGTTAACAGTTACACTTCCCAATAAACACACCAACAAGTCTTTGATATAAACGTTCATGTGAGGGGCCAGTAGGTGGCATGATGGTTGAGGGGCTAGACCATGGTTCAAGTCCTGGAGCTGCTGGTTTAAAAATCACACTGGGTGCTTAAAAATGCACTGGGTGCGTGCATGCCCAAAATCCCGAGAGAAGAATGGAGAAGAAGGGATTGCTGCATGGCCATCCCCTGAGGGGGATGATTTCTCACTTTCCCTGTCACTGTCTCTCTCTGTCTTTCTCCAGTGAGCACATGTACCCTAGGGCAAAAGCCTTAAAAAAAAAAATTCATGTGAAAAAATAAATGCGTGCATGGAGTAACTTTGATGAATACTGATAAGGGGACGAAGTCAGTGTGAAATGGTTACGCACTATCCAATTTCGACTGTATAACACTCTGGAATAAGCAACACGGTGGGGACACTGTGAAGATCGAAGACCAGTGATTGCCTGGTGCTCAGGGCAGGGAGGGTGGAAGGGTAATGCTGGGTACGTGACACTGTGCATTTATCAAAGCCACCGGAAACGGACACCCTGCTATAAACCAAGCACTGGGGTCAATGATAATGCCATCAATACCGGCTCATCAGTGGCAACAAATGTACTTCTGTACACTGATGCAGAGTGCTAATAAGGGAAGCTGTCTATGAAAAGGGCATGGGAAGAGGTATAAGAAGATTCTCTGTACTTCCTGCTCAGTTCTCCTATAAACCTAAAATTGCCCCAACAAAAACAATCTATTCATTTTTAAAAAACAAAATAATAACTTCATTCTTTTAAAATAACTTAGGGCTGGCCCAGTAGCCCAGTAGGTAAAGAAGCTGGAAAACATCGGCTAACTGCTGTTCAGATCCCAGTTCCAGTGGCTTGAAAAATGAAACAGCATGTGTGTGTGCATGCCCCAAAATCTGGATGGGAGGGAGGAACAGAGGAAACAGAACTACAGCGTGACCGCACCCCACTGAAGAGTGCTTACTCTCTCTGGCGAGCACACATCCTCTGGCAAAAAGAAGAAAAAAATAAATAAAAATTAATTTTATGATGATGAGGAATTTATCCCAGAGATGCAAGGATGGTTCAACTCATTCAAATCAACAAGTATAATACACAACAGAATGAAGAACAAAAGGGAGAAACAGAGAGACAGAAAGTGAGAAATAGCCCCTCTGGGGGATGGCCACGCCACAATCCTTCTCCTCCACTCTTCTCTTGGGATCTTGAGCATGCATGCACACATGCCCAGCATGAGTTTAAGCCACCGAGTCTGGCACTTGAACCGCGGTTGACTACATGGGAGTCCAGCGACGTAGCCATTATGCCAACTGCTGGTCCCAGATCAGGCTTCTCTTGAGCAGTACATTACTGCTGTGCCACAAAGCTGGTCCTATAAAGAATTCTTAAATTTTAGAGAAAATAATAGCAAAGTAAATAAATAAATAAACAGACACAAACAAGTTATAAAAAAGACATAAAAAGTGCTTTAAACATATGAAAAGATGTTTATCTTCACTCATAATAAGATAATTACAAAGTAAAGCTCCGTCAAGATTCCATTTTTCACCTATAAGATTAGGGGAAAAAATAAAAACCTGGACAGCACCCGTTGGCTCTGGGGAAACAGGTTACTCACACGTAACTGGTGGGAATTCACAATGGTATAATGCCTGTGAATCTCATTTGCAGAAATTTACCATGAAGATACACTCCCAAAAGTGAGAAAATACACACACACATAGATACTTATTGTGGCATTGTTTGTAATTTCAAAATATTGAAAAACAACTGAAATGTCAAAGAGAGGTGAATTAAAGTATGATACAGCCACACAATGGAATACTATACAGCTACGAAAAAGAATGATGCACAAAAAGGGAGGCGTTACAACTGATATCAGAGAAATACAGAAGATTGGAGACTGGAGGGTAGCACAGCGATAATGCGAAGCTTTGTGAGACTGATCAACATGGGAATGTTCTGGGTCTGCAACTGGGGCCTTCCGAAACATTCTGGCTGTGTGTGCTCATGACTTTGGGGTGGGGTAGTGGTGATGGTGGTGGATCTCAGTGTAAAAGAACTGATGAGAGTTCTCTCTTTCTCTCTCACTCATGAAAGAAAGAAATGAACTTTAAAAAATAAATATGGAAGATCATTAGACTATTATGAACTATCAGGATCCCACTATATGCCAACAAATTGGATAACCTTGAGTAAATGAATGAATTCCTGGACATACACAACCTACCAAGACTAAACCAGAAAGAGATGGAAAACCTGAAGAGACTAATGACAACAAGAGACTGAATAATAAAAGTCTTCCAACAAAGAAAAGTCCAGAACCAGATGACTGCATGGCTTCGCTACAGAAATTTCAAAAATTTTAAAGAAGAACTAGTGTCAATCCTTCTCAAGCTATTTCAAAAAACCAAAGCAGAAAGAAATTCACCAGACAAAAATGGAGAAAAAACTACAAACCAATGTCTCTGATGAACATAGACATAAAAATCCTTTACAAAATACTAGCAAACTGAATCCAATAGCACATCAAAAAGATTATACACTACGATGACAAGGGATTTATTCCAGAGATGCAAGGATGGTTTAACTTATGCAAATCAGTAAGTATAATAAACAACAGAATGAAGAACAAAAGTGATATGATCTCAATAGACACAGAAAAAGCATTTGGCAAAATACAATATCCCATCATGATAAAAAAACTTGCAGCAAATTAGAAACAGAAGGCAAGTTCCTCAATACACTAAAAGGCCGGGCATGATAAACCCACAGCTAGCGTCATATGAGTGGGGAAAAGTTGAAAGCTTTTTCTCTAAAAAGCTGACCAAGACAAGGATGTCCACTCTCACCACTGGTATTGAACACAGTGCTGGAAGTCCTAGCAAGATCAATTAGGCAAGTAAAATCATAAAAGGCATTAGGGACCAGCAGGTGGCATGGTGGTTAAAGTACTGGACACTCCCACACGACTGATCACAGTTCAAGTCCCAGATCTGGTGGCTTGCTTTCTCACTTTCCCTTACTCTCTTTCTGTGTCTCTCTGGTCAAATTAAAATAAATGGATGAATAAAGTAAAATAAATAATTAAAAATAAATAAATAAAAGGCATCCAAATTGAAAAGGAGGAAGTCCGACAGTCTTTGCAGGTGACACGATCTAATACATTGAACAACTTCCACCAAAACCTCTCAGACCTGATTTAAAAATTCAATAAAGTTGCAGAATACAAATTCAATGTGCAAAAACCAATGATCATTTTTATACAACAGTAATGAACTGGCTGGAAAAAGAAGATCAAGAAAGAAACTGACTAACAACAGCTAGGTCTTGATTTTTTTTTTCCAGAATTATTTATTTTATTTATTGTTATTTTTAAATTTGATCAGAGAGAGAGGAAAAGTGAGAAAGCAAGCCACCAGGTCTGGGACTCAAACTGCTGTCAGCCATGTGAGAGTCCAGTGCCTTAACCACCATGTCACCTACCAGCCCCAGGTCTTTATTTCTCAATGTCATGCCCCACTGAGAGAAACAGGGACCCTGGAGAAATGGCTGATTCCAAGGTCGAGGCAGGAAATATACAAGGAAAGCTTGAATCATCTTCCTGGGCCAGATGGTAAGGAAGTACGGAGAGAATGGCAGCCACATATTAAAAGTAGCCAGTTTGAAGGGACTGCTGTGCCCCACCTGGGACACTCTGAGTACCAAAATAAATTGTGACACGATTGAATTATAACCTAATAGCACTGAACACCCGAAGGTCCTCCCAACCCCCACTAGGTGACCGTTGGGCACTTTGCCACCTGGTGCACACTTGGTTCAAACTTGCTAAGGAATATCTGACAAAATGGGGGGGAAACCTTTGCAACTCTACTTATAGGAACTAACCTCAAGCAAATAATCTCAGAAAATGAAGCAAAATTCAACTTTATAAAAAAGAATCCAGACCTCCTGCTAATGTCTAGAAATTAGTGATTAATCAAATACCCTGTAGTATATCTGTGCAGTGAGTCCTGCAATGCCATTAGAAATACTGTTGAATATTTAATGACATACAATGATTTTTCCCAATTAAACTTGTTTTTCATTACAAAACCAAAATAAGCACATAGTACAAATAATCCAATAGTAAAAAGGGGTATACAGAAACTAGAAACTTCACACACACCCCTTTTCCCCTGCCTAGAACACTCTCTTTCCTCTTAGAACACATGCGAGGTCATAGACTTTGAAGTCTCAGGCCCCTGGACTGAGCCTAAGAAGATGAGTTTAAGATTATCAGTTGCTTGGGTGAAGTCTAAGGGACTCTATTCATGTATATAACTATGTACAAGTGAATGTGTTTCCCTTTAAAAAAAAATAGGATCACTGCACTGCATTCCACATGTTGTTTTTTTTTTTTTTTTTCAGTTGATATTTGCAAAGGTCTTTTTGACAAAGAAAGATCCCCATTCTTGGGACAGCAGGTGATGTAATAGTTAAGGCACTGGACTCCCACATGGCTGACAGTGGTTCAGGTCCTGAATCTGGCGGCCTGAAAATCATTCTGGGCACATGTGCATGTGTGCCCAACATCCAGAGAACGGAGGAGAATAGACTGCAGCATAGTCGTTCCTGGGCGGGGGTGGTGGCAAGGGTGGTGGCGGTGGTGGTGGTGTGATTTCTCACTTTCCCTCTCTCTTAGTCTCTCCAGCAAGTGCAAGCACCCTACAGCAAAAAAAAAAAAAAAAAAAATCTTAAAAATCAAAAAAATTTACAAAGATCCACATCTTTATTGTTATGGAGGGTGGAGGAAGGAAAATAGCCGGATCCTAATTTTGCAAAAAATAAATTTTGCATGTAGGCATGACGAGCCGGGAGGATACATGCCAAAACTGCTACATCAGTTTTTTCCCAAGTGTAATTTGTCTACATCTTCTACAGTGACATGTTTTATGTTTGAATTTCGGTTTTTAAATGTTATTTTAAAATTGCCTCTCTAATGTGGTCTGCCATGATGCTGAAAGGACTGAAAGAAAAATGCCGAACTGTTCACAGGAGTTGACTGAGTGGTGAATTTCAGGCAATTTCAATTTCAAGCTCTTTGCATTTTCTGTACTCTCCAAATTGTAAACAAAGATCATACTGTCAAGGGTAAAAATTAAAAAAAAAATCCTAAAAAGAAAAGTAAAAATTTGGGAGAGGCATAATATGACATTGGCCATCATTTCCCCAGCCTTCTCTTCCATTTCTTGGGAGGTTTGGGGGTAGCAGAGCCCAGGGCATTGGGGGATCCACTGTGCCACACTGGGAAATCTTCACTAGCCCAGCCGGCTCAATGTATGCCTCTTAGTAATTGGGGAAAAACTCATTCCTTCCTCCCACTGGACTTGCAGCCTGCTGGCACAGATAGGCTTGGAGGTGGGCTAAACTCCTCTGGAAAGGTCCTCTGAGGTTTCTCTCGCTTGTTGCTCCTTTGAAAAGCTATTTCGATTAGAAACAGCTAAATGCCTGACTCCAAGGGAACGAGTAGGTAAATTATAATTCAGCCACAACATGCAACATGACTATGCAACTATTACAAAATTGTGCTTATGAGAAGTTTTTCATTACATGGGAAAATGCAAGTGAAAAATGTAGAATGCAGAACAGTATCTAAGCTTATAATATTAACCATGAAAAAAATATAGAGAAAATAATGAAAAAAAAAAAAAGACACTACGATGCTAACCCAAATGTTCATCAGCTAATGCATAGATAAGCAAAATGTGGCATAGCCACACAATGGAATACTATGCGGTCATAAAAAGGAATTTGCTGGTATGTGCTAACACATTATGCAAAGTGAAGGATGCCAGAAATGAAAGCCACATAGTCTAAGATTCACTGATATGAGATGCCCCAAATAGACAGGAAGTAGATGAGTAGTTTTCAGGAAGTGGGGAAGAGGAGAATGGGAAGTGGCTACTTAATGGGACAAAGGACACTTGGGGGGAGGCGTAATAAAAATGTTCTGAAATGAATAGATAATGGTGATGGCTGTGCAACCTTGTGAATATACTAAAAACCATTGATTTGTATACTCAAAAAGAGTGAGTCTTATAGCATTGCAATTATATCTCAAAAGAAGGACACACTAATAAAGGTTGCCTTTAGGAGGTGAAATGCTGGGTCTCTTATAATACTGCCTGCACGAGTTAGCGTGTGTTTCATTTATTGAACTTACAGTATTTACAAGCAGGGGGAACACTAAAAAAGAAACAGGTTCCTCAAAGGGCTTGGGCCAACAGCTCCAGCTCATGGTTCCACCCAGTTGTCTGGACACCCTGAACTCCGAAAGCTTTAGCCTCCTTCCATCTGCTTACAACGAACTCTTTGCCCGTGGGATTTACTACAACAACCCTAATGCCGCATGCAGTGTTAGGTTTATCTAGCCAGCTGTTCAGACCCAGAAAAGCAGCTGGAGCCAGCATCTCCTTCCCACCCATGCTCCCTCCCCACCTGTCCTCTCTGTCAGGCCCTCAGCTTCTCTCGGCAAGCCTGGCCCCCCTTCTCCACGCCTATGTGCCTTCCAGACCAAACCTGAAGATGTCTTCCTCTGCTTCTCTGCCCAGCCACAGTCCTCCACAGTCACTGCCTTGGCTAGACCGCACACTCTTAGAGGGTAGCGAGGGTGTTTTCAGCTCCTGTTTGCATGTCAGGCACACAGGGATGCTCAGCAAGTACGCCCTGCAAGGCCCAGCTAGCGAGCCACCACCTCTCTGCGGCCACAGCCAGACCTCTTCACCTAGACAGTCTGCTCCCTTTTGAGGTTTTGCTCAGGAAGGTCAGTGCAGGGGCTAACTACAAGGCCTCAGACCAGGCTGCTGGGTTCGAATCCTGGTTCCACCACTTCCTGGCTATATGGCGATGGGTCAGGAAGTTATTTAACCTCTTGAGCCTCACATCAGTGAACAAGGGATGGGATCCTCACCATCTGGTGGCTGTGAAGTTCAAAGGGGCTGATGTGTATACAGTGCCCAGAATGGGGCCTGCACACAGAGGTGCCAGGTGTTATTCAGGATCCGTGAGCAGAGTCCGTGGTTACTGCACACCCGAGTTCTTGGGTGTTTGGACAGCCACAGCTGTGACACTTACTGCGTCTTAATCAGCCTGAGGTCCCCTGGAGCTCAGAGAGACCCAAGGCCAAGTCCCAACGCACGTGTGGTTACCTACCTCCCTGGAATGCCCTGTCCCTGAGAAATGCTTGTGAACAGTTAACTCCTCGTGAGAGGGGGGACCAGGCCGACCTCCACTGCAGCAAACCAGATGCACCCTAGATGTGCAGGCAGTGAACGTGGCTCGGCCACATGTGAAGCCAGAAGAACAACTGAGATCTTCACCAGCCAGCTCCTTCGGCCCCTGCCACCTGCCCCAGGCCCTTTGCTCAGCCACTTGGGAACAATGGATGAGAAGGGAAGCTCCCGCCAGCCCCTGTGGCTGTCTCCCTCCCCTCTGGCAGACAGGGTGGGTCATCCTGAGCACAGGGACAAATACTCTCGACTTTTCCTGTGGCCAAGTTAAGCCATTTCGGGGCTCCTGCTCTCACCCCTCTCCCTGGAGAAACGGAGTCTTTTGGTTTGCAGCCTGCCTGGGAGCAGTTATTGCCTTTATTAAACCTTGAATGCTTGCAGTTTAATAAACACTCATTTCAAAAGCCCAGCTAAAGCGTCCCATAAGGAAGGATTGAGAATGTGGTACATTGGGGACTGGAGGAGGGGCGGGGCTCAGTCACCTTCTGGCTTCTTGGAAAAAGCGTTCTCCATCAACACTGCTCAGCGACCTGAGAGCGACAGATGCTGTATGCACCAGTCACCGCTAGCACGCACACTTGCGAGAGCACGGGAAAGCACTTAACAATAACTGCTGCCATGTTGTGGTGGCTTATGAGCGCCAGGCACCGGCTAGGGGCCTCAGGTGCGTGAGCGTGTGTCCGCTCCTAACACTACATGGGACCTTCACGAAGTTCAAGGAGATGCGGTTAGGAAAAAATGACGCCTAGATTTAAACATTTTTAACACCAAAATAAACTTGAACTTTAACTCCATTTCCCCACAACTTTCCTAGAGGTAGTATGACCCCAACTTCACCGACGAGAAAACTGAGTCAGGAAGAGAGTGACCTGGCAGTGAGTCTGAGTCCAAGGCATCTGCTTTTAACCACACGTGGCACGGCATGGCCACTGCAGGTGTCAGGAAGTGGCTGCTGTTGTTATTATTGGTTTCCCATGAAATACTACTCTCTTACTGAAATACGGTCTTAGTCGCAATTTTTTTTTTTCTTTTTTTGGAGAGGTTTTTGCTACAGGGTGCATGCGCTCGCCAGAAAGACAGAGAGAGACAGAGAGACAGAAAGCGAGAAATCCCCCCCCGGGGGGATGGCCATGCCGCAATCCCTTCTCCTCCATTCTCCTCTCAGGATCTGGGCACGCACACACACGCACCCGGCGTTGAGTTTAAGCCGCTGGGTCTGAGACTCGAACTGCAGTCGACTACACAGGAGGCCAGCGACATAGCCATTATGCTAACTGCTAGTTCCACAATTTTTGTTATTTTTTTTAGAGGAGATTTTTTTTTTTTTTTTTGCTGTAGGGCATGTGTGCTTGCTGGAGAGACAGACGGAAAGAAAGCAAGAAATCACACTCTCCCCTAGAAGGGGGATGGCCATGCCACATCCCTTCTCCTCCATTCTCTTCTCAGAATTTTGGGCTCATGTGCACACACGCCTGGCATGAGTTTAGAAGCCACTGGATTCCGGATCTTATTTAATTTTATTTATTTATTTATTTATTTATTTAAATTTGCCCAGAGAGGGACAGAGTGTTAAGAGAGAGAGAGAGAGGAAGTGAAAGTGAGAAAGCAAGCCACCAGGTCCAGGACTCGAACCATGGTCATCCATGCAGAAGTCCAGTGCCCCCAACCACTATGCTACTTGCTGGCACCCCATCACAATTTTTTTTTTTTTTAAAAAGCTTCTCAGAGGGTACCTGTGCTTGCCAGAGAGACAGAGACAACAGAGAGAAAGAAAGTACCTTCTAATGGGGCGTGATCAGGCTGTATCCCTTTTCTTCCATTTCCCCATCCTGTCAAGGATTTGGGGCACACACACATGCCTGGCTTGGTTTTCAAGCTGCCAAGGTTGGGACTTGAGCCCCACAGTTGACCATGTAAGATCCAGCTCCCTTAACCAGTAGGTCACAGGGTAGGCCCTACAAATTCTTAATAAAATCATCCCGGAAGTTGAGCTTGGCCAATATGGGCACAGGGGATTGCAGGAATCCCATCATCGGGGCTGCAGGGCCCCGCTTTCTGCCCGCGGCATTAGGCAAGCCCGAGCATTAGCTGTGGAGTCCTTCCGGCAACGCCCAGTTACGAGCAGGCAAGAATATGTGCAGCACACCAAGGAAATGGCCTTGGCACAAGATACAGATTCCTGGGAACCAGCAGTTAGCGTAATGGCTATGTCGCTGGACTCCCACGTAGTCGACCGCGGTTCGCGTCCCGGCACCGGTGGCTTAAAACTCACGCCGGGTGTGTGTGCGTGCATGCCCAAGATCCTGAGAGGAGAATGGAGGAGAAGGGATTGCGGCGTGACCATCCCCCCTGGGGGGTGATTTCTCGCTTTCTGTCTCTCTGTCTCTCTCTGTCTGTCTGGCGAGCGCACGCGCCCTATAGTGAAAAAACCTCTCAAAAAAATAAAAAAAAGATACGGATTCCTGGCTGGCTTGGGAGTCAGAGAAACATGGACACACTCTTCCCAGGACAGAATAAAAAGTGCTTTGCCAGTCTGAGGCACTCCGATGCCTGTGTTCGGCCATCCTGACTGTGGAAAAACAACTCTGGCGTAAACACGTTCTTAGATGGCACTTACACAGAAACGATCTTAACCTCTGGATGGCAAGGCACGTGGTCTCTCCTGAGCAACCCGAGCTTGAATCACCACTTTTCTGCCAAGGAAAACACACTTTGGGGCAAGAGGCTTAATTTCACCAAGACTCAGGTTCTTCCTCAAGAAAACGGGGACAGGGACAATCAGGACCTTTCCATGGGGCTGTCGTGAGGACAAAATGATCCCAGGGAAGCACCTGGACAGGTGCGTGGCTGGCAGCGAGTAGTCGATAAACGGTTGCTTTTGTACCATCGTTGTGTAGATGCAAAGGAAGAGAACTGCGGAGGGTGTCTGGGTGTGAGCACGGACCAGCAGATGGAGTAATGGTTACATTGCTAGACTCCCACATGGTCGACTGCAACTTGAGTCCTGGGTCCAGAGACTTGAAATTCACGCCAGGTGCATGTGTGTGCGTGCTCAAAATTTCAAGAGGAGAATGGAGGAGAAGGGATTGTGGTGTGGCCATCCCCCCTGGTGGGGGGTGATTTCTTGCTTTCTGTCTCTCTGTCTCTCTGTCTCTCAGGCGAGCACATGTAGCAAAAATCTCTCTTAAAAAAAAAGAGCTATTCGGTAAACTAGGCACAGGCGTCATGGCAGACTACAAGCAGGTCCAAAAGGGGCCCCTGAAGCTAAAAGGTGTTGCAGAGCTTGGTGTGACCAAGCGGAAGAAGAAAAAGAAGGACAAAGACAAGGCGAAGCTGCTGGAAGCGATGGGGATGAGCAAAAAGAACGAGGAGGAGAAGCGGCACGGCCTGGACAAGTGGACCCTGGCCCAGGTGGCCTTCAAGAAGATGTGGGAGAAGCGGCGGATGGAAAGGATCCTGAAGAAAGTGTCCAAAACCCACAAGCAGAGAGCAGAGGACTTCAACCGACACCTGGATACTCTGACAGTGCATGATGACATCCCCAAGGTCAGCTGGACGAAGTAGCCTCCCGGCTCTGGGTACGGAGCGGCACCGAGGGGAAGCAGGAGATGCCAGGGTAATGTCTGGCCCCTTTGTTATTTTCTAGAAATACTTTTCTGTACATAGACCCTTGCATCCTCTGGTGGGACAGCATTTTTCAAAGCTGTGTGCCCTCATTCTGGAGCTTGATTAAAAGCAAGACAGTCCTTTTATTCAATTTTGCTTTCTTGGGAACACGTAGAAGATAAGTCATTTTAGGCCAGCAGGTGGCACGGAGGTTGAAGTGGTTGGATCTCACGTGGACAACTGCATGGTTTGAGTCTTGGACCCGATGATTTGAAAACACTCCAGGTGCATATGCGCACATGCCCAAAATCACAAGAAGAGAATGGAGAAGGGATTGTGGCATGGCCATCCCCCTGGGGGGTTATTTCTCACCACCTCCCACCCTTTATGTCTCTCTCTGTCAAGTGCACACATCCTATGGCAAACTAGTGAAAGAAGGCTTTTTAGTTTGAACTGGAAAGTTGTGCGTTCATCCAGAGGTTAAGATCGCTTCTGTGTAAGTGCCATCTAAGAACGGGTCTAAGCTGGAGTTGCCTCTAACACACTTAAAACAACCAGCTATTCTTTGCCTGGATGAGACAGACTCCAAGGATAAGGAGCTAATGCTGGTGTGACCTGCAGTGGGCAGACCCTGCTGGACCCAGCATGGGCCACCTTTGCAAGCTCCCTGTAGCTTGCAGCTTCTGCTATTCTGTGTAGGCCCTAGGGAAGCCACTCATAGCTCATGACTGCCCCCTCAGCCGGGGTGGTAGAACCACCACCACGGGCAAGCACGGAACATCTGCCTTGTCTCCTTGAGCCCATGGCCAGCATGTGGTCCCTCCCTGCAGCTCACTCCTTCCAGACATGTCCACTGCCATGGCAGACATTGCCGGTCGATCCCAACATTCTTTATAATGCAACCCGGACAGAGCTTGCCTCCCGACCCATAGCCTGGGGCTCCAAGCAGATTTATCCAGAGACTGTACATGTCCTCTGAAACGTGTTTGACATTCCTGGTCTAAGGACACCTCAGGGTGACAATGGGCAGAGCACAGCCCTGCGTAGACATGGGTGCTGCCCAATGGGAAGGCCCACATGGCAGGGCTAAAGAGCTGGAACCAGAGAGGCCATGTGTATCCGTTGAGAATCACTGCATACGCTGCTGGGAGATACGGTCTCTGCTGACACAGAACTTGAAAGAACCAGCAAGTCAGAAGAGAAAAAGCGAGTGTTGGGTTTGGGGCTGTTATATACTAACCGTGGAATATAGCAAAAAACAGTTCTTAAAAAATAAATAAATAAAAAATAAAAAGAGGTCTAGTATTCTTTCCTCTCTTGTTTCCTGGGAGCAGAGTGAGCTTGAGTTGCCTGACGGCCTGTCTTGTGACACATCCCCGATCCCCAGCTCTGCCTGAGAACACTGCAAATGCCCCCCCTCCCGGTCTGGATTCTAATCCCGGCTCCTGCATGTCCTAGCTGTGTGACCTCGGGCTGTGTGACTTAAGCTCTCTGGGCCTCAGCTGCTCAACTCAAATGGGAGTAATTCTTCTTTTTTTTTTTTTTTAAAGAATTATTTATTTAATTTTATTTATTTATTCATCTATTTTAATTTGATCACACACACACACGCAGTTAGAGAGAGAGGGGAAGGGGGAAAGCAAGCCATCAGGTCCAGGACTTGAACCGTGGTTGGCCATGTGGGATTGTCCAGCGCCTTAACCACCGCTCCACCTGATGGTCCTATCAAATGGGGGTAATTCTAGTGCCTTCCCACAGGGTCGAGGAGGATGAAATGACTCAGGGCCGTGACAGCGCTCACTGAGCACCAGCGCCAGAGAGAGGGCAGCCTCCCCTTGCTGACAGTGACGGTATCATTACTGGTAATCATTACTGTAAATCGGAAGGAAGGCCAGACTGCCCTGCCCTAAGTTACCCACCTCTAGAATCACTGCCCCTTATTGTTACTAGGCCCTCCCTGCTGTCATGCCAGCCCTTCTGCTGTTTCCATCGAGCTTTGACGTAAACACATTCTGAATGGTCATTAGAATCCCCAGGTTCCGAATCTAAAAGCGGATTGTGCAAAACACCAGGCAGGTGTCGCGAATGTGCTGACGGCGAAAACTGGGGGGGAGTGGGGAGGGCCGACTACCCGGTTGCCAAGGGCCATCGGTCCGCACTTATTTTTTCCATCACACCAATTTAGGACTATCCAAGTAAAACAGAGGTTCTAGTGTCAGATCCTCATCCCAGTGCCACCATTCCCTTGTTCTGTGACCCCAAGTAAGCAACGACCTCCCTGAGCCTCAGCTTGCTCATCTACCTCAGAGGCCGTTCAGAGGGTCATTAAGGCAGACTGTAAAAAGTGCTTAGCGAGGTGCCCAGAATAACCCCTCAGTGGGTGCCGGCTGTCATCATCTCCCTCAACACCATCCCGCCAGCACGTCGCCGGGGCACCAGGGTCTTATCTGCCTTCTGTCTCCCACCACCACCCCCCCCCCAACCATGCAACGTCATTTCCTCACGGAGCACGCACCAGACAGAAATCAAGGACTTGGGTGACACACACTGCGCTGTCCCACGAATTGCCAGGATCTGGGACCCACCCAAATACCTGCAGTGGTCCAACAAAAAGACCCACGGGGCCCTGGTGAGCCCTGGGAGGGACATGGCTGCCCCCTCTGCCACCAGCAAATGACGCTCTCTCCACACCCTCCTCCAGGAAGATGAGAAAACAGGCATGCTCAGGAGACATAGTTTCCCCTTCCATGTTTTCTTCTCTCTCTGACGGCAGAAGAGAGGACACTAGACATATTGAATGGCCACAGGAACGCAGGAGAGTAAGATCCCCCAAGTACTCGTCTGCTGCATATTTCTGCTTCCACTTTGCAGGAGGCCCATCTCAATTCCTTGGAGTGGCAACACCTTCACCCCAATCTGATAAATCAGAGATGTCAGGCGTTGAACAAAGAAGGGAAGCAATTTTCTAAGAGGCTGACGGCTGGGTCATAAAAGCAACAGGACGAACACACAGGGTACCCACGTCACTGCGCAGAGCAGAGGGAAGGACAGGCCAGCTGCTGACAGCTGTCACGTCCCAGGGCTAGACAGGGGCAGGGGAGGAAGGGCCTCCTTGCAAACACAAGCCAGTAAATCGTTTCTCTCCTCTACAACTCACAAGTATTATTTTTGCTACTGGAAAACAGTGAAGTTTATTTTAATATGTATTACACTCACTGACGTGGACGACTGCCAGGATCCCCCTCAGTAAATGTATTATGCTCCCGTTATAATTATGAAATATACTGGTAAAGCTATTTTGAAACTACGCCCCCAAAAGCCTGTTTCTGCTTAAACTTTTATCCATTATTTAGCATCCAATGGTGTATTTGCCTACAGCAATGATTACTGTAATGTGATGTTTCGAATGGTGATTTTCTATTCCTGTATGCCTTTCATATTTATTAATGGAAATTTCTCCTTAAGGAAGAATTGTCTCTTTCCCCCCACTTATTTATTTATTCAGTTATTTCTTGGCATTATCATGGGCTTAGGGGTACATATTTTATTCTCTCTTGGTTACTGAGAACCTTTTTAGGTTGGCTTCTGTGCACAATTGATATGAGTATTTATTTAGTTGTTTGTTTTATAGAACAGCTTTATTTTCCAAAACGAGAAACCCCAGGCTCACCTTGTACCGTCCAGGCTCTAGACCTGGCATCAACCAGTCCTACAAAGAGCCCTGGTTTCTTTTATTTGGCGAAGAGAATTGAGACCTGGATGTGACCTCCCATTTTTACTGGAGGGTCTCTGCCTCCAGCCCCTCCCAGTAGGTGGAACTAGGAGCTTATTGATAATTCATGCATACACATTTCCACATCTATATATCTCTTCGTGTGCATACATTCATATATATATATATATTTTTTTGTAAATGAGTCCATATTGATACAGCTGACTCTAATCCAGCACCCCAGGGTTTATTCTGTCCATCTCCCTTCCTCACCTGTAACTTCTTCCAAGAGAAACCTGCCTCTTATTATCTAAAACAGTTACTTTTATTGTTGTTTTTAATTGCCAGAGGATGCATGAGCTTGCCAGAGAAAGACAGAAAGACCAAGAGGAAAGAGAGACGGCATCCCCAGTGGGGCACGACCATGTCACAAACCCTTCTCCAGTCCTCCAGCCTATTGGGATTGGGGACATGTACATATGCACACGCTCTCAACAAAGGTACGCTTCTGTTTTCAGGAAGACGCTACACAATATTTCTTCCTAAACTGCTTGGTAGAGTTCATTTATGAAAACATGTAGGCTGGGCATTTGTTTTTTGGATTTTTTTTTTTTTTTGGATGGGGAGAGGTTTTTGCTATAGGGCGCGTGCGCTCGCCAGACAGACAGAGAGAGACAGAAAGCGAGAAATCACCCCCCAGGGGGGATGGCCACGCCGCAATCCCTTCTCCTCCATTCTCCTCTCAGGATCTTGGGCACGCAAGCACACGTGCCAGGCGTGAGTTTAAGTCACCGGGTCCGGGATGTGAAGTGCGGTTGACTACGTGGGAGTTCAGCGACATAGCCATTACACTAACTGCTGTTCCCTCCTTTTTGGGTGGTTTTTTTTTTTTTTTCTTCAGCTTTATTTTCCAAAACGAGAAACCCCAGGCTCACCTTGTACCGTCCAGGCTCTAGACCTGGCATCAACCAGTCCTACAAAGAGCCCTGGTTTCTTTTATTTGGCGAAGAGAATTGAGACCTGGATGTGACCTCCCATTTTTACTGGAGGGTCTCTGCCTCCAGCCCCTCCCAGTAGGTGGAACTAGGAGCTTATTGATAATTCATGCATACACATTTCCACACATCTATATATCTTCGTGTGCATACATTCATATATATATATATATTTTTTTTTGTAAATGAGTCCATATTGATACAGCTGACTCTAATCCAGCACCCCAGGGTTTATTCTGTCCATCTCCCTTCCTCACCTGTAACTTCTTCCAAGAGAAACCTGCCTCTTATTATCTAAAACAGTTACTTTTATTGTTGTTTTTAATTGCCAGAGGATGCATGAGCTTGCCAGAGAAAGACAGAAAGACCAAGAGGAAAGAGAGACGGCATCCCCAGTGGGGCACGACCATGTCACAAACCCTTCTCCAGTCCTCCAGCCTATTGGGATTGGGGACATGTACATATGCACACGCTCTCAACAAAGGTACGCTTCTGTTTTCAGGAAGACGCTACACAATATTTCTTCCTAAACTGCTTGGTAGAGTTCATTTATGAAAACATGTAGGCTGGGCATTTGTTTTTTGGATTTTTTTTTTTTTTTGGATGGGGAGAGGTTTTTGCTATAGGGCGCGGGCGCTCGCCAGACAGACAGAGAGAGACAGAAAGCGAGAAATCACCCTCCAGGGGGGATGGGCACGCCGCAATCCCCTCTCCTCCATTCTCCTCTCGGGATCTTGGGCACGCACGCACACGTGCCCGGCGTGAGTTTTAAGCCACCGGGTCCGGGACACGAACCGCGGTCGACTATGTGGGAGTCCAGCGACATAGCCATTACGCTAACTGCTGGTTCCCCTTTTTGGGTGGTTTTTTTTTTTTTTTGGATGGGGAGAGGTTTTTGCTATAGGGCGCGGGCGCTCGCCAGACAGACAGAGAGAGACAGAAAGCGAGAAATCACCCTCCAGGGGGGATGGGCACGCCGCAATCCCCTCTCCTCCATTCTCCTCTCGGGATCTTGGGCACGCACGCACACGTGCCCGGCGTGAGTTTTAAGCCACCGGGTCCGGGACACGAACCGCGGTCGACTATGTGGGAGTCCAGCGACATAGCCATTACGCTAACTGCTGGTTCCCCTTTTTGGGTGGTTTTTAATGATTCTCTGACAGATATAGCGGCTATCAGGTTATCCATTTTCTCACTTTCTCTCTCTGTCTCTGTCTCTGTCTCTCTCCAGGGAGCACATGTGTTTTCTGGCAATTAAAAAAAAAATCCCTGTTAAACAAATACAGTAGGATCTTCAAAAGTTCATGGAAAATGCATATTATGAAAAAAATTATGAATAGACTTTTAAAATTTCTTACACCGAAAGCAACTTGTACTTGAATTCCATTTTTCCGGGAAATTCTGAAGTCATTTTGTAGAGTAACCACATCCTTTCTCCCACTAGGGACAAACAGAACGCTGCCTTGGAGAGCTTGTCACATTATCCTCTCCCAGCAAAATTCCTTCAGGAAGCACAGGGACACAGGTAAGGTCAAACAGCCTGAAGACAGAGGGGTTCTGAGCTGTAGACCCGGAGATCTAGGCCCGTCTCTCAGCCACCCCTGTCCCTCCCTCTGGTCCTCAGGCCCCCCAGGTATAAGGCTGAGGTCAGGGCTCTGTGAGTGTAGACTGATTCCTGCCCTCTTTCCTCTCTCAGGGACAAGCTGAGGGTGGCCCCTACTGCTCATCAAGCCCCTCTGCGATGTGCAAACCTCACTGTGGATCCTGGCTGCTACTGAGCTTCCTGTAGCCCAAAGATAAGCGTTCCTGAAGAGCAGGGTCTGATTGCTCAGTCCACATATCAGGTGAAGGCAAAAACCACCAAGACTTCTTAGCAGGGTTCATTCCTTTGATAACAATGCCAGCTCCGTGCGGTGTTCAGGCCACGAGGCCAAGGACAGCATTCAAGGGCAGGGCTTTGGAGGCAAAGCCAGCAGCTGGGAATCCTGCCACAGCCACAGCCATTCTCTCAAGCCAAGAATAACTCCTGAACACCTACTGTGTGCCAGGCACCACCCCGGGCAGGGGATATGGTGTGTAAAGCACACTCAGCCTCTGCCATGCAGCCAACGGTGGGAGCCAGTCATTAAATAAACATGTACGGATGGGATAAGAGTTCCCCTCCCAGAGCCGCAGTGAGGGTTGAGATGAGACGTGTAGATAACTGCTACCTGCGTGTGTTCAGCAAAGGCGGGCTGTTCCCAGGCTCAGTCCAGAGGGGACAGGCAGGAGAACAGACAAACCCTACTGTGGAGAGACCAGCCCAGCCCAGGTGTCTTCATCGATAAAGGGGACACACATCAGGCTCCAGGAAAAGGCCAGCACCTCTGACAGATCTGCAAATCAGCAGTTCGTCCTCTCAGCATCACCGAGACACGACTTCTGTACCAGACACTCGCTGGGTCCCCACCCCTGGACAACCTCAGGAGTGGAGGACACGGGGCCAGGAAGAATCCAGAACCATACTGGGCGTTAGAAGCTTGATTTCTAAGAGGACTCACTGTCCTTGGTTTTCTTCTCTGCAGTCTTTAAATATTTGGTCAGGTCAGGTTGCGAGGGAAGCAGAGGAGCAAAGTACATGGCCTTTGGAGGGCCCAAAGGGCCAAGACTCGGGGGCCTGGGTGACCCTGGGCAAGTTACTGCACCTCTCTGAGCCTCTGTTCTTCATCTAATAAATGGTGCCGTTACTGCTCGCCACAGGGCTTATCGAGTGGGTTAAATAAAACTGTACCTAAAATGTTTAGCACAGTGCCTGGTTCCTAATAACTGGTTAATAAATGGCAACTGCTACCATTACGATTATTGTTAAATGCCAATCATTCTCCGTTGTCTTTAAAGGAACAAAGAAAGTTTGAAGGGCCATTCTTGGGCGGGACTTGAAGCTGGGCGGTAGGTGCAAAGGATTAAGAAAGATTGAAGCTAAATTCTGAAAGGAGTGTCAGCCCCCACTGGGAGGGTAGGAAAGTTCCAAGTCCCAGGGCCCCCTGCCGGGTAAATTCTAGGAACCTGGCTGACCTCCTAGGTGCCTCTCCACTTGGGGCAGCGTGTCCTGCCCGCTTCCCTGGATTCAAACAGGGCTTCAGAGCTACGTGGGCTGAAGCGCACAGCCGAGCAGAAGGCACATTTTCCCCCCAGGAAAGCGTTGCACAGCAGCAAGGAGCCCTATTTACAAATAAAGCCGGTTCTTGGTTCTGCCACCCACACAGTCGAGCCCCTTTATTCCATTTCAATACACCTAATTCCACTGAAAGTGCATTGGCAATAAACAGAATTAATCAGCTCTGGATGCCGGAGTGAATGCAGGCAGGTGCCAGCGCGTCCGAGGGGCCTTGGAGGGGAAAGCAAAATAGCGACAGGGAATATAAAATGCTTTACTGCGGAGGGGACTGGAGATGGAAAGGACTTTACGGAAGGAGGGCATTTTATGAGCAAATAAAGCCTTTGATGGCCTACAGCTGAAAGGCGAACTAAAGCACCTGGGAAACTTCTCTGGAATATTCGGCCTCTGTCTTGTTTCAGAATGGAAAGTGCTTTATTGTCGGTGTTTTCATGATTATAGAAGTAATGCTTGCTGCATTCGGATCCTGTGGAAGGACGTGGAGAAGACAGTGAACACCACCCATAATCTTACCCCTCAGGATCACCACCCTTGACATCTTGGTGTGTGTCCGGTGTCTGTTGTCGAAGCATATTTCTGCATACTTACAATACAGACGAGGTCCTCTTAGACACCCTTTGTTTTACAGCCTGTGTTTCCCACTGAATAAGAGACCTTGGACAACCTCCCACATCTCTAAGTGCAGATCCCGATCACATTCTTTTCACGGCTGCATGACCGCGAGGGCAGTACATGCCCTGCGCCACGTGCTTGGTTCTGTTTGCCTCACCAGCATCATCCGCACTCGCTCCCAACCCAGCTTTCCGCCCTCAGCCACACTGGCCTTCCTCTACAACTGGGAATGCTTCTTACCCCTTCAGGGACCTATCATTTGCTATTCTTCCTGCCTGAAATTTGGACTTCCTTGTTCACATAATTAGTTTTGTTCTCTTCTTGTCATTTCAACCGAACTATTTCTTTCTCCGGGAAGCCTTCCCAGATAGCCAAGACCAGGACTAATCTCCCTTGTTACCCATTCACATGGCTTGGTGTGGTTCGGATCTTGGTATTTATCATAACTGTAATTAAACAGTTGTGTAATTTGCTTTTGCTTTTTATTCCCTGCCTCATCCTCTCAGTAGAACATGAGTTTTAGGAGGTCAGAGACTGTCCATGCTGTGGCCGGAAGCTGCAGAGTGTTATGTGTGGCACAGAGGCGTCATCAGTAGTGTCCTGCTGATTAAACAGAAGGGAAGGGAGAGGGGGCAGCCATGGACACCCCCTGCATGTAATTTCCACCTCCTTCCTTCCACAGCAAATGGGATCTGCCAGCAGGTTACTGGTTTCGGCATCTCTCTACGGTTTTGGGAACCTACAGGTGAAGGAGAATGGAGTATATTCCTGGTGTCTGGGCACCCCTGGCCCCCCAGCTGGGAAAATATGCAGACCTCAGAGAAAACTTCAAAGATCAGCTAGCCTCATAGTGAGCAGCTGGTAAGCAGCAGGTCCCAGGACTCCTGTACCCTGCATAAGGCAGTCCCAGCCTTGGTCAGATCTTGGGTTCAAATCTCACCTCTGACATTAGAAAGAATTTGACCTTGGGTAAGTCAGTTCAATTCTGAGCTGTGTTTTTTTCTGCTGCAAACTGGGGGCAATATACCTACATTGTCACTGAGGAGGGTATAACACAGTGCTTAAGAACATCAACTTAGGGATCAGCAGATGACATGATGGTTACGTTGCTGGATTGCCATGTGGCCGACAGTTTGAATCCCAGACTCAGTGGCTTGAAACTCATGCCAGGCTCCTATGCATGCTTGCCCAAAATCCCAAAAGGAGAATGGAGAAGGGATTGTGGGGTGGCCATCCTCGTTGGGGGCTGATTTCTCACTGTCTGTCTCTCTGTCTCTCTAGTGAATGCATGCACCCTATAGCAAAAATCTCTCAAAAACAGAACAAAACATAAACTTAGACTTTGGTGGGGTGAGTTCAAATCCCACCTCTAACACCTCTCAGCCGGGTGACCCTAGGCAGGTTGCTTATCACTGCTCTGAAATCTGCCACCTGTAAACATGGGAAAAGCACATTCCTTTTTCATAATTTGTTGCAAAAATTAAATAAAATAATGAATGGAAGCATTGATCCCAGTGCCTGGTCTATGAAGGGGTCTTTGAAATAGTCATGAAAACTGTGCATTATGAAAAAAACTCTACATGGACTTCAATCTTTTTTTGCACCAAAATAAACTTGTACTTCAATTCCATTTCCCCATGGGCTTTCGAAGTGCCCTCGTGGTAGCTGCTCAATAAAGAGATGAGCTGGTCCTAAGAGGTGCAGCCGTCAGTAATCAGGGAGTAAGAGACGCTGTGTTCTCGCAGGCTTCCTCTCTCCTTCCCCTACCATGGATTCAGTCAGAATAGGTTCACCATCAGCCGAGGGCGGAGCCCAGTGGCGCAGCGCCTGACATCAAGGAAAGACGCTGAGTTCGGCATCACACAGCCTCCTCTTAAAGAAGGACCAGAGAAAATCGCTCTGAGGCCTCTGGAGAAAGAACAAACTGGGCTTCTCAAGCATAGCTTTCTTTTTAACCTTACAGAGACCACAAAGGTGCTTTGCTCTGTGTGTCAGGGAGATCAGAACGAAATCCGTGGCCTGACTGTGGCTGGGGCTGCAGTCCCACGGGGCAGGCGCCCTGGGGAAGGACCTCAGCCCAGCTCCTCTCTTTCTCTCTGTCCCCATTTTTCTTCCCCCCAATTTCCTCACTCACAGCAAAAAATGTTTTTACTGTGTTTAAAAATCGCCTCCAACCTCTGTTAAAATTGGGGTGGGGGATAAATGGCATTAAACTGCATAGACACTAAGTGCAGCGTGCTATAACCGACTGGACTAGACTCCAGAACAGGAAAAAGACACTAGCGGAAAAACTGGTGAACTCCGAATAAAGGCTGCGGTCTATTGAACAGTGTCACACAACGCCAGTCCCCTGGTCTTGGGAGATGTGCCCTAGTTACATATGACGTCAACGTTACAGGAAGCTGGGCACTGGGTAAATGAGAACTCTCTTTGTAACATTTGCTAAATCTAAATTATTCCATGAAAACCAATGTATTAAATAAAAATTGCACACAAAATACCATGAGGTTGTTTCCTCCTGGAGTTTCAACAAAGTCATCACTTCTACCTGCTGAAACTATAGCAAGCCCCAGACCCAAGGCATCTCAGAATCAACTAGACTCGACCAACATTTGTGGGGTAGCTGGTGCCTGCCTGGCTGGCCTGGTTATGAGCATGGCTCTAGAACCAGACTCCTGATTCCTGGATGGGAATTCTGACTCACAGCTTATCGACCATACAACTCTCTGAGCCTCAGATACTGTAAAATGGGGCTCACAAAAGGACCTGTTTTCTCAGGGCAATGTGAGGCTCAAGTGCTTGGAACAGTACCTGGGTAATAACACACACACAATACCCACTAATTCTCATGCTTATGGTAGCAATAGCAGGATGAGACGATGGTGACGTGTGTTGGTCCTCTGGGCTGTTGTAACACCGTACCATAGGCAAGGTGGCTTCTAAACAACAGGAATTTATTCCTCACAGTTCTGGAGGCTGGAAGTCCTGAATCAAGGCATCAGCAGATTCAATGTCTGGTAGACATTGAAGGGCCTGCCTTCTGGTTTATAGAAGCTGCCTCCTTGCTGTGTCCTCACATGGTAGAAGGGCCAAGGCAGTTTTCTGGAGCCTGTTTTTAAGAGCACTAATCCCATTCCCAAGGGCTCCACCCTCATAACTTAATCATCTCCCAAAGGTCCCACCTCCTAATACCATCACCTTGGGGATGACGATTACAGTATATGAATTTTAAAGGGACACAAACATTTAGTCTATAGCAACACTTACCATAATAGTTAATATTAGTGTGTTCCTCATTTGATCTTTTCAATAATCCTGAGAAGGGAATGTTACTTGCTATTATCACACAGGAAAGGGAAGCTCAGACAGCGCAGGGACTCTCCAAGGACACACAGCAATGAGAGCAAAAGCAGGAAAACCGGGCTTTGAACCTGATCCTCCTGTCTGCAAACTCAGAGCCCTCCCCAGCCTGCCATACTTCCTAAGAGAACCAGCAGAAGTCTCATCTCTAGCACACCAGCCTGTCTACCACAACACTTCAGCAGGCGCCATGCTGATCCGCCATGACCTCTTCTTCTCCTCTATGTGGGGAACGAGGTGCCCATATGCATTGGTGGGGCATTCCAGGCCCTTTATCAGAGGCACGATCTCACCTCATGCTCTGTCCTCCCTGCCTCACACACGGACTGGTGGCCCATCTGCTCACCATGCCAAACTCACAGTCCTTCAGCTGGGGCTTACTTTCATCTCCAGCTGCTTTCCCATTCACCTCCTTCTGAGCCAAGGCTTGGCTCAATGCCACCTGTCCCGTGGTCACCACTCCACATCTGCGACCACGGCATCCTGGGCATCAGGATTTAGCCTCAACACACACTGCCATCCATCCTGGTGATCTACGTCCCAGGTCCAGTGTCCAGCGTCTCTGCCTCCCAGAGCAAGTTCCTGGCTCTCCCTTCTGCAAGTGGAGTAGTTGAGACTTGGGCTTTGGAATTAAGACGCCTAAGTTAAATCCTGCTCTGCAACTCACCAGCTGAGTGACCTTGGACAAGTCAGTTAAATCACTTTATGCCTCAGTGTCCCCACCTGGAAAATGTGGGTAACAACAAGTTAGCCCACAGGGCAGCATAAAGACTCAACGGGATGACACGTGTGAAGT
Source organism: Tupaia belangeri chinensis (assembly GCF_000334495.1). Lineage (NCBI taxonomy): Eukaryota > Metazoa > Chordata > Mammalia > Scandentia > Tupaiidae > Tupaia > Tupaia belangeri. Next base: position 5,577,530 of record NW_006159542.1, read on the forward strand.
GCATCACAAATGCAGGCCCTCTGTAAAGTGTGAGCCAATAATCTCACTTCGTTCTTTTTAAAATTTGCTCTAGGGTACATGCACTTGCTAGACACAGAGACAGAGGGAGAGAGAAAGTAAGAAGGCACCCTCCGGGGAGATGCAGCCATCCCTTCTCCGTTCAGAATGTGGGCACGCACACATGCCGCCTAGACCAGGACACGAGCTGCGCAGTTGGCCATGCTGTCCAGCTGCCTTCACCACCACGCCACTGGCGGGCCAAAATATCATTTTAATAATGCCAGTTGTCCCAGACTGAATGCCAGTCTCGAAGCTCGCAAGTGCAACCCAACTCGGCTCATGGCTTCCTCTCTTCCCTCTCCACACACCGTGACAAACTCTGAAGTCAGGGCCGTCACAGGCCGTCCGTGGTGTTTGCAAATCAGCAGCCCTGAAGAGCTGGGGCTGGCCTGCTGCCCAGAACCACGCAGGAGGCTCCCCTGCTGCTCTGAGCTGTGGGTTAAAGGATCCACAGCCAGGGGTGGGCCCCAGCTGGGCCCAGTCCTCCAGGTGGGGTGCTGACTACTCTGCTGGAAGCCCGATTAAAACCAGCGGCAAAGCGCTCAGGGAACAGAGCCTTCCCTCCGCCAGCCCCTCCCCTCACCTTGAGCCCGCTGCTTTCCGACTCAGAGCCCGGGTCCACACCGGTGATGTAAATGCCAAGGCCGTACTCAGCTCCCCCACGGATGGTGAGGCCCAGGGACCGGCCATCCCCCAGCACCAGGTTCACCTGCAAGAGGGAGAGGAGACAGCATCAGAAGGTCTGGAGGGAGCCACGCCCTTCGGGGACACCAGGCTGTGGAGCCCCTCCTCTTCCTTGTAGAGCAGGATCTATTGTGGCCTGCCAGGAGGCCCAGGCCACAGCCTGGACGACCCCCTAGAACATTCTGGTTCTGCCCCAACTCTGCTCGGACTTTCTCAGTGAGGGCAGGACCCTCTCCCGCTCTGGGTCACAGGGTAGCTGTGTAAAAGGCACTGATGGAGGTGACCTCTAGGGGTCCCCCTGCGCCACATCCCAGAGCACTTGGACATTTCAGTGTTCACACATTCTTCACAGCAGGGGGTCACGTGCCCTCTCTACTGCCACTGGCCACCTTATAGGGGGTGACTGTTCAGGTCCTGGGGTCTAGGCCCAGACTCCTCCTTCCATCTTCCCTCCTCAGGGTCAAGGCTCAGCTCAGACTCGGGACCATCACCACTCTGCCTGCCCCGGGGGTCTCCTCCCCGTCCCCCCCAGCCTGCTCCAGGTCTGGAGCCTCCTGGGAGTCTCCTGCCAGGGGTCGGGCAGGGGTCTTTTGCCTCCCCGTGGGCTTCTGCCAGCTGAAGGGCTCCTGCCATTCCTGCCTGGGATCATGCCTGTGGCACAGAGAAGGTGCTCAGAAAACCCTGGCTCTCCTCATCTTCCAGACCGCACCTCGGGCAGGCCAGCAAAGCTACTGCAAGTCTGACCTGGAAAGAGCACCGGGGCCTTCCCCACGGGAGGCGGGGCCGTGGGCTGTTGCACCAGTGGGGACAGGCCGTGGGGATGCGAGCCCTCACTGGTCCTCGCCTCTGCTGTCAGAGAAGGACCTGACTGGGTCCCTTCAAGACACTCGTGACATCGCTGGGTAGTAAGGAAATGCTGAGTAGAGACTGTGGGCTGCCTGTTCCCCCCACAAAAGTGTGGGGACCCTTTTTAGGGCCAAGGTACCTTTCTGGTCGTGTTGGCCACTAATGGTTCAGAAAGTCCCTTCTTGAGAACTGCCCCAGAGAACTGGCCCTCCCCAGCAGCTCCTCAACTTCCCCAGCCACCAGAGATGGGGTGAAGACAGGCCTGCCTCCCGCCTCAGTCAGGGCAACTCTGCGGGGCCAGCCCCTCACAGTTCCCTGCTGTATGACACTGAAGCCAGTCCTCCCTCTGCCAGTCCTACACAGGACCAGCTGGTGGCCTGGTGGTTAAAGTGGCTGGATTCCCCATGGCCGACTGCGCAAATCGAGCTCCGAACCCAGAGGCTTGAAAAACATGCCTATATTGGGGCTGGCAGGTGGCGTGGTGGTTAAGGGCGCTGGACTCCCACATGGCCGACCACAGTTTGAGTCTCAGACCTGGCAGCTTGCTTTCTCTCTCTCTGTTCCTCTCTCGTCAAATTAAAGTAAAATAAGTAAAGATAAAAAAAAAGAAAGAAAGAAAACATGCCTGTGTATGTGTGCTAGTGCCCAAAATCCTGAAAGGAGGAAATGGGGGAGAAGGGACTGTGACATGACTGTCCCCCACGGCGGCGGTGGTGGTGGTGGCGTGCTTCCTTACTCTCTGTCTCTCTTTCTCTCTTCAGTGAGTACATGCACCTCCTGGTCAAGTTTTTTAAAATTTAAAAAGTGGATCCATTATGTTATCACCTCCGGAAGACAGAGGGTAAAATGGGCCATCTGGTCTACAATCCTTCTGGAAGCTCTCGTTCCTCCTTTGCTGGCTCCTGGAGGCACTTGCATTCCCCGCCCCCTGTCCCAGCCTCCATGCTCAAAGCTGCGAGTGCAGGAGCATCGTCTGCTCACTCAGGCTCTGCCTCCAGCCTCACTCTCCCTTTCTCTGCCCGCCCCTCCTGTCTCCCTCTCATCATGACCCTGTGATGACACTGGGCCTGCTTATCACCTGGGATAACTCCCCATCTCAGGACCTTTCGCTTAACTGTACCTGCTAGCTCCTTGTGCCTATAGGAGACTATTCACAGGTTCCAGGAGGAGGAGGAGGTGGACGTCTTCAGAGCAGGGGGCATTATCTGTCTGCTCTGGGACTCTCTGAGCTGCCTCTTCCAGGCAAAGCTCAGTCCCAGGGTCTATTCTAGGAGCCAGGCCTCAACATGGTGCCTCAGATACAACCACTGAGCCTCAAAGACTGAAGGGCAGCCAGAGAAACAGGTGGGAAGATGAGTCTTCCAGGAGCAACAGCGTGCACTAAAATACAGCCCAGAAACAGGACAGAGCATGGTTGTCAGTCTCACCCGGAGGGCTCCGTGCGCTGGAGCATGGAGCAGAGGGAAAAGCAGGGGTACGATTCTCCCAGGAAGCCTGGGCTTTGAGCAGGAGTGTCAGGCTCAGATCTGTAAGTCAGAAGGCTCTGGGGGAGGGGACAGGAGAGGGGACAACTTTCTGAAGATCCTCCAGGAGGAGATGCCTTAGGATGGTGGTGGGCTGAGGAAAGGAAGCTCAGGCTAGGGGGAAGGCAGTTAATCTGCTTTCCCTGGAACCCCAGTGCCTAACTGCACAGAGCTCCCTCACCCCACCCCTATGTTGTGTTTTCAGGGCACAGGAGGCCAGGCCAGGCCTGGGGTGTATACTCCAGGACCCCAATCCACTTACTGGTACCTGGAGCCCATCCCTCTTCACCCCCCACTCCCACCTGGGTCCTGCCTGCTCCAGGACTAGAAGATTCCAGGAAGGAGGAGCCAGGGGATCTGGGTGGCTGCAGGAAGCCCAGGAACACACAGATGGCAGCGAGCTCTGCACAGCCCCTCGGAATACTAAGGAGGACAACAAACCTCCCCGCCGCCTCCTCGTAAATTCTTTACATCAGAATAAAATTGAGCCTTTATCACCGAACTGTAATAACAGTTCTATCAACCACAGGGTAATCTGCCTCAATCACTGCTGGAAATTCACCCAGCGTTCGAGATGAAACAGAATTCATCTACAGGAAAGCAAATGAAACCGTGAGAGGCGGCCTAGCACAGAGAAAAAAAAATGACTGCCACTAATAATATTAATATAATAGTAATAACTCACTGAATTAGTCACAAAATACACCGAGTATTTCCTGGGTCCCAGGAACTGTGCTTCACACACATTACCCTGTTTAACCCTCACTCCTCTGTGATGGTTTCTGTTACCTGCATTGTCCACATGAGGAAATGTGGCTGGGGCTGGGCTTCCCCAGGCTGTCTGCAGAGCCAGGAGCTGAACCATCACACCACACTGCCTGCATCCTGTCAAGGGTGCCTGCCCCTCTCACTTGCTCTCTCCATCTCTCATGGAAGAAATAAATAAACTTTTTTAAATTAGATTTTTGCCATAGGGCACATATGCTCATTGGAGAGATACTGAGAGAGAGAGGGAAAGTGAGAAATCACACGCCAGGGTATGGCCATGCCGCAATCCCTTCTCCTCCATTCTCCTCTTGGGATTTTGGGCATGCATGCACATGCGCCCAGCGTGTTTTGCAAGCTGCTGGGTCTGGGACTCCAACCACAGAGTTAACTATGTGGGATCCAGCAGCCCCAAAACCATGCCACCTGCTGACCCAATAAATAAACTTAAAAAAAAATTGGGGAGGGGGGCCAGCAGATGGCATAGCAGTTAAATCGCTGGACTC
>NW_006159542.1:5582660-5593135 GCF_000334495.1 Tupaia belangeri chinensis
ACCACAGTTTGAGTCTCAGACCTGGCAGCTTGCTTTCTCTCTCTCTGTTCCTCTCTCGTCAAATTAAAGTAAAATAAGTAAAGATAAAAAAAAAGAAAGAAAGAAAACATGCCTGTGTATGTGTGCTAGTGCCCAAAATCCTGAAAGGAGGAAATGGGGGAGAAGGGACTGTGACATGACTGTCCCCCACGGCGGCGGTGGTGGTGGTGGCGTGCTTCCTTACTCTCTGTCTCTCTTTCTCTCTTCAGTGAGTACATGCACCTCCTGGTCAAGTTTTTTAAAATTTAAAAAGTGGATTCATTATGTTATCACCTCCGGAAGACAGAGGGTAAAATGGGCCATCTGGTCTACAATCCTTCTGGAAGCTCTCGTTCCTCCTTTGCTGGCTCCTGGAGGCACTTGCATTCCCCGCCCCCTGTCCCAGCCTCCATGCTCAAAGCTGCGAGTGCAGGAGCATCGTCTGCTCACTCAGGCTCTGCCTCCAGCCTCACTCTCCCTTTCTCTGCCCGCCCCTCCTGTCTCCCTCTCATCATGACCCTGTGATGACACTGGGCCTGCTTATCACCTGGGATAACTCCCCATCTCAGGACCTTTCGCTTAACTGTACCTGCTAGCTCCTTGTGCCTATAGGAGACTATTCACAGGTTCCAGGAGGAGGAGGAGGTGGACGTCTTCAGAGCAGGGGGCATTATCTGTCTGCTCTGGGACTCTCTGAGCTGCCTCTTCCAGGCAAAGCTCAGTCCCAGGGTCTATTCTAGGAGCCAGGCCTCAACATGGTGCCTCAGATACAACCACTGAGCCTCAAAGACTGAAGGGCAGCCAGAGAAACAGGTGGGAAGATGAGTCTTCCAGGAGCAACAGCGTGCACTAAAATACAGCCCAGAAACAGGACAGAGCATGGTTGTCAGTCTCACCCGGAGGGCTCCGTGCGCTGGAGCATGGAGCAGAGGGAAAAGCAGGGGTACGATTCTCCCAGGAAGCCTGGGCTTTGAGCAGGAGTGTCAGGCTCAGATCTGTAAGTCAGAAGGCTCTGGGGGAGGGGACAGGAGAGGGGACAACTTTCTGAAGATCCTCCAGGAGGAGATGCCTTAGGATGGTGGTGGGCTGAGGAAAGGAAGCTCAGGCTAGGGGGAAGGCAGTTAATCTGCTTTCCCTGGAACCCCAGTGCCTAACTGCACAGAGCTCCCTCACCCCACCCCTATGTTGTGTTTTCAGGGCACAGGAGGCCAGGCCAGGCCTGGGGTGTATACTCCAGGACCCCAATCCACTTACTGGTACCTGGAGCCCATCCCTCTTCACCCCCCACTCCCACCTGGGTCCTGCCTGCTCCAGGACTAGAAGATTCCAGGAAGGAGGAGCCAGGGGATCTGGGTGGCTGCAGGAAGCCCAGGAACACACAGATGGCAGCGAGCTCTGCACAGCCCCTCGGAATACTAAGGAGGACAACAAACCTCCCCGCCGCCTCCTCGTAAATTCTTTACATCAGAATAAAATTGAGCCTTTATCACCGAACTGTAATAACAGTTCTATCAACCACAGGGTAATCTGCCTCAATCACTGCTGGAAATTCACCCAGCGTTCGAGATGAAACAGAATTCATCTACAGGAAAGCAAATGAAACCGTGAGAGGCGGCCTAGCACAGAGAAAAAAAAATGACTGCCACTAATAATATTAATATAATAGTAATAACTCACTGAATTAGTCACAAAATACACCGAGTATTTCCTGGGTCCCAGGAACTGTGCTTCACACACATTACCCTGTTTAACCCTCACTCCTCTGTGATGGTTTCTGTTACCTGCATTGTCCACATGAGGAAATGTGGCTGGGGCTGGGCTTCCCCAGGCTGTCTGCAGAGCCAGGAGCTGAACCATCACACCACACTGCCTGCATCCTGTCAAGGGTGCCTGCCCCTCTCACTTGCTCTCTCCATCTCTCATGGAAGAAATAAATAAACTTTTTTAAATTAGATTTTTGCCATAGGGCACATATGCTCATTGGAGAGATACTGAGAGAGAGAGGGAAAGTGAGAAATCACACGCCAGGGTATGGCCATGCCGCAATCCCTTCTCCTCCATTCTCCTCTTGGGATTTTGGGCATGCATGCACATGCGCCCAGCGTGTTTTGCAAGCTGCTGGGTCTGGGACTCCAACCACAGAGTTAACTATGTGGGATCCAGCAGCCCCAAAACCATGCCACCTGCTGACCCAATAAATAAACTTAAAAAAAAATTGGGGAGGGGGGCCAGCAGATGGCATAGCAGTTAAATCGCTCGACTCCCACATGGCCGACTGTGGTTTGAGTTGTGGACCTGGTAGCTTGAAAATCACACCAGGCATGTCATGTGTGCGTGCATGTCCAAGATCCTGGGAGAAGTGAGAAGGGATTGTGGCCTGGCCATCCCTTCTGGGGGATGATTTCTCACTTTCCCTCTCACTTATTTTCTTTCTCTCTCTCTCTCTCTCTCTCTCTCCCTCTCGTGAGCACACATTCCCTAAGGCAAAACCTCTTTAAAAAAACTTTAATAATAATAAAAAACATAGTGGGGGGGAGATATGATAGGCACCCAGTACTTAGCCAGCATCCAATAGCGGCTAGTTGTTAGTGCAATGAAATGCTATGCCCCAGGCCCTATGGTCTGTGTTCAACTGCCTGATTATTAATCCTTGAAATGGCCCCAGTTGGCTGGCCTGACCATCCCAAATCACAGATTGTAAAGCTTGAGTGAGTCACCCCAGATTAAGCAATTTTCCCAAGTCAAGGTCAGGGAGCTCTGAAGACGGGCTACACATACCCAGACCTGCAGAGTTCAGAGGCCCTGGCCCACCTGAGCTGAAGGGTGGGTCCCATCTGGATTCCAGGCTCTGCAAACACGTGAGCTTGGAGGGTCGGCTGTACAGGTTCCAACTGCGCATGCCAGCGTTGAGCCATGGGCGGGGACAGCACAGTGCGGCAAGACACCATCAACGAGGCACACGGCAAACACCGGGCTGCGAGAGTACCAGAGAGTACCAGTGCCTGGGCCCTCCACGTGGCTCTTCCTGCCCCATCAGTCCATCAGTCCCCTGAGCCCACCGCAAGGCCCGAGGTAGAGAGCAGGCAGGTCCTGGGTCTGTCCACTAGAGGGAGCCGCTGTGCGGAACAGAGGCGGGGCCCAAGGACTGGCACCAGGTGACACATGAGCAGCCAGGGTCAAGCCCGAGAATGGGAACATGACCTGTCCTGGCCACTGACTAGTAAGTAGCCTAAGACAATTCAGTCAGCCTCCTGATGGCTCTCCGTTGTCATCTGGAAAATGGAAATGACACTATCTGCAAGTACTTCGTAGGTCTGGCCTACGAATCAAAATGGGGGGGGGTGATTTGTCACTTAGCTTCTCTCCGTCTCTGTCTCTCTCCAGCAAGCACATGCGCCTTAGGAATCTTAAAAAAAAAAAAAAGATTCCACAAAACCATAACAATGTCTGACATGTGCGGCGATGAACCGCTGGGAGGCTGCTGGTCATCTGGATGCTGGTGTCGGTCCTGACCTCCCTTTCGATTCAAAGGGTGATGGAAAGACACGTGCGGAGCGTGGAAACGACAGAAGCAGGAGAACAACCTTCTAACGCATCTGAGCTTCCGTTTGGCCGGCATCGCCCCAGGCTGAGCCGCCCCTCCACAACCAGAACCCCAGGACAGGGGCTTGCCCGAAGCTGAGATAGATGCCCAAGCTGGTGGGGAGGCGTGGAGTAGCTGGGGCTGGGGAGGCGTCTGCCTCAGAAACGGGCCTGGAGACATCACGCCTCTCCCCTCACCCGAGCACCCGGTGCAACACGCTGGCCCTCCCATCCTGAGGCAGCTCCCTGCCCTCGCTCCTCCTTCTCTCTGGCCCCCTTTCCGCTGATTCGAACCAGCCTCCACTTCAAACCATTTCAAAGAAAGGAGCTCACTCCTGACTGGGTCCAAGGACAATCTCATGCCAGCTGAGTACCGGCACCTTCCTCCAAGGTTCGTGTCCACCTCGGAGTTCACCTTGGCCAGGACTGGAACATCGTAACTGGCTCCAAAAGCCCTTTGTGTTTTCACTTAGCAACTCCCAGCCTTGACGACGAGCTTGCACTTCTTCTTTGCCACGATCTTGCTAATGGTCTTTGCATACCTAGTTGGATTTGGCCCATCTTCCCTACCAGCCAAGGGAACGGCCAGTGAGTCTGTTCCTACAGGAGAAAGTGCACCCTGCGGCCGCGCTCCCAGCCGGACCCCTCAGCCCTGCGGGAGCTGTCTCCGTCCACCTCTCCAACCTCGTCTCACAGCCAAGGCACCGCTCAGCACCCATCCTGCTCTCTCGAACTCCCATGCCATTGCCATGCCATTCCCTCTGCTCTGCCTTTCTTTTCCACAGACACATTGCCAAACCTCAAATGCTGCCTCCTCCAGGAAGCCCTCCCCAGTCCTTCTAGCAGGCAAGATCTCCAGCAGGTTGCGTGGTGGTTGAGGTGCTGGATTCCCACATGACTGACCATGGTTCAAGTCCTGGACCCAGTGGCTTGAAAATCAGGCTGGGTGTGTGTGTGTGTTTGTGGTGTGTACCCAAAATCCAAGGAGAATAGAGAAGGGATTGCGTCATGGCTCTCTCCCCTAGAGGTGATTTCTCACTTTTTTCCGTTCTATCTCTCTCTGTCTCTCTCCAGTGAGCATGCTCCCCTATGGCAAAAATAAATTAAATAAAAATTTTTTGAGAATTTTCTTTTGCTATAGGGTATGTACACTCCCCAGAAAGACAGAGAAAGATAGAGAGATAGAAAGCAAGAAATAACCCTTCAGGGGGGATGGCCATGCTGCAATCCCTTCTCCTCTATTCTCCTCTCAGGATCTTGGGCACGCACACACGTGCCCAGCATGAGTTCAAGTCACCGGGTTCGGGACTTGAACCACGGTCGACTACATGGAAGTTCGGTGACATAGCCATTACACCAACTCCCTGATTTACCTCCTTTCCTTAGTTTATACTGTCTTACTTATCTTGCTCACTTCTGCTCATATCTGGGTGATCAGCTCACTCCCCACCATGTTCACACTGGCAGGAAGCTTCCTTGGAGCAGGACATCACCTCTCTTGTCCTGCTTCCCCTTGCTGGTCCCTAACCCCACTCTGCCCCCACCGCCTATCCCATCATCAGGCACAGGACACAGCTGCACTGCTGATCCGGGCAACTTATCAAGAGGGTTCCTGTTGCTGCAGTGCTGAGTCTTGGATTCCTCATCTGTAAAATGGGGATAAAACACCTGCCCCCAGGGCAGCCGTGAGGACTCAGGAAGGTGCTGAGTGTAGAGCTCATCACAGAGCGCTCCCAAGAGTAACCGCCCCTCTGAGCTTGGGCTCAGAGCCTTCCCCTGCAGGAAAGGGGCCTGAGGAGGTAAAGCAAGCTCTCTGCCCACCAGAAGAAGGCTGGCGTTGAACACGCGTCTGTGCTGCACGCAGCCAGCGTGCTCTCAAGATGGCCTGAGTGACATCCCCAGTGGGCGAGGGGCACTAGCCCACCCAGCCCAGGCAGGCAACCTTGAAGCCGCCCGGGGCTGTGAGGTGCATACCAACGAGCTCTCTGCTGCAGCCTGGCCTGAACGGAAGCCACTGTGACCTCCGCTGCATTCTGCATTCTGACGTCGGAGGACGAATGCAAAGCACATTAAATAAATGTTATGGTCCTAGCGACAGGGAGGAGAACTGAGGAGTCTCTGGAGGGAATGCTGAGCCCAGAGCCTGAAGCCTTGGCGCCAAGGGCCTAAAACGGCAGGGAGCTGCTTGCAGGAGGCAATTCTTGATCCCAGGAGCACCCGTGGGGCACATGCAAACAGCACCCAGGCAGAAGACTAAAACATCGGGGGACCATTTCCTTCTCCTCCGTCCCCCCATACCTTTTTTAAAAAAAGAACCAGTATTTTTGCTTGTTTTGGTCAACAAATTTGCCTAATGTAATTGTCCCTTTTCCATAAAGATGTTTTGTACGAAAAAAAAAGAACCAATACAGGGCTGACCCCGTACCTGGTGGTTAAAGGGAGCCAGATAGCACATGGACAGCTGAGTTCAAATCCTGGCCCTGGTGGCTGGAAAAACAAACCAGCACGTGTGTGTGTGTGTGTGTGCCCCAAATCCTGATAGGATGGAAAAATGAGGAAAGGATTTACAACCACACCCCATTTCTCTAACTCCCTATCTCTGTCCCTCTGTGTCTCACTGGTGAGTACACAGAAAAAAAGGAAAGAAAGAGACAGTCCAGGTCTGGCAGCAGGAGGGTTGCAGTGGGCATAGCTACTGATGCCCTGTCACCTTCCTCAGATTACAACACCCTAGGCAACCACCCCTCCCCCACAGCTAGAGTCTTGGTGGTCCTGTCAATCAAAGCGTCCCACCAGCCAATCAGGTGTCTGTCCCCGGAATATGAATCTTGAGAGAACGGAATGCTGGGGAACCTCCTCCTCTAGGCTACATCCTGAGTTCCCCAGCTTCAGTTCTGGGGCTTGTCCACACCCCTCCAGTGAACCCCTACTTTACAGAAGTGACCCAGAGCCACTAATAATATGGCGGCTGCATGGGGCCATGCACCTGCCCTGGACACGGGACGGTCAGTCCCCTCTAATTTAAAGAGGTGCCCTGAGCCTTGTCTTTCTGCTTCCTGATGGCTGAATTGTGTGGCCCAGCTTCAACAACCAGAAGAGGTGATGCTCCGGGGTAGGGGCTCAGGGGCGGATGAAGGCATCTGGGTCCCAGAATAAGTCCTGGAGCAGACTGTTCCAGGCTAGGCGGTCCTCTCCACTGTGCTGTGTGAGGAAGAACGATTCCCTCATCTAAGTCACAATATTTAGGCTCTGCTTTTTTTAAGTGTATTCATTTGTTGAGAGGTATCCTCGACTGGGTGACACGCCGTGATCCCCCCACGCCCCGCACCAGGATCATGAACACGTGTGCGTGCACCGGTGCAGACAAATCGATGCAGGAACTGAGCCCTGATCTTCCAGATGGCCTCCAGCACTGCAGAGCATCGGCTACCGCTGTGCCCCTGCCGTCGGGCCCTGTGTGGGCTCCTGTCTTGTGAATGCTTAGCCTCGGTCACACACACCACCCAGGTCAGAGGAAAAAAGAACCCTTTGGAAGGGATGTGAGGGAGGGGACAGATCCCCAACAGAGCCAAGCCCCTCCTTGCAGCCTCTAAGAAGCCTAACAATGCTGGATTTGGAAGGAGAACATGGTACCCCAAGGGCCACCTTCTCCCCTGCCCATCTGGCTCTTCAAGAGGCTGAGGTGGAGCTCACCTTTTTCTCATCCCCGCCTTGCAGCAGATGTAGGGTGCTCCTCCGGTCACCCTCATGCTGCCTCAGGGCACTGCCGTGGCGCTGGGGCAGGCCCGAGGGCGGCGAGGTACTGCGGCCCTGAGGGTCCACCCAGGTGTAGATGTGGTTGGTGACATAGCCCCCGGGGATGCGCCCCGCTGAGTACACGGACAGCACCAGCTTCTTGGAACCCTTCAGAGCCTAGGGAGAGAAAGATACACAGGTTAGAGGGAAGTGGGGGTGGGGTGGAGGGACACCCAACCACACATGGAGGGGACACTAGCCCCTAAGTCCCTTTCCTTTCCTCGTCCTCAGTTTGGTCCTATGGGAAATGAGGACATCTCTTTCACCCCTCCTAGAAGTCATCCAAACACAAAAAACATGATCTCTTAGGACACCTGGGCACAAGAGTTAACCAGGAGTCCTGAGACTGTCTTCCTAAGAAAGGGCAGCTTGACAGATTGGCTCTGGAGCCTAATAATTAAGGGAGCTGGATCCCACCTAGCTAATGATGGTTTGAATCCTGTCTCCAGCAGCTTGAAAGAACAGGCCAGGCAACTAGGTGTGCATGCCCCAAATCTGACAACATGGAGACATGGACGGGAAGGGATTGCAGCATGACTGCGCCCCATGGAGGGTTTTCTCCCTCCTCCTCTGTCTTTCTTTGGCAAGTGCATACCTTACTGGCAATTAAGAAAAAGAAAAAAAAGAGATTAAGAATTAGGGCTGCTTGCAAGGCTGGCCTTTGTCTGTGGTCTTGGGAAACTGGAGCTAGAGCATGATCGCACCGTTCCTTGATGACAAGTAAGGCCCTGTGCTAGACTGTGAGACAGCGTGGTCTGTGCCGAATGCTCGCCTTCCTTCTGGAGGTCTGGAATGTGGGTACAAGCGGAGGGTGCCTATGAGACCAGTCCCCAATAGCAGCTGAGTGCTGACTCTCTAAGGAGCTTCCCCGATACACAGTATTTCACACACGTTGTCAGGATTTGGTGCCAGAAGAATTACACGTGAGTGCTTGGACCTTTGGAGGCTCATGCCAGGTTTCCTCCAGGCTTTGCCCAAAGCACCTTTTTCCTATGCTCATGTCGCTCTGTATCCCTTAGCCATAATAAATCTTAGCTATGAGCACACCGTATACTGAAGCCGGTGGGCCTTGCTAGGGAGTCACCAACCCTGGGGGTGGTCCTGGGGAATACCATAAAATACCATACCAGAAAATGGAGACAAAAGCACTGATAATAACAATAGCTTAACACGAATAAATGACCTGTATGTGTCAGACCGTCTTCTCTGCCCCTGACATGCATTATCTCCTGAAATCCTCCCAGAACCCAATTCTGGGTGATCCTGTTACTCAGAGGGGGAAATGGAAGGCAATCACCGGCCGAGGCAGCTAGCGAAGAGTTTTTTTCCCATAGAAACTAATTTTGAGTATAGACATTCAAAATTATTCTATATTTTGGGATGGAATAACCCCATGGAGACAGGAGCCCTGACTCTGTACCCTACAGTGAAGGCAGAATGCGGCCATACTGCATCCCCACAATGCACTGCAGCTGAGATGAAGACGTTTATTTGGGGAGACGGTCCCTTAGCTGTAAGATTAACTGCAAACTCTCCCGTGTTAGGGACTGAGTGTTTGTCCCTCCAAAACATCTGTCAAAGCCTTACCCCCAGTGTGAGGGTGTTTGGAGATGGGGCCTTTCAGACGGAATTAGGGTTAGATGACTCACAAGGATGGGGCCCTTGTGATGGGATGAGTGGCTTGATAGGAAAAGAGAGGGGTGGCGCCCTCCTCCCCGTGAGGACACGGTGGGAAGGCAGCCTCTGCAAAGCAGTCTGTCCATCTCAGACTTCCAGCTTCTAGAAAATGAGCCACCCAAGTGACGCTCTTTCCTTACGGCAGCCGAGCTAACGGACTACCGCCTTCTGCACCTGGGGGCAGCGTGTGCACACGCCGGCATCTGCATGGACCAAGTCTCACGCCGCTGCTAAAGTCCTGTTTACAGAGGGTTTGGAAGGCTGTGGAAATGTGATACGTTTCAATGTGAAGTGGGGTCAAAATGCCACAGATCACTGCCGGTGCATCAGGATGATCTCAGTCATATCAAGAGAAGATTTTTACAGGAAAAAAACAGAGCCGGGAAGTAACAAGCCGAGATGCCAACAGAGCTTCTCCCCGGCCGTGGGATTATGTGCGATTATTATTGTGTCTCTCAGGATTTTCCAAACGTTCCACAACGAGGGTACGATGCTTTCCATATGAGAAAAAAAAATGGTGTGATGTACAGTGATTGAATGTATAAAATAAATTAAAATTTTTAAAAAGCCATGTGTCTTAAAAGGAGAAGGGTGACACAGCTCCCGGCTCCCTGAGCTTATTGGAACTGCCAGGCACTGGGCTTCCTACCCCCCTCCACAGGGCCTGCACCAAGAGGCCACTGTCTGGCATTTGAACCTCTCCCAGAAGAGGAAGAAGAGTGAGAGGCGCCTGGGCCCTCAATTCCACAGCTAAATGTCAGCCCCTGTGGAGGGGTAATGGTGGCATGGCGGCCGTCCAACCATTCTGCTTTTAAAAAAGATTTTCGAGAAGATGAGCAAGGTGAGATTTACGGTGTTCTTTCAGCGTCCCTTGGGAGCCCCTCGACAGAATGGTCAGGAAAAACTGAATCTCTGTTAAGTTGAAGATGGAGGATGGAGGAAGCCGAGACCAAGCGGGCTTGTGCCGCAGCAGAGGGGAAGGTGCCAGGCACAAACAGCATCAGCAGAGGCTATAGCACCCTCCACGACCCCGACCCCTCATGTCCTCCCTCCTCCACGAGGCACAGGTCATGGTCCGATGCTGTTTTAACGGACCTTCCTCTTTCTCTGCTCCCTCCTGGACACCCTGACACTAAGCCCCGGCACTCATGCAACCCAGGCTGAATAGGAACCTACTGTGTCCCGGGGAATAAAGAGGGACATCCTTAAAACACTTGAGCTTGGTAAGAGAAAACCAGGCCCCAGCACACAGTAGGTCCTCAAGCCTTGTGCCTGGTGGGAGACCGGGTGTCATGTGGGACACAGCAGGTACTGAGAAAAGACTGGCCTGATGGTGTAGAAAGACAGGTACTGACCCAAAGAAACCACACGATCCACTGGTGTGATCCTGCAGCCTCGGCGGG